>NC_067403.1:34833250-35433250 GCF_016432865.1 Antechinus flavipes | reverse complement strand
TCTCTGTCTTTCTTTTTCTCTCTCTCTGTCTTTCTGTCTGTCTCTCTCTCTCCCCATCTCTGTCTCTCTCTCTGTCTGTCTGTCTGTCTCTGTCCCTGTCTGTCCCTCCCCTCTCTCTCTCTTTCTCTCATTGTCTTTCTGTCTGTCTCTGTCTCTGTCTCTCTATCTCTCTGTGTCTGTCTTTCTCTTTCTCTCTGTCTCTGTCTTTTATTGTCTGTCCTTCTCTGTCTCTATCTCTGCCTCTGTCTTTCTTTTTCTCTCTGTCTCTGTCTTTCATTGTCTTTCTGTCTGTCTCTGTCTCTCTATCTCTGTGTCTGTCTTTCTTTTTCTCTCTCTCTGTCTTTCTCTCATTGTCTTTCTGTCTGTCTCTGTCTCTATCTCTCTGTCTCTGTCTTTCTTTTTCTCTCTCTCTCTGTCTTTCTCTCATTGTCTTTCTGTCTGTCTCTGTCTCTGTCTCGCTGGTAGAGCTCCAGAGGATTATGGCCTGATGCCCTGGCCAGCTGATCTATCACCACTGTTCTCAGCTATTCTTATGTATTCTGTTTTTTGTCCTTTTATGCCAACCACGGGAGAACAGGGTTGTTTTTTTCCAGGCTATGAACAGTCTGTTTAGTTAATTCTATTCCAGAGGTCAGAGAAGAGGAATCAGAGAAGAGGAGAGTCCAAGTGTCCTTGAATTAAGGATTGATCTTGACCTTAACCCCTTAGCCCTTCCCTATTAAAGGGCATCCATCTTAGTATTATGTCCCTGGCTCTAAATTTTACGGGTTGGACCCAGAGACTCCTTCCCTGGCCAGGCAGCAAATCTGTGCACCTATAATCTCCTTGACCTCAAGGAGCTTACATCCCTTAGTGATAACTGGACAGAAACAACCACCAAAGCAAGGCAACATAAGAAAAACACTAAATGAACAGAGAACAGAACTTTCCTAAAGTTGCAGGAGCTCAGAGGAGGAAGAGATAATTTCCAAGTAGAGTATCATGATGGAGGGGCTTTTTGTGCTGGACCTTGAAAAATGGATGGGATTTTGATAGTCAAGAGAAGAGAGGACATTTCAAGTGGAAGAAATGAGCAAAGACGTGAAAGTCTAACTCTTAGCAGGGTGTGGAGCATAATAGGCCGTTAATTAATGCTTGGGGACATCATTTGACATTGGGAATATTAATCTAACTTGGTTTAAGAAGAAGGCATGTGTGAGAACTACAACTGGCAGCACGTCCTGGGCTCAGCTTGTGCAGAGAGTTTGGAATTTATTGGGAAGGCCATGGGGAGTGTGAATGGTTTTTTGCCTGGGAATGACAGGATCAGAGCTGCTATTTGTAAGGAATTTCAGCACAATGCCCGGCACCTGGTAGGTTCTTAAATACATAAGTACCTATTTTCTTCCCTTCCCCCTCTAAGTAACAATCTGGTGGTAAGATAAAGATTGGGCAATAGCAAGAAACAAATTTATAAAGAGAAACAGAAATGATTTGTTTTCTAATCAAAAGAAATGAAAAATATTGAAGTAAAATCAAGTTTTTTTTTTTTTTTTTTTTTTTTTAAAGATACTTAGAACTCTACATGACTCCTTGTTTATTATCAGGTATGGGTTCACCATGTACATTTAAGTGTTTGGATTTTAGAGGCTGAGTCTGGGTCAATTAGAATTCTGAATTCAATTATGTCTTGTTGGGAATTCTTTTGAACAAGCATACTTAAATCCACCTACTCTGATTTAATGGATATTTTGTAAGTAGGCAAGCAATAAATAAGGAGATCCATAAAGACCACTCAGAGATAATTAATTGAATTCTCAGTAATTAATTCAAATTCAGGTCAGCTTTTCATCTATGGCTTCTGTGCATCAATGTATCACCCTATATCATTTTGTTTTCAGCTTTTCATAGAGGTAAGAAAGAGATGATGATAGTTGACAGGATCATGGACCAAATACCTAACAGTGCACTGATGAATATTTAGATTTTTTTTCCTTGAACCTTCCTTTTATTTTTTTTAGGCCAGGGCTAATTTTTTTCTGGCCTAGAATTGCACTAATTTTCACAGTTATGTTGGCTGCATTGCAGAGTGAAAGGATAAATGAATTTAGAGTTAAAAGTCTGGGATTCAAATTTATGCTTGCTGTATTCCCTTAGATGGCAACCTGCTAGTTAGTTACTTCCTGACCTTTAGAGAAACCATTTCTCTAAGCTTAGGTAGTTTTATCATCTATAGAACAATGAAGTCAGAAGCTTTTCTAGTTCTAAATTTTGTTTTTACTTTTCACTTGGGATTGCTCTATTGGAAGCTTGTCTGAAGGGCTTGGCAGTGCAGACACAGCTCAGCATCTAACTGATTTTATTGGTTTTCCATTCAAAGGGAGCCAGTCCCCAAATTTCTATTTGTTGCAGAATTGCTTTAAAATACAGCTAGCTGACACACCATTGTTGGAAATGTCAGCTTTTTGGCTTCCATATTTGCAAAACTGATTATCTTTTCCTATTTTATTTAGTATTTTATTTTCCCCAGTTACATGTAAAAACAATATTTAACATTCATTTTTAAAACTTTGAGTTCCAAATTCTTTCCCTTCCTTCCTTCCTAACTCCCCTTATTGAGAAAGCAAGGAATTCTATATAGCTTATAAATGTGTAGTCATGTAAAACATTTTCATTTAAGTCGTGTTGTAAAAGAATACAGAAAAAAAAAGCTTAAGAAAAAAAGAAAGTAAAAAAGGAAGCTTCTTCAACCTGTATTCAGATACCATCAATTCTTTCTCTGGAAGTGGACAGCATTTTTCATGAATCATTTGGAATTATCTTGGATTATTCTATTGCGAAGAATAACTAAGTTATTCACAGTTGATCATCTTACAATAGTATTATGACTTTATACACAGTACATTTCACTTTGCATCAACTCGTGGAAGTCTTTCCAGGCTTTTCTGAGAGCATCCTGCTTATCATTTCTTACAGCATAATAGTATTCTATCATGATTCCATATCACAATGTGTTTAGTCATTCCCCAATTGACAGCCATGCCAACAATTTCTAATTCTTTATCACCCAAAGAGAACGGCTATACATATTTTTGTACACTTAGGTCCTTTTCCTTTTTTTTTAAATCTCTTTCAGGATACAGACTTGATAGTGGTTTTGCTAGGTCAAATGCCCTTTGGGCATAATTCCAAATTGCTCTCCAGAATGGTTGAATCAGTTTACAATTACACCAGCAGTACATTTATATATATATATATATTTCTCTACATCTTCTCCATCACTTGTCATTTTTTTCTGTTCTGTTAGATAACTTAATAGATATGAAGTAGTAACTCAGAATTATTTTATTTTACATTTCTCCCATTAATAAATAGTGAGTTAGTACATTTTTCATATGGTTATAGATAGCGTTGACTACTTCATCTGAAAACTATTCAAGTCTTTTGGTCATTTATTGATGGAATGGCTTTTATTTTTAAAAATTTGACTTAATTATGTATTTGAGAAAAGAAGCCTTTATCAGAGAAACTTCAAAATTTTCCCACAGTTACTATTTTTAACTATATTTTCCTCCATCTTATTTTCCCCATTTATTTTATTCTCTCTTTACTTTCACTCTGTCCCTTCTCAAAAGTGTTTTGCTTCTGATCACCCTCTGCAACAATCTGTCCTTCTATTACCCCATGTCCTTCTCTTATCCCTTTCTCCTACTTTTCTGTTGAGTAGATAGATTTCTATACTCAATTGAGTATCTAATTCCTTCTTTGTCAATTCTCTTTCTTTCCCTTTTCCTAGCACATTCCTTTCTCACCTCTTGATTTTATTTTTAAAGGTATTATTCCTTCATATTCAATTCATGCTTGTGCCCCCTGTTTTTTTATATTTCCTCTATCTGCCCTAATAAAGAGAAAATTCTTATAAGTTACAAGTATCACTTCCCCTGGAGGAATGTAACCAGGATAACTTTATTAAGTTCTTTATGATTTTCCTTTCCTATTTACATTTTTATGCTTCTTTTGAGTCTTGTATTTAAAAGTCAAATTTTCTATTTAGCTCTGCTTTTTTTTCCCATTAAGAAGGCTTGAAAACCTGCTATTTCATTGAATATTTGCGTTTTCTCCTGAAATATTATACTCATTTTTGCTGGGTAGGTGATTTTTGGTGGTAATCAGAGCTTCTTTACTCTTCAGAATATCATATTTCAAATTCTCTAATTCTTTAATATAGAAGCGACTAAATCTTGTGTTATCCTGACTGTGGCTCTACAGGACTTGCATGGTTTCTTTCTGGATGCTTGCAAAATTTTTCTTCTTTACCTGGGAACTCTGGAATTTGATTATAGTATGCCTGGGAATTTTCAGGATCTCTTTCAGGAGGTATCTGATGGATTTTTTCAATTTCCATTTTAACCTCTGGTTCTAGGATATCAGAGCAATTTTCCTTGATCATTTCTTGAAAGATCATGTCTAGGCTCTTTTTTTTTTTTGGATCATGGATTTCAGGTACTCCAATCATTTAAAAAGTATCTTTCCTGAATCTATTTGACAGGTCAGTTATTTTTCCAATGAAATATTTCACCATGTCCCCTATTTTTTCATTATTTGGATTTTGTTTTATTGTTTCTTGATTTCTCATAAAGTCATTATCTTCCATTTACTCAATTATAATTTTTAAGGAATTATTTTTTTCAGTGGGCTTTTGCACCTCCTTTTCCATTTAGGCAATTCCACATTTACAAGAGTTTTTTCTCTTCACTAAATTTTTGTACCTCCTCTTTCATTTGACCAATTCTGCTTTTTAGGGTGTTCTTCTCACTGCTTTTGTACTTCTTTTACCACTTGGTCTAATCTATTTTTTAAAGTTACTATTTTCTTCAGGATTATTTTAATCTCCTTCACCAACCTGTTGAGTCGTTTTTCATGATTTTTTTATGTCACTCTCATTTCTCTTCCCAAATTTTGCTCTATCTTTCTTACTTGATTTTCAGAATCCTTTTTGGCCTCTTCCATGATCTGCAACCAATCCATATTTTTTGGAGGTTTTGGATGTAGTAGATTTGACTTTGCTAACCTCCTCAGGTTATATTTTCATCTTCCTTGTCAATATTAATAACTTTCTATGGTCAGAATTTTTTTTCTCTCCTTTTCTCCTTTTCCCAGCCTATTTCTTGACATTTAACTCTTTATTAAAGTACAATTCTGTTTCTAGGATGGAGAGTGCATTGTCCCAATCTTTAGAAGTTTTGTGCAAGCCGTTTTCATAGATAATTCTAGGGACTCGAGAGTTTTTAGTTCTTCTAAGGAGAGATATTTATTATTCTCCTGGCCTGTGCTCTGGTGGATGCCCTGGAATTGTGAGGGGGTTTATGATTTTCCTTTCCTGTTTACCTTTTTATGCTTCATTTCCCTCCTTGCCCTGAAATTGCCATCCAGGATTGTGACCCAGATTAGAAGATGGGCAAAGCCATAGAATCCTGCCTTCGCATTAGCAAAGAGATTCAGCAATCTTACCAGTTGTTGGGCCCCCTTGCCGCCTGTGGGCCGAGAGCTCCCGAAGCAGCTGCTGTGATCTCCAGGGGCTCCTGGGCCAGGGCTGGGTTGGTACAGGCTGTGCTAGACTGGCTCCATTCTCACCCAGGTGCCACAGACCTTTCCTGTTTACCTTCTAAGTTGTCTTTGGCTAGAAGGTTAATTTTTTGTGATTCTGCTGCTCCAGGAATTGTCTTATGGCATCATTTAAAGGTGTTCAGAGGGGTTTTGGGGAGAACTCAGGTAAGTCACTGTCTTTTCTCCACCATTTTGGCTCTGCCCTCGTATTTTTCTATTTTAACAGAATGTGAAATATTTCATAGGTCCCAGGGGGTTCTCATATTTCAGGATCTCTCTTTTTCTTTCTTTTTTAGTTAAGTCACGTTCAGCATTTGGCCTTGATGCAGCCAGATTGTGAGGGCATTCAGCACCAAGCTTCTCAGTTAAAGTGAGAAGTCCTAACGCTGAGCATGGTTATTTTTTAGTCTTTCTTAATAGCATTTCATCAAAGGCCTATTGCTGGGAAAGCATTGTCTGATCTTCAAAAGTATTTCATAAAATAATATTTAACAATGCCTGAGAGAGAAATATGAATGATTTAGGAGTATGCAATAGAAACCCTGTCTAGAAAGGGGGAAAAAAAAGCCCTTTCCTCACTCAGAACAAGGGAAATGAAATTTTCATATGTTCTTGCCTACATTGTGGAGTGTTAATTATAGATGGGAGCCCTGGTGCAAACCTTGTGGGCTGCACACTGTAAAAAAAAAAAAAAAGAAAACTCATATTCTGAAGAAAACTTTATTTTTCCTTTCAACTGGTTTTTGGCTTGTTTTTATTTTTAATAACTATTTTATCTGTGTTTAGATTTGAGTTGTTTCTAATCTTCTTTTGAAATACTTGGAAAAACAATAACAAATGACAGGTAGATGAAGTCTTATAGTTTTGTAAACTCTATTATGTATTATGTAAACTGTATTTTCTGAGCCTCCCAGCAACCCTGGTATCATCTTCACTGTTTTACAGGTGAGAGAACAGAGTGGTTAAATTGCTTGTTCAGGGTCACAGGGATGATCAGTGTCAGGGTCAGGATTTTAGTTCTTCCGTCTCCATGTCCAACGTTCTACCTCTCATTGAGTATAGATCATAATCCTCCACAAATAAACCGACAGAAGATTCTTACATGAAACATCCCAGAGCAAAGGTGACCCGGAGCCTTGTTCCTTGAAGAATTTAATAACAAAAATTTATTGAAGTAATTTTTTCTTTCTCTTTTAAAGATAGGCTATACAAATGACCTGCTGGTGAGCCACGGAGAAGCACAGGTCTGCCACCGCCGCTTGCATAGGGGGTGGTCTACGAGAGGGCAATCGGAATTGTTTAGGTCAGTCTACAGCGAGCTGGGAAGCTGACATTTAAGCTCTGGCCAACAAGCTCCCTTAAGCCTGTTATCTTTGGCTCTCAGAAGGCCAGGGTCTGACCCGTCCCAAGCCCTGAATACTGCCGGCCCAGCAGGAATCGCTGCAGCTGGCCTGTGATCAGCTTGTTCTGTCCAGTGGGGAACAACAATGCTTTAGGGAGACACTTGTGGTCCGTCAATGGTGAATATCAAGTAAGGCATGAGTACTTCCCAGGGTTCCTGAGCTGAGCAGTTTCCATCGGAAAGTAAGAGAGTTTAAAATACTAATTTTTTTTGGCTAGTGTTAGAATGGGGGTTGGGGAATATATAGTGTTTAAAGATCTTCAGAATTAGGTGTGGGCTATAGATTATGAAAAATCCAAGTACCAAGAAGGAAAATTGAATAGAATGAACGATCTGGGAGGCAAAATATCTCTGACTCCTTATTCCTCACCCTTGAAATGATATTCTTTTCATGAAACAGGGTGCTGCAGAGATTTCTCTTATTTGAGAATACCAAATAGAAATGAACCAGCTAGTGATAAATGAACAAATAACTGGCTGAAAGGAGGATGCAATTTTATCTGACACCACCCAGAAGTCATGCTCCTGCTTCCCTTTTCAAATTACATTTATTCTAATCCATGCAGATGAGCTGCTTCTTTCAGAAAGGACTTAAAAAAAAAAAAAAAAAAGTGCCTTGGGCAGCAAAGTGTCCTGAGGTGGGCTGTCATTTTTCCAGCCCCTACTGACTCCTGTTGTCCAGTGCTCTCTCTAATTTGCTCCAGCATGGTTTCGCTGGCCATGGGCAGCTGCTTTGAACTCCTTGCTCACCTGCTGCTCACCACTGTGGGTTTGATTATACTGCAACATCTGGCTTAACCTAATCTGTTTACTCTCCTGGATCATGATGACTTGGATTCTTTCTTTCCTGTGTTTCTCCTACTGGGTTGCACACCGTTGGAGGAATTATCCAATCTTGCAAAGTCTCCATTTAATCTTCAATAGATTAGGAGGTTGGACTACAAACACCTAAAGTCCCTTATGTCCCTGAATCTATCCCTAAATCCAAACATGACCAATATGGTCATAGAATTTTGGTCATCCTTCTATGACCAGAGGCTCTTTTTTTCCCCCCTGAAGCAATTGGGGTTAAGTGACTTGCCCAGGGTCACACGACTAGGAAGTATTAAGTGTCTGAGGTTGGATTTGAACTCAGGTCTTTTTGACTTCAGGGATGGTGCTCCCCAGAGGCTCTTGTTTATTGTTTCCAATCAAGACAACTTACTGGCCCCATCCCTTCAGAATGGGGACCTAGCAACCCATAGGAATAATTAAATTAACCTAAATTTTACAAAGAATAAAGAAAGGGAAGAGCGTTTACACTTTATTAGAAGATGTTTGGTGGAGAGAATGGAGAGTTGGTGAATAATGTACAATAAAACTAATTTGTTGTTAGCATTCGTATGTTATGGGAAGTTAAGGAAAAAAACTGATTGCAGCATCATTTAGAAACTTACCAGCTAACTGAAGTTAACCTAATTGAGCTCCCTTGTTTGACATATAGGTAAACTGGGGCCCAGAGAGATGAAATAATTTGCTCAAAGGCATCCAGATAATAAGGTTTCAAACTGGATTTGAGGGGTTTGGGCGCTGTACTTTATAGAGGAGCATTTCCTAATCGATGTCCTCCTTGGAGAGAGAAAAGTCCAAATAGATTCTAAATAGTGTCCCACTTGGAAAGCGAAGCTAGTGAGTTACTCAGCCTGTGTGGGGCTAATAAGGAATGGAAAGGCATCCATTAAGCACTGATTGTAGCTTGGTACTTTGCTTAGCCCTGGGAGTACAGATAAAAAAGTAAAGTGTAGTTGGCTTCAATCAGCTGATAGTCTAGTAGGGAAGGGAGAAGTCAGGTGCACACATAAAAAGTGGCTGGAAGTTTTGGGCACATCGCTGGTACAGTGGAGAGAGTGCCAGACTTGGAGTCTGGAAGACTTATTTTTCTCAGTTTAAATCTGGCCTCTGGAGATACTCTGGGAAAGTCACTTAACCCTGTCTGCCTCAGTTTCCTCATCTGTAATTGGAGATGGAAATGGCCAATCACTCCAGTTCCTTTGCCGAGAGAACCTTAAATGTGGGGTCACAAAGAGTTGGACAGGATTAAAAATGGCTGATCAACCACAAAAAGTCCCCTTTACCCCAATCTGTCCACATTTACCTTGTTTTCAGCTTGTTCTGTCTTTCCACCCTGCCTTCATCCCATCCCTCCATTAAAGCATGGGTAACATGGTCCCAGCTGCCCTTTACCCCTCACTCTCCCAAACAACAGCGAACCAAGATAATGGAGCAATTTGCATTTTCTGTCCGGTGTACATTTCCGAGGTCATCGTACTTGGTTAATGCCACAGCTAGTGACAAAATGACAGGCTAAGATGACCTTGCCAGGCTCCCTAAAGTCTTTCCACGAGTGCACTCATCCTCTGCCATAAAGACTCGACCTCTCTGACACAACTGGAGCCCCTTCCCCTTCCCCTCCTGCTCCTCCAATGCTGTTTGCATTTTGAAGCCAAAAAAAAAAAAAAAAAAGTTGTCAATCTGTAGGAAAACGGAGGAAACAGCCGGAACCATTCACGGGCTGACCTTTCCCCCAAAGAAGGCCCAGAATAAGGAAGGCATCCTATCAGTTTGCACTGTTTGGGCCAAAGTTTGAAAAGCACAGCTCCAGAAGAATAAAAACTGACATTCATCCTGCTTCCATGAGCCATTTTGGGGAAGCATTTTCTCTGTTGAAAGCACAGAAAATCTATCAAATAAAAAGCGTAAACAGCATCCATATTTATAAAACTACCTTTACTCATCCTGCTGACACCCAACCCAAGTTTTCTCTTTTCCCATTTCATACATATGGTAATCATTTGGCATTCCTTTGAACTAGATAATTGTAAGAATCACAGAATCCCCAAAGCCTGTCCATGTATATTTATGTTCACTAACACAGTTACACGAGGGATCAGCAGAAATACTAGTGGTTCTGTTGGTTTAAATTAAATTCCTTAATAAATCCCCTGAGAAGAACTATCTGGGAGAGAAGTGCCGAGTGGGCATGAATCTTTTATGTGCGTCACTTCTATCACCAGTTTCTGGGAAGCCACGAATATTAATTTTGCATAACAAAAAACGAGCTTCTGACATCTGAGAAAGGTGTCTGGCAGTTTTGTAGTTTTATCGAATAGCATTGATCCGATGAATCAGCATTCACAATACTCGGAGCACGTCGCTTTGTGGAGTTTCCTTAAATACGGAGCGGGGGAGACCTTTGAGGTCATTTAGTCAGCGGTTCTGAAATCCATTCGCCCCCAGAATACGCTGGATCTTGAAGTTGATTGAGAGGACCTATCTGCGCTCTGGAGTGTCTTTTAGGAGGCTTTGTGGTGACCACGCTGGCCCTCTGATTGTCCATCTGTTACCCTTTGCCTCCCATCCCAACCCAGCTCCTTTTTCAATCATGTCTCCCGAATGATGTTCTTTCTATCCCTCTTGGGTTCCTGTGGATTATTCAAATAGGAGAAAGATCTAGGGTGACGTTCTATGTTGGATTGGACTGATCTCCTCCAAACAATTAGATCCAATTGTGATTTGGATAAATTCGAGAAAATTGCTAGAGGCGTTTAATAAATTAAGCGACAAACTTTAAGTTGCTGATTTCTAGCACTTTACTATCTTAGGTTGGGCTTAGTCTTACAGGACCTTCATGGAAATGGGTTACAGCCTACTTTTTCTTACTGTGTATCTTTCCATTGTCCCTTGGATCCACCTATAACTTTGATTTTTCAAACCTGTGCTGTTTGAAGATTTATGACCATGCAGCCAGACACGAGAAGTGGGATGTCCTTAACCAAACTGCTTTGTGTTCATGAAGGAGTCGTGGGCATTTCTGACAAGCTGGCTCAAAAGAGAAGGGATTCTCTGCAATTCAGACGGTGCTCTTGGATATAAAGGATCTCATCATGATGTCGCTGGGAGACCTGGCTTTGAATACTGCTTTTAATATTTGCTAGTTGTGTGATCTTAGATAAATCTCTTAGAACCTCAGTCTTCTCCTCTGAGGAAAGTAAGAGGGTTGGACTAAAAGATTTCAGTGAGTCTCCTTCAGTTCTCAATCTGAGATCCGATGATTATGAGCTGCAAGAGCTCCAGAAGGTTATTGAGTCCAATGCTCAGAGGAGGAAAGTGAAAACCAGGACTAGAATTCGGGTTCTCAGAGTCTAGAATGCATGTTCTTTCTCCTACAAAATGGGTCCCTCAGACCGTTCCCTGCTCCTACACTTTTGGATCCTTTTTACTTTTCCTGACTCTCCCTTTCTCTTTTATAATCTGACTGGCAAGCAGCTCCCATGTTTGCCTGCCTGGCCGACCATGGCCTCTGGCTCCGCACCAAGTCCCTGCTTCAGGAGATCCTCCTCACACTTTCTCTGAGTCCCTTCTCTGCTTTTCCCTTGTTAAGCTATTTCCAACATTAACCTGCACATGTACCTCAGATACTAGAAATCCAACTCTATTTATCTTCATTTGACATATGCGCAGTTCCCTTTTGAATATTTTAGAGAGGGGAATTGTCACTAGAATTGACATTTTCTCTTGGAATTCTATTCATATCATATATTTCCTCATGTGTAAAATGGGATTAGATGATACAGCTTTTATCTAGATCTAAATCTATGATGCTCTAGTTTTGGCCAGTAGGTGAGATGGGACTAGAACACATATACTGTTTAGCAAATGCTCATTTAGTCCAATCTCCTCATTTTTTTCATGAGGGAACTGTAACTGAAAACTGACTGGCCTAGGCCTGCCACAGGATTCTTTCCTATTCTCTTTGGGCAATGCTTCTGCTTCTCCTGTTTTTTCATTCATTCAGTCAGTTATTGAGTATTTATCCAATGACTATATGTCTATATAGCTTCTTTTTTTTATTATTGTCTATCTAGCTTCTATTCTAATTGGGGGAGACAACCCTGGGAAAGAAAGTTTTGATTGACATGGTCACAGTGGTTACGAACGGAGCAGAGCCATAAGGCAGTAGTAGATTATTACATCCTTTCTGCCAGCAATGATGGTATTATTTTGATTTTTTGTTCTCAGAGCAAGAGCAAGAAATAAAAGGTGTATGTGTGTGTGTGGGGTACACAGGCAGTGTCAGGGCAGATGATACAATACTCATGCTGGGTGACCTTGGTGTTTTAATGAATGGCAGGATGGGATATGATGATTTTGGACTGGCTAAATATTGTAGGGTTGGGAGGAGAATTATTGTACACTTGTCCCCTCCACTCCTCAGCCATGAATATTGATCACCATCTCAGTAAGAAAAGATAGATGCATTTTAGAAGGGAAAGATGCTTTCCCTTTTTTTCTCCTGTTTCCCCTTCCCAATGCACAATAAATGCTTTCTAATGATAGCAACATATGGAGTAAATTAATCATAGATTCCAAATCTATTAAGGATGCCAGTAACTCTTCTTTCTCTTCTGTGAGAAAGAATAAGAAAATCAGACTTGATAAGTTAAGTGGGTAGAATATAGTACCTTTTCCAAAAGGTTTTCTTTTAATTTGAAATTGCAAAACTCATTTTTCATTCTCTCCTTGCTGTGGACCCATTTGTGGTTGTTCCTGTATACTGGGCTTTGTAGCAGTAGTAGTTGTAGAGAAAGATGTCTTTTTTTTTTAACTAGCAAGCTTCTTTCATGCTTTATTATAATTCATTTCCTTCAGAATCATATTTTATTTTATACATTTAAAAAAATGATTCTGAGAAGGCGTCCATAAATTTCACCAATCTATAATGGAGTGTTTTCTGGTGCAAAAATACTTTTTCTGTCACTAAACTATGAACCCAAGGAATAGATGCTTTGTATAATGATTGACATTAGTTTAAAATTATTCATGAATACACTTTGTGTGTGTCAGGTTCTTTCATTGGTCCAATGGGTTTAATGACCAGATATAAGGGGAAAATGGGGGGTGGTAAATAGGGTAGTAGTTGATGAGTGACTACAGAATCCACTAATGGAGGAGCTGAGATAAGAAAGAAGGATCAGAACAGAATAGGTGTCAAGAAACAAGCTTGATAGGAAAGATGGGGATGGGTAAGAGGGTGTTTAGCTAAAATTCATATAGAAGAAGTAGGAAGGAAAATAGGAATTGTCAAGAAACCATGAGTCAGGAATGCTTAAGGGGGATAATAAAAAAGAAGACAAGATTCTAATGGGGTCAATAATATAAGCCTCACTGCGTTTTCCTTTGCATGGGTTAGAAGCAACCTACATGTAGAGTACCGTGATTGATTCTGAGCACCAGGGGACTCATTTCTGAATTCATTTCCCTTTTCCAAAGGGCACCAAGCCAGCAAGCTGTATTTCTAGGCTTTCTCTTCCTTTCAAATATGTAGTTTAATTTCCTTGTTCCTTTTTTTCCATACTAGCCTCTACCCCAACAGGCCAAGTATTAACAATTCCATCACCCTTCCTCCCTCTCCTTATTCTTCCTAATCTTGTTTTAGAGCTTAATAGTGTTGGATAAGGTAGTCTAAGTCCAATAGAATTTAGAAGAGATATTGATTTGCCATCTATTTTTATCCTTTGTGTGTGTGTGTGTGTGTGTGTGTGTGTGTGTGTGGTGTGTGTGCGCCATGGATTCCTTTAGCAATCTGGTGAAATCTATGGACCTCGTCTCAGAATCGTTTTTTGAAATGTATAAAATAAAATATGTATGATTCTGAAGGAAATGAATTATACTAAAATAAAATTATCAAAATATTTAAAAATAATTGATGGATAGGTTAAGAATCCCTGTTTTAATTCTTTATAGCTAATTTATTTCAGGCATTTAAAAACATCATTTTGACTACCAAAGCAGTCCATGAGAGGAAAAAAAAAAGGTCAAGGAACCCTGCACTAAAGAGTCATTGGAAAGGCTGGATAGAGCTGCCAACATTTGTCTTGCACTCCAATTGACACGAAAATTGCTTCTCTTCCTATATAACTAACCACTTAGGTGGAAGCCCTTTCCTGAGCCCAGGGGGAAGAAAGGTAAATAAGATATAGTCAAAATAGGAGTTGTTCAACAATTGAATCGAGCTCTTGTTATTTATATTGTGTCTAGAAGACAATAGTTTGGCAGATAACTAAATACAAAAATAATAGTCTTCTAGGGTAAGACACATTTGGCTTTCTCCAAGATGATTGGTTATTGTTGTTCATCATTCTCTAAGAGGGTCAAAATGATGTCACTGTGTGAACCGTGGCTGCTCAGACCAAGCTGAGCTCGGGATGCGTGGCCACGGGTCAGACACAAGTAGTCCCTGCGGACATAACTGTGCATCTCACGTTTCTCTGGGCTGCTTCAGTTCTGCTTTGCCCCTTCTCTGAGGAGGGCACGCCATGCCGGGTGGTCCTGGGTTAGCTTCTCCCACGCCATACAAGTGATTCTAAATTCTTAAGGGAGATTATATCTCCCTGGATCCCTCTTCGCCTCTTCTCCAGGCTTTCCTGGCTTCCTTTGAGTCCTTTCTCTTCTCTCCCTCCCTCTGCCAGTATTAGTAGTGCCCTATCTCTGATAATACCTACTGTATACTTAGTATCTAACTTGGAGGTTATTTATTAATTTTCATATTTTCTCCCATTACAATGTTAACTCCTTTGGAGCAGAAAAAAGTGGGTTGTGGTTTTTTTCCTTTGTATTCTAGAGCTCACAGTAAATGCTTAATAAACTTTTTTTAAGCAAAATTATTAGATGTTGTATGAAAAGACTGATGTAGATCCATAGAGAACTCCTCAATGAGCTTAGATTAAAAAAAAGGATATGTACAAAAGATGGGAGTAAGGGAAGGTAAGAGAGGATGCATTCAAAAGCCTTTTATGAAGCTATATGGTAGGAACCGTGTAGAGAATAGCTTATAATAATTTGAGTTTAGCAAGGAAATCTAAGGACAATAAATAGTTTTTTAAACAACTCAGAGAAAAAAGAAATTGGCAAATGGATAGAAGCGCTGCTTGGAGTGAATGGTATATAGATAGAAGGCTTATTGTACTTTTAACATTTTTATCAGTTTCAAAAGGAAATGTGTAATGGGGACTTGATGCATGTGCAGGCCCCGAGGAGGAGGGATTTTCCTGGGAGAGGGCACATGACTTTGGCTTGGGACTGCAAACAGGGTGATCACCAGAGCAAGAAAGAGCAGAAGTGGCTGCTATGCAGTTGATACTTGACGTAATAAGCTAGTAAGTAGTAAGAAAACATGAAGCTGACCTTGATGAATTCAAGTCACCTGCAGTAGATGAACTACTTCCTCAGCTGGTGGAGGACACTAGCAACCCACTCCCAGTCAGTGATATTTGTAATGTGGAGGACTAGAGAGGTACAGCAAAACTGGAGGAGGACAAATGTTCACCCAGTTTTCAGAAAGAAGTGGAAAATATAAATTGCAATGCAGAGAGCAATGATATTGACTTCAATTCTGGGGAAAATACTAAATCATGTTATGAAAGAGATAGTAAACATAAACATCAAGAAAAGAAAGCAATTATCATAAAGAGCCAGCATAACTTCAGCAAAATCAGCTTTTTCTTTCTTCTTTTTTTTTTTTTAATTAATTAACAAGTACTTATTAGAATGAGAAAGGCATAGTGATAGGACACTAAGCTTGTAATCAGAACAACTTAGCTTCATGAGTTAAATTTGTACTCACTTTCCAGCCATATGATCCTGGACAAGTCACTTACCCCTATTTATCTCAGTTTCCTCATCTGTAAAATGCGCTGGAGAAAAAAATGGCAAACCACTTTGATATTTTTATGAACAAAACCTCAAATTGAAGGTTCATGAAGAATTGGACACAACTAAAATGACTGAGCAACATAACAATATTAGGAGAATATTATTGATAAACTTATCTAAATTTTAGTAGAGATCTTAATAAAGTTTCTTATGCTATTTTTTTTGGGAAAAAACCAGAAATATGCCCTAGATGATAGTACAATTAGATCAAATCTGAGCTTGTGGAACAGCCAAATTCAAAGAAAGGTCATTCATTATTTAATGTAAAATGGCAAAGAAGTTGTTAGTTAAAATCCCCAAATTTTTATGTTTAGTTTTGTGCTATTCAACCTTTTTAAATAAATGACTTTAATAATGAATATGGAATGGGGTTCTGCTGCCTGTGCAGACCATTATCAGGCTGCTCAGATGGCTTTTCCCCATGCGGAGAAGAATGACTACTGGAAGAATAGTGAAGATGTTTAAGGGAAGTGCCTTTGTTACATACTGTGGAGCATGTGTGGACATTGTGTAATTGGTTCCAGTTGGACAAAGGAACCTTTTTTTCTTTGATTACACAGCTGGAACTGTTGATGTCTTCCAAAAGGCCTTAATAATATTGAACATCTCTTTTGTTGCATTTGCATTTAGGGTATGAGGAGAGAATACTCCTTCAGTCACAGCATCTGGTGAGAGACTATGCCATAAAGGGGAAGGCTTCGGGGCCTCCTTCCCCTCTGAGGCCATATGGGTCCTGAGAAGTGAGTCTTTATCTTTAGCATTTTTGTGCATTTGTTTCTAGATGTAGGGGATGGAATCTCTAATTTTGTTGGGAAAGTGAGTCACGGTAATCTGGGAGTCACAATTCAAGGGGAATATAGTTCGGTTTCAGTGTCCCAAGGAACAAGGAGTGACTTCTGGGATCTTAGCTCATTGGAAGGATTCATCCAGAAGGTAAACCAAATTTAGGACATGAAATTAATGGAACCAACATATAAACAGATATTGTGAGCCTACTCTTCTAGAGATGAAGATGGTATAAGGAAGATGCAGTAGCTGTTGAAAAACTGAGAGAAATGTTTGTTCCTTTATTCTTCTAATAATCGTGAAATAAATGTCCCTTATAAAAGATATCTGGTATTAAATGGTCAAATAGAATTGCCCTCTTAATAAATGAAGGAAAAAGACAATAGGGGCTTGAGCCAATAGTAATAAAGAGAGGGACCCCTCAAAATCCCTCACAAAGTAGAGGTTTCTGAGAGAGAAATGTAATCTACTTTGCCTTAAGAAAGTGGGACCGGAATACACATATTGCAAATAAATTCTATGCTTAGCAAATTTACAGATAACACAAATCTGGGAAGAAAAGATCTTGGCAGACTAGGACATTAGGCTTGAATTTAATAAGATGGAATGTAATAAGGATAAATGGAGTTATACCGGGGATCACAAAATTGACTTCAGAAGTACAAGATGGTTAGATACGAATTCATCTGAGAAAGAACTTGTGGTTTTAGTGAACCGTGAGCTCCATGTGAGTCAGCAGTTACAGTTTTATTGGCAAAAAAAGCCAACGAGATCTCTGGCAGCGGAGGAGACAGATGTTCTGATCACATCGCAGCTGAAGTCTTGAGTTCAGTTTTGGACAGTACTACAGTTTAAGTTATTGATGAGCCGCCAGAGCAGACAATCAGGATGGTGAAGGGTCCTCGCCTGGACCATGTGAAGACCACTAAAGGAACTAAGTGTTGAGTCTGGAGAAAAGAAATCTCAAGGAAGAGAGCAATATTATCTTCCAGAATCTGAAGGATTGTAATAGGGAATAATGGTGTCAAACTTGAATAGAGACAGATTCCCTGAAGGCTAAATATTGACTTAGAAATCCACAAATTGGGACCATACAGGTTGTGTTATAGTTTTATTTATTTGTTAAATGTTTCCCAATTACATAATTTAATCTGCTTCTGCCACACAAGGGGGTTTTGATGAGCTACCAGCTTCATTTGACAACTTTTATGTGAAAAATGAGTTCTATTCTATTTGCTCTTCAAGGACAGGAAGAAGATCCATAGGAGAGTGGCAAAGAGGCAAATTCAAACCTGATGTCAGAGGAAGCTTCCAATTAGGGCTATTCCACAGAAGAATGGGCTGACTCAGGATATAGCAGGATATAGCTTTGGTAAGCAAAGGCTAGATGACCACTTATCAGGAGTAGGTATCTTTTCCACATTTGGATTAAAATGAATTCTTTTGTACCTCCAACTCTGAAATTTTCTTATTCAGATTCTGTGATCTTTTATATTTTAAGCTGGAAGGTACATAAAAGATGAGTTGCTATAACCTTCTAAATTTATAGAAGAAGAAATTGAAATCTGGAAAGGGGAAGTAACCTGCACCATGCTTTACTGGTAGCCAAGCTAGGATTCATAGTCTAGTCTAGTGCTCTCTTTGGTTCAGAAGAAGGTAGAGTGTGGCTTCTTAACCTTGGTGTGGGTACCCTGAACCCTGTTGGCAGTCTGGTGAAGTCTATGGATCCCTCCTCTATTTTTAAATGCATAAAATAAAGTACCTACAATTCCAAAGGAAACCAATTCTATTCAAAGTTATCATAATGTTATAAAGAAAACAATATCACAGATCTTTTTAACTGTATCCATGAATCTTGTGGTGTGTGTGTGTGTGTGTGTGTGTGTGTGTGTGTGTGTTATGAGAAGAAAATGAATTTGGGAATACAGGTACAAAAGTGGGTGCCTTCAGAGCAATAGTCTCCTAAAGGAGGAGCTAAAAAGAATCATACATGGACATAAGAACACAGGCCATGGCTTTCTGTTAGGAAGTAAACGTCAGCTGGAGACAGGCTCAGCCCTTTCTTTTACCTGTGGTGGGCTGTTCATCTGGACTAGAAATGTGGTAGGTGAGCCTGCTGCCTACCCTTAATTTTTCTGTGATAGAGGTAATAAAAGGGAAGGCAGCAAAAGCAAAAGAAGAAAGATTTTAAAAATCTCTAATAATTATTTTTGAAAATGGATTCTGGTTTTTTAAAAAAAAAATCCATTTCTATTTGAGACAGAGAAAGAGAGAGGGGGAGGGAAGAAGGGAGGGAAGGTGAGAGACACACACACAGAAATAAGACGAAAGAAAGAGAGACATACAGAGAAACACACACACACATACAGAGAGGAAGAGAGAGAGAGAGAGAGAGAGAGAGAGAGAGAGAGAGAGAGAGAGAGAGAGAGAGAGAGAGAGAGAGAGAGAGAGAGAGAGAGAGAGAAGAATGAAAAGAGAGAGGAGAGAGAGAAAAAGAAGAGAGACAGAGAAGAGGAGAGAGAGAAACAGAGAGAGAGAGAGAAAAGAGAAAGAGAGAGAAAGTCTAGAGAGAGAGAAGAGGAGAGAGAGAGAGAAGAGAGAGAGAGAAGAAGAGGAAGGGAGAAAAAGTATAGAGGGGGAGAGAGAGAGAGAAAGAGAGAGGAGAGAGAGAGAGAGAGAAACAGAGAGAAAAGAGAAAGAGAGAGAAAGTCTAGAGAGAGAGAAGAGAGAAGAGAGAGAGGAGAGAGAGAGAAGAAGAGGAAGGAAGAAAAAGTATAGAGGGAGAGAGAGAGAGAGAGAGAGAGAGAGAGAGAGAGAGAGAGAGAGAAAGAATATGTTCTCCCGAGGTGAGATTTTCTGTTCCAAATAGCAGCCCAGTAGGAAATTTCCCTGCGAACTTAACGGAGTGCTGAAAATGAGAGCTGACAGTGGGAGCGTTCCCAGCCCCGTGTTGCACCGGGGAAGGTCCCCGAGATGCCGCATTGTGCTTTTGCCACAGGGGGCCAGATTTTGGCCAAACATTTTCATTTCAAAGGGGTGATTGGACTTGTAGCCCGAAGTAGAAATCAAAAAGGAGATTGTTATGAAAAGATCAGAGCTCAGAGTCTGAAAGCCAAAGCTGGGGACCAGGGCCTCGTTTTCCATATTCAGCTGGACTTCACTTCCCCAGAAGGGGAGGAGGAGGAAGATGAAGGAGGAGAAAGGCTCGCAGGCTGGGAGTCGGGAGGCCGGCCTGGGCCTTTCCCTGTCTAGGCCTTGGTTCCCTTGGAGGCAGAGCCTGCATTTATATGGGGCTGGAAGGTTTTCAGAGCTTTCCATCTATTATCTCATGTGAATCTCACGAGACCCCCCAGAGGTGAGGGGGGATTCAGGAGAACCAGGAGTCAGGGAGGTGACGCCATGACATGCAAGTGAACTGGATGTCAGGGAGGGAGGGCTGGCCAAGGTCTCCCGCCTCATTTCCCCTCCAGAGCCGTCTGGTGGCTGGAGATGGCCTTGGATGCAACGGGAGATCTTGGGCTTTTCAAGGTAAGGCTTTTTAAAACAGGTCTCATTTTGATGGAGGCGGCTCCCATTCAGTGATTAAGCCTAGGCAGCAATTGAAGCAAAGAATCTCCTCTTTCATCCAGTCCAAAAAAAAAAAAATAAATAAATGTAGGAGGGGAAGGAAGACTCTCAGGGCCTCTGGGCAAAACAGAAATGATAGTTATTTACATCCACTCTCGGTCAATCAGGACCCAAACAACCACCAACTGGATCTTGGCCTAGCACCTCTCATTGCTTCTGTTTTACAAACTAATTAACTGAGGCAGAGAGAGGCTAAATGATTGGCGGGGGTCACATACATATTAAGTGTCAGAGGTGGACTTCCTGGCTCCCCTGGCCCACCTCGCTGGAGAGAGCCAACCCAGATCCTCTCTCACCCTAACCATACGGTGCCCCGGGTCTCAGTTTCCCCATCTGCCAACTGAGGGGTCCCTTATGAGTAGAAGCCCCCAAGGGTCTCTTTGAGGCCCGAGATTCTATGATTGGAGGGGCTCTTTAGCTCAGCACGCCCCCTGGAAACATTCACGTGTGTAAATCAGGTTGCCTTTCCAGCAGAGCTAATGGATGCATCCAGTGGAGGTGATGCTGAAGCTCCTCCTGGGCTGTTTATCTCAATGATGATGTGGACCTGTAGTTTAGAATCAACAGACGCTTTGAAACCCTCCCAGAGAAGAGTGTGGCCAATGGAGTGGTCAGGCAGGTACCTGAGGACCGGAGAGGTGAGCCGGGTTATTGCTTTTAAGCATCTCCTGACTATACCGAAAAGGTTATTTTTGAAGACAAGAGACTGAATGTTCCGAGTTCCCATTGTTGTCATGGAAACCTTTTTTTGATCGCTGAATAGGTTAGCAGGATTTTATGTTTCTCTGTTTGACAAACACTAGAGGAAGATATGATCTCAGCTTTGAATTACTAATCAGAAAAAAAATTCTCCCATTGAAAGTCACCCAGCATTTGATTAGCAACCATTAAAAAATGTTTTTTCCCCCTTTCTTTTCCTACGCATAAAGCAACAGGCCTTGTCCTGCTTCAAAAATCATCCTCCTTTCGAAACAGACCCCAAATCGTGACTCAAGCTGACCTTGTTGTACTTGGGAGTAATAGCATTTACAGCCTTTAAAGGCTCCTGCAGGTTAATTTCAGTTCCTGGGGAAATTGTCCTGATTTGTACAGATTTTCAATGGTTTCCTGGAGGTAAATTTACCTGCTAATAGGCAGGAATTATTGCTCTCCTCGGGAGCGACAATCTTCCCATACCTGTTTGTAAGGCGCAGGTGAGCTTTGGGGAAAACAATCTCCAAGGCAGCACCAACAAGTCGTAATCAGTTGGCTAATTCAGTGTCCTATATTGTGCCTTTTTTTCTTTTTCGGGGGGAGGGTCTCCCTTGTTTGTATCCCAATCTTGGGTATTGCTTTGAAAATTCTCAGTTGTTCTTAGAGCCAGATTGAATCAATCTTTATCAATAAGTTGGAGAGAGAAGGCTTTCATTTTCTGTTAAGGGGTATTTTCTTCCCTCATTTACCCGGGGTGACCCTTGGGGTTAAGCCATTCCCTAGGAGTGCTGCTGGATGTTTCTGGGAGCATTGACAAAAGAAGGAAAGAAAGGACGGGCAGATAGGAATGAAGGGAAAGAGAATTTAAAAAGTGGGGAGGAGAAAGGAAAGGAAAAGGGGGAATAAGCGGTGGGGAGTGACCGCCAGCCATCTCAGTGCCACTCAGGGCCACAGGTTACCCAGCCCTGCCCCGGGCCCTGCCTGGCACGAAGCTCTCTTGACAGTCCAAAAGAGGCAATTAGTTCATAGAATTCAATCTACAAAAACAACAATTCTTATTATTTGATTATGCTTTGTTGGTGACTTTCAATTTTCTGTAGGTAAATATTGTTTCTACTGCCAGTGGTCAGGAATGAGTAATAATAATAATAATAATAATAATAATAATAATAGCTAACCTTTTGTGCCAGGCATTGCACTAAATGCTTTAAATTCATTATCTCCTTTGGTTCTCACAACAACCTTGGGAAGCGAGTGCTATCATGCTCCCCACTTTACAGATGAGAAAACTGAGGCAAACAGAATTCGAGCAACTTGCCCAAAGTTATCCAAGTAGTGGATGTCTGTGGCCCTATTGGAACTCAGATCTTCCCAATTCCAGGGCAGGAGCACTGTCTACTTCACACCCAGATGCCCCAGATTTTTGGCCTGAAATTGCTCTCCACTTGTTTCATGCATGTTTAGTTTTCGTCCCCTAAGGGCACATTCCTGAAGTTAGCCCCTTTTATATCCCCTCCCAGAGCACCCAGTTCAGATCTAGACACACAACAGATACTTAATAAATGCTTATTGAATGAGTAAATTGGTGGAAGTGTAGAACTAAGACCCTGAATGAATACAGGAAAACCTGATGTGGTCATTTGTTGGGAGCATATTAACTCAGAGCTTATTTTGTGGATTAATAATAATGAAACATCAAAAATGTATGCAGGGCTAAGTCTGGGGTTCTTCACCAGAGGTCTGTGAGCTTTCTCTTTAATTTAATAATTGCATTTCAATATAATTGGGGTTCTTGGAAGGTTCTATATGAAGTTTTTATGTTAAAAACCCTAATTCTGAGGAGGGGATTCTTGAATCTTAGCATACTCCCCCAAGGGGTCTGTGACCCCACAAAGGATCAGGCCCTCTCATCTCAATGAATCATTGAACCGTAGAATATATAAACCAGAGGAACTTTGGAAAGTTTCTTCTCTAACTCTGTCAGTTTTCATTTGAAAATACTAAGGTTCAGAGAGGAAACTACCTGAGGTTATACAGCCCATTACTGACAGAACCGGACTAGGATGTTGGTCCCAGGGCTCTTTTAACTGTCCAAAATTCAACAAATCTTGAGAGCTGCTGGACAGGACTGGATGCAGGATGGTGGGCAGAGAACTGGTCTCCTAGGAAGAGTTCAAGTCTTGCCTTTAAAACGCACTCATTTTGTGACCTTAGGCAAGCCTTGAAGGGCCCTAAACATGGCTGTAAGAATATAAGCTGTAGAGCGGGTGCTGACCCCAGAACTGTTACAAAAGGTCCTTAATAAATGCTTTTTGAATTGGGTTGGACTGAACCATTTATAACTCACCTGAATGACTTTTTTTTTCTCTTCAGAGGATTTATTAGGGAGGAGAGGACAGGAAAAAGAAGGCATCGGGAACCAGAGGAAGAAAGAGGGAAAGGGCCAACTACCAAATGGCAGGAAAACAGTAAGAGAAGCGCCTAGAGAAGATAGATGCTATACTGAAAAGATCCCTGGACTCTGGAGAGACCTGAGTTTTAATCACAACTGTGATAATTAGTAGCAGTGTGAGCATGGTAAGACAGAGGTAAGAGCCTCAGTATCTCCATCTATAAAATGAGTATCATGATAATAATTGTACCGCTACGGCGGGGCCAACAAGACACGGACTGCGGCTCTGTTTCCATCCAGTTCTGGACTAGTTTTATATGTTAACTGTGCTTATAAGGATATGATCCTATTTTTAGAATTTTATACACTGAGAGTGCTGTTCCTGATCACATAAATGTGGGCACAGTACATTTATCTGTAGCTACATTACGTTAATAAGTGAGACCTTGTTAGAATCCCTTGTACTGGGAATGAAGTTCTCCTCTTCTATGGAAGTTGACTTGGCATTTGCGCAAGCGGGAATATGCATGTGCCCTTGCAGATGTGGGAAAAACATTAGAGTCTCAATAAAGCCTTTGACTCCTCACTTAAGAGAATAACTCAGGGTTTTTTTTTTTTTCCCCTCACATGGGCACATAGCTTGTATTTATTTTTGTATAAATGTTAAATGTTTTTTCTTTCAACTTCTCCAAATCAACTGAGGTCTTCAACTTTTCTCCCCACGAATAACCTCAGCAATGTAGTGTCCATTTTTCTGCAGAGAGCCCTAGAGCACCTAGATCATAGATCGGACCCTCTGTATCTTTATTAGCCAACCCTGAATAAATTGGGGAACACTCCAGTTTCAGATTCTTAACCCCCTCAATCAACTATGAAATTCAATGATCCTTCAGTGAACATCTGGAAGTTAAGGTAATAGGACATTTTGTGTCCCAACAGTCACCAACTTGTAATTCTAGAAAAGGGAACAGCAAATGCAAATGAAAGATGCAAAAAAGAGAAATCGAGGAAACCATTTGAAGATGCCCCGTAGCCTCCAGCTGGGCAACTCCCCTCCATCACCCCAGTTCAGACTAGCATTTAAAGCCCTGACGCATTCCATTCCCACCTGTAAGGCAACAGTAAACGTTTTAACTTTTAGCCTTAGATACGTAAGTCTTGAATATTTGTTTTCTTTACTAGTGCAGAAGGAGTTACCGCATAGACCCTTATCTGGAGGGGCATTTGCCACCAAATGAAAGAATTGAAATGCATAGGAGAAGCTTATCAAGACTTCTCACTTATAAATTCCCCAAACCCAGGGAGCCCTCGTTCCAATTGCTGTAGCCGGTGGCCATAATTTAGTTACCAATCTTAGGGGATAGTATAAGGAAAGTGCTTTGGGGAGCCACAGGGCACCATGTAAACGTGAGCTATTATTACATTTCTGTACACACACACCCACACACACACACACACACACACACACACACTCACACTATGTGAGGCACTGCAATAGCATACGTTTGATGGTTAGTTTTTAGACCCCTCCTTTTCCTTACTATGTATATTTTTTGTTCTACTTATTCAAGTTGATTTTAAGAGGCTTCAGAGTTATCCTAATCACTGAAAGTCTTTCTTTGGTAGGTAAGTTTCTCTTCACACTCTCGTCAGTTTAAGAAGCTCCCCTGCCTGACAGGTCAAATGAAATTATAGCAACTTGTTTGCTTGACAAGAAAGGTATCCAAGCAATTCTAAGTACAGGGGATGAAAACAGTGGAAAATTAAGTGATAGAGAATAAAAGTAGTTGACTAAGGGTTCTGAGGCTGCTGAATTCTGCAGCTTCAGTGATGAATGCCTACTGCTGCATGATCAATTGGGCTGTGATGATTGGTATTGATCATGTAAAATGCTGAAAGAAAAAGGTCTGGCCATGTTGCAGTCTACTCAGACTGCTGCATATAGACATGACCTGAGAATAGATTTCTTTGACTCCAACAAAGGGAGCAGGCAGAGGGCTATGGAAGATAAATGCCTGTTGCCATGAAAGAGTTTCGAGCTAGCTTATAAAGCAGGATCTTCTCTGAGTGTCAATTATCCTAGACGAGCCCAGCATCCATCCATCCATCCATCCATCCATCCATCTATCTTTCTATCTATCTCTATAGCCATATCTATTTATATATAAATATATTTCTTTTTATATATTTATATATTTATTTTATATTTTTATTTTAAAATTAAAAATATTTATATATTTTATTTTATATATAAATATAATATATTTATAAATATTTAAATAGATATGGTTATAGAGATAGATAGATAGTCCTACCTTTGCAACTTGGGCTTTGTACATGTGACTTCGTACAATTAATTTTACTCCTCTGGTACATACCTCTCATTTTCTTAACCCATACAGTACCTTAAAATAAAAAATCCTATGTAGTTATTGAAAACTTCTGTCTTTACATCCCTAAGTGCTTCACATTTCCCCCAATGCAATGAAATACAGAGAAAAAAGAGTATTAGATTTTTCATCAGACTACCTGGATTTAAAATCCTGATTTTGTGACTTATTCGTTACTTGGTTGGCTCTGGATTTCAGTTCCTTTGAAATGAATAGATTGTACCTGTAGAAGCCAGATCTAATCCAATCTATTTCACAGGTAAACTGGATTAAGTGACTTACACAGTATCACAGTTAGTAAGTGTCTGAGGTTAGATTTCAACTTGGGAAGATGAGCCTTCTGACTCCATGGTAGGTACTCTATCCACTGTGCACCTAGTTGCCTCTACAGTTCCTTACGCCTCTAAATCTATGACTTTAGGGTCCTTAATTTTTAATTTTCTAAATAAAGTGCACTTGAAATTTAAATTTACAATTTACTCAGAAGCTTGAGAAAATCTTGAAGCCCATTCTTTACTAGCCAGATGCTGATCACTAACCTTGTTAGTTGAGGGTTCTAATATTGAGAACCAAGCGTCAAATTGAGCAAATTGGTGTGGTAACTTTTTATTTCTATGACTAAAGAACTTGGATTCATTATAGTTTAAAGTGGGCTGTTCTTTCCTGATATAGATGATGAGTAGTTTACTAGTGTGAGATAATGAAGTCACATGAATTCAACTCTAGTTACTTCACAAAAACAATGAAAGAAACCAGGGGAAAATAACTTAGATTGCTACTCAATGAGTATATGCTGTAGAGTAGGCATGAATTTGCTATTTTTTCTAGTTTTCATTCTCATATATAACTTACATATGTTAGTGTGAACACCTGTGGGACAGCATGGGATTCTGGAATCTCTTCTTAACCATTACAGAAAGTCTAGTCATCTTAGATTGTTAGAGATAAGGGGGTGGGGCTATCTTTAATTGATTCTTAGCTTCCCTAGTCATTGAGAAGGACCCTGTCCTTCTCCTATTATCTCTTGCTTCTTGGTGAAGCAGAAAGAAGAAATAGTTACAAGGTTCTCACCTGCTAATAGTATAATAGATCCCTTTTCAAGAGTAATCTCTCCCCTCCTTCAATTGTTACTTTTCTTTCTAGTTATTTTTGAGTGTAAACCCTAGTTCTAGTCTCTCTTCTAATAAATAGTTGGGTCTAGTAAAAATTAAATTTTAATCCAGTTGTTTCTAAAGGAAACATTTCAGAGCCATCTGCTCTGATCCAGACGGCCTTCTTTTAAAGAATCCCTTGAGATACTGTGCTACGCTTGATGGGCAATTTAATTTCATATATAATGCTGACGTTAGAACAACTCTTCTTGTTCCTGCCCAATATTCAAGTCCACTGAATGGGAAAAGTGCAGAGAATTTGGGAGTTAGGAGATCTGGGCTTGAATTCCAGCTTTAGAGCTTATGCACTAACTGTGAGTGAAACACAGTTTCATTGTCTGGAAAACTTATTCTCCCTACCTTCCATTTGTTGTAAAGAAAGCTCTTTTATACAATCGATGAAGCTTTAGGAATCTGAACTATTATCTGATCAGCACTTCATTCTAAGTGGTGAAGGTGGAGGTCTGTCACCCACTGCTTCTATCTGATGCTTTATTCTACCTATTTCTTGTTTCCCCATGTCTTCGATACATATTTGCAAAATTCCATTTCGTACCTGTTGAATTCTCTTTTGATCTCTTAAGGTTTAGCTCAGGTTATCAAAGCCTCTCTTAAGGTTTCCCTGAGACCATCAGCTTTGAGATGGTTTTATAAATCTCTCATGGTACTATGTACCTCTATTCCAGGAAGATTACATTCGGCTATTGAATCATTTTCCAGTCATCCAACTTTTTGTGACCCATTTGAGGTTTTCTTGGCAGATAATTGAATGATTTGCCATTTCCTTCTCAGCTCGTTTTACAGATGAGGAGACTGAGGCAAGCAGTGCTAAATGACTTGCCCGGGCTAATACTGCTAGTGACTGAGGCCATATTTGAACTCAGTAAGATGAATTCAGACTCCAGGTCTTATGTTCTACATAGATATGCATTCCCTAGCTGCTCTTCCTACTCTAGTTTGTATCATAATCATTATCTTACTTGCCTTCTTTTCCCTACTAGATTATGATTATGTCCTCTTAGAGGACTGGGACCAAATAATTTTCTTCCTTCCTTCCTTCCTTCCTTCCTTCCTTCCTTCCTTCCTTCCTTCCTTCCTTCCTTCCTTCCTTCCTTCCTTCCTTCCTTCTGTTCTTCCTTCCTCTTTCTTTTTTTCACTTTCTCTCTCTCTCTTTTTCTTTCTCTCTCTTTTTCTCTTTTTCTCTTTTTCTCCTTCCTTCCTTCCTTCCTTCCTTCCTTCCTTCCTTCCTTCCTTCCTTCCTTCCTTCCTTCCTTCCTTCCTCTTTCTTTCTTTCTTTCTTTCTTTCTTTCTTTCTTTCTTTCTTTCTTTCTTTCTTTCTTTCTTTCTTTCTTTCTTTCTTTCTTTCTTTCTTTCCTCTCCTCTTTCTCTCTGTCTTTCTGTGTCTCTCTGTCTCTTTCTTTCTCTTTTTCTCTTTCCCTTCCTTCCTTTCTTTATTCTTTTTTAATTTTAAGGAACCACTGAATGTGTGACTACTTTTCAGAGTAGTTGGGAGGGATTGGAAGAATAGTCTCCATTTACTATTATCTTTGAAGGAAAAGCTAATTAGTTTCTAGCGCTTTCTGCATGTATTATGATATCGAAGTGAAGTCAATTTTCTTGTAATAACTCGGAGGGCATTTTTGACATAGAGAGATTTACAAACTTTTTTTACTTATCTAATATTCTTTCCTTCATTCAAGGTGAACACTAGAAAGAGTGAACACTACAACTGCTAAAAGCTGATTGACACAACATATGATGTTGGATAACATCAGGGTGCTATATGTATTGGGGGAGGCCTTCCCTGTTCCATTCCTTACTTCTAACTAAGCTTTGATGATTATGTCCTTTCTATCCTGTAGAAGTGATGAGATGGTGTGAATGAAGTCTGGGTGCTATTGGAGAAAATACAGAGGAAATATTATTGAGCAAATGGAAAACATATTTTGAAAGTTTCTATACTTTTCCAATTTCTTAAAAAATAGAAACTCCTCATCAGTGACAAAATTTTGTATTTTTAAGCAATGTTATTTCTTTTGGTACTCTTTAATCTCAGTGAGGGTAATCATCTTTTTAAAAATGAATTCACATTAATAAGAACCAGTACATTAGGTAAAGTACCCAATTACCAGTCCATTAACTATTGTACTACAGAAATTTCATTATGATATTTAGTCCCAAAACAAGAACATGATTGCCTTTTTCTTATGTAGTAGAAAATTGCATCCTCTAAAGTAAACTTCAAAATGTATCCTTTAATAGGGATTTTAAAAATCCCAACAGGTTGTCTTTGTGTATTCTATTTAATCACTTAATTTCACCCTTGACCAAAAGCCAAGAGTAATGTGTCAATCGAATGGCATTGTTACTACGGCAAAGAAGGGAGGAGTGATATTGGAGATACAGTCATCCTAAAGGAAGCCTAGCTGCAGTGACTTGTTGAACGGCTATGGTTTATAAATAAGGTTAATGAAATGGAGCTGGAGGACAAGAGAAGCTATATCCCGATGAAGACCACACTATAAAAATGAAGTGGGGAGAGTTTCATTTGAATGATTATCCTACAGGAGGATGTTTAATAGAACAGAGAGACCACATTTTCAAAGTCACCTGCCTCATTTGTCTATTCCCATGTTTTATAATCCCTGACAGTCAAGTTCTTCCTTATATATAGATGCTTCTGCTTTAATTTAAGCCCATTTCCTCGTGTTCAGTCAGTCCTCTGTGGAAAACAACGCATCGATTGGCAATCTCCTCATAAACCTTTTCATGTGCTTAAAGATAGTAATCAAGTAATGGGAAGCCATATATCTCTTCTCCTCACGCCCACAAAGAAAAGTAATGGGGTCTTTGGGGCTTAGCGGAGCAATAGCAGTAACCTTTTATTCCCCCCTCATGTAAGTGAGGAATAGAGGAGAGAGAAAATATTCCATTGCTAAATGCTGAGTGGTAGATGAATATGATGATGCCCCTGGAATATTTAGAGCTTAAAGCGACTCAAGAGATCACCTAGTTCAGACTCTCTTTATACTGTTAGGAGACTGAGTCTCAAAGAGTGGCCAGGATATGACAAGGGCATTTGGCCAAAGGATATGGCCACATAGTAAATAGCATCGTTAGGATTGGAACTCAGCCTATTTGACTCCAAATGTTTGACTCTTTCTACTCCATTACATATTTTTAGCTTTTTTATTCCTTAGGTTAAAATACCTCAATGTCTTTGTTCCTCATCACATCCATTATCTAGTTTCCATTTCTATTGTTGGCTTTAAAATGTGATGATTGAAAATAGACATAGTATCCCAATAAAGAAACAGTTAATGGAAAGTACATTCATGGTATTAGGCTCCAGACCCAAGGAATATTCTTCTTTTATTGCAACCCAGTACTCAATTGGCTTTTTCCTTTCTTTCTCTTTTGCTCAGCATTTTGTTGTTGTTTCGTCTAAGTTTTTCTTCTATAATTTACTGTCTTCTTCTCTACCTTATATTATACACTAATAACATCTTTCCTTACAATTTCTCTTATTGCAAAAGTATTTTTTTCACATGATTTCACATGATTTACAAAGGGCATCATGAATTTTGTTTCTGGCTGTCCATATTTTTAATATCTAACATTGTTACAGGGGTGCTATGAGTATAGATCATCAGAATAACAGTCTTTCTAGAGGAAAAATTGTGCACCATTCAGTGAAGTAATGCATGGGGAGCAGCAATAGGCAGCTGTACTTTGTGAGAAATGAATTGTGTATTAAAAGTGGCAAAGAAAATCATCAAAGAAGCATATCCTTCAAAAAGGAGGGAAGCCAATATGGATCCATATGTCATAATGGTAATAATTTCAAAAGTCCTAAATCTGGGAGCTGTGAACTTAAAAAAAGCATCTATTTGATATTTACTATATATATGTTGATATTTTATTTTCTTTGTAATGTTGTGTATTTTATTTTATACATCTAAAAATATTATTTGGAGAAGGGATTCACTGGTTTTGCTAGGCTGTCACCTTGCAAAAAATTTGGAAGGCCCCTGCCCAGAAAAGCACTGCCCCCTCCACCTCAAATAGGTTGGGTTGACATCTCCTTTACTTCTATTCACTTCCCTAGAAGTATTTATAGGAGAGCATTCACAAGAATCATATGAAATGAAAAGATAGAGATGGGTCACAATCTGGCCAGCCATTGAAAGAAGTAATAATGACATCACAGTATTGCTCACATGAATAATTGAATTAGTGAGAGTTAATTAACTAAGAAATATTGGTTTGAATACTTCTAGGATTTCACAGCAGCAACAAATATCATCAGACTCATTCTTTATTCTTATAGGAAAGAGAGCAGTATTAGAGGTTCTTCAATCTCTTTAAGGGCCATGTTATTTTCTTAGGGGTTTCCTTTTGAAAGGAAGTCAATACTTTGAGAAACTCTCATATGTCAGTCAGCCAGTCAGTCGATAAGCCTTTATTTAGCACCTATTCTGTAATAGGTCCTGTGCTAAGAATAGGGCTGAGGGAAAGATTCTCAAGGGTTAGGAGCTTTTTCCAGCTCCTTTATTTCACCCTTTGGCAAAAGGACCATCTGCATAGCAGCCCCAACTATTGTTCTAAATTAAACATCTTCAATTTTTAGTATTCACAAAGCAAAAGTAAAAGTCTAGCTTACAATAGTCATCAGCAGAATGATGAATTTATATTACTAGTGTTTATCAAGTAATATTGAATTTTTCAGTTTAACCCATTGCTAACAGCAAATCCAAAAAGTTACTTATAAAGAATATTAGATTTTAATCTGTATGCTCAATTATAACTTGGCTATTATAAATTAAACTGATTACAAAATCATATGTATCCCTAAGCAATATTAAGTAAATAGGTGTTTAAGTAGATATGCAAGTCAATTTAATAATTTTTAAATGGCACAATTTTATGAAATATTTATATTGACTAGTTTACGTGGCAAAGACTTTTTGCTTGATAAATGTTCCTATAAGTAGAAAGATATTACAAAGTAAGCAGAGGGAGTTGTAAAATATTGGTTCTGAGGATATGGATCAAATATCAGAAACCCAAAGTAGAACATGATTACCCCCAAATTCTTCTCCTTGCAATTCTAAAATGGAGAATGATTACATTATGTGTACAGTACTGGGCATAATGTGAGTCCAGGAGTAAATGCAGTTGTCACCAAATATATACCTTTGGGGCAGGATTTAAAAATGTTAGAGAACAATCCAAATTTTAATGCAGAGAAGAGTAGAATGAAATTAAAAAGTGCCCCTAATCAGTGAGATAATCTGCATTGAAGTTAGTATATTAAAAACTTCCCCAATCCTTTAGTTAAAATCTGGATACACATGCATAGGTAATGTTGAAAATTCAGAAATCTGTTGGAGCTGGAAAGCACTTGGGGCTTGAAGGTATCTATCTGCTTTGTAATTATGAAAAAAAGTGTTAACAGTCTTCAAATTCTTTTTTCAAGCAATACAAAATTAAAAAAAGATCACGTTCTCTGGGCCTTTTGGCTAAGCTTCTTATAGGTTTGCAGGATTTAGCCCTTTGAGGGTCATTGGAGATGTTGCCCTCATTTGAAGGATGAGGGAACTCAGGTTCAGAAAGACCAGTTGACTTTCCCAAAGGTCATGCAACTTAAGGGCAGGGATTACATTCCAAAACTCTATGACATTTCTTTCACAGAAAATGGATTGACTGGTACAAAGCTAATCCTATAGGGGTTTTGACATTTAATTCCATGGTATTATAGTTGTTCTTTGAATAGCTTTCACCAGACAAATAATAGTGCTTGCTTAGTAGGGTAAAATAACAATGTTATAATAATAACAATAATAATATACTTTGCATAATATTTTAAAATCTGCAAAGTTCTTTCATACATTATTTCTTTTGGGGCTCACAAACAAGCCTGTGAAGTAGGTGTTACAGGTAGTGCTATCTTCATTTGATATATGAGGAAACAGAAGTTCGGAGAGGGGAGATGCTTGGCCAGTGGGAACCCAGCTCGTGGTAGAGATGGGGGAATTTTGAGGGGAGAGGACAGGTAGAACAGCTTTGCCTCCGCCTCCCATAACCCATCATAAACATGAAGGATGTGTATGTCAGGCCTCTCAGCACCCAAATACTCAGATGGAGTCTAGGACCAGAGCCAAAGCCACCTAAAAGGATGACAAAAACACAGCTGGAGCCCATCAAGGAAAGAGGGACTCTGTCTTCCTTCTTGTGGCTGGAAAATGCCTTCTCTTCTTTCTTCTTTTAGAATTTCTAATATTCAGATAAAGAATGCCTAGGCCCAAATTACGTTCCCCGGTTCCCACTCCTATGCCCTCATCTCCATCCATTTCATCACTACTCATTTTCTGTCCTTCCCTAAATGTTCCCATGAATCCCCTTTCATTATAAATTATTCTTCATTCTAGATCTCTTCCTTTCCTACTAAACCTTTCCAACTTTTTGAAGTCATGGAAATCTGGTTCCCCCCAAACAAGAAACATCTATTGGGGGGCTAATGGGGGGGCTACCTCATGCTGTGGCCCTCTATAGACTGTCTAAAAGTAGGAATATGTATACTCTTTTAACCTCACTGCAACAATTAGCTCCTACTCTTGTCAAGATTATTTGTTAACTTTTCCATTGAGGTGCCATTCCATTCCAACATTTCATTGAGGGATGTTGGGCCATCGAGTAATTAAAATCATTTATTAAGCACTTAGTATGTACAAAACACTACACTAGGAACTATGAATAAAAACAGAAAAAGAATTCAATCCTTTCTCTAATGGAGGGACAAAATATTGAAAATATTTCAATTGCTAGTGAAAGGGAAAGATCCCATGGCTCTTAGGATGCAGATGGTATTCCTCAGTTTTAATATTGCTTCTTCTGATAAAATGATCTCTCTTTCTTATTTTGATCTATTTGATAAAGTTGGCATTTGCCAAAGGTTCTGATGCTTTTCTGGTTCTTCAGTAGGGGTGATTAATGAGGAGGGAGGGTCTTCAGCTCCCACAAGAGTAGTGGTCAGGCTGCATGTCAATGGGTGGTAACTCCTGGGATGATAGCTATGGAGGCTGGTTGTCTGAGGGACGCTGGCATTCCTGAGGCACTGAGGTTTATCTGGCCAGAAGTGGATGTTCCAAATTGTTTTAATGGTGAAAAGTTCCCCAGAAAATTGTTGCTACTTGGTAGCCTAATATTGGGGTTTAGACTGGCTCCTGACCTTTTCTGGAATTTTGCACTTAGTGATTTGAATTTGAAAGAGATTGGAAAAGTCAGGAGTGTTTTTAGAAGGTTGAACTACCCACAGAGCACTTCTTTTAGTTCTTGGAAAAAGGGTATTTGAGTTTTACATAGTTTTATCCTAGTATTATGTGCTTTTAAAATTTAAATATTAAAATAATTTTAATCAGATTTTTATGGTTTGCAAGTGCTTATTGCATTTTAAGTAAGATAAACCTTCAAAATGACTCACAAAACCAAATTTGGGCTTAACCCAAAAGACAGCCAACAAACATTTATTAAGCACTTGTTATGTGTCGGGTACTAACTTCTGGGGGTAATAATGCAAACAAAAAGAAAGATAGTCCCTGACCTTAAAGAGTCTACATTCTAATGGGAGGAGGAGTAGAAGGAAGAAAACATACAAAGAAGGCTGAAAAGGTGCGTCTGAGGAATGGTGCCCACTCAGGGGGATGGCATCTACTCTAGAATGTCAGAAGCAGAGCTGGAATGCTCCAAAATGGAGACCTGGGCAGAGTAGATCGATGTGGTGGGGGTGCTGAGATGCTGATGCATCATAGTTAATGTCATTTCCAGTAATTAAAGCATATGATTTTGGATACTGAGCCACTGGGCAACGCCAAGGAGTAGGATAGCAAGAACTTTCTTTTCTCGAGTTTCTGTAGCAGCAGCAGGTGCTAAGCTATATCTCCACAGGGATTGTTCTCAGGATGATGGCCTGGAAGGCAGTTTTCTTTCTCTAAACCCAAGCTATTTCTCCTTTTTCACATAGTTCAAAGGCTCTGACTCATAGCTTTTTCTCTATTCAAATAGCCCTCATGTATCATTATACATCCCAGAATCACAGAGTTTGAGAGTTAAAAGACCATCTAGTCCAATGTTTACACAAAGGGAATCTTACATGAGCACATCCAATAAGGATCATCCAGCTTCTCCGGGATGTATGAGTAAAGTTGTATACCTCTCTCTCTCTGTCTCTCTCTCTGAGTCTCTGGCTCAATTATTCTTTTTATGCGGGAAGTTCCCAGAAACATTTGCACAGCAATCTACATGTCCAACCCTTGCATCTTTCCTGAACCCCAACCCCGCATCATCAACTCCCCGGCAGACATCTCCTCTTGGATTTTCCATGAGCATACCAAATTCACCATGTCTAAAACAGAATTCCTTATTTTCCCCTTATGCTCAGCCATCCTCTTAAACTCCCTATTTTTGTTGAGAGCCTTCAAGGCTCCCAGATGTAAAACTTCAGAAGCATCCCAAAATCTCCATATCCAGTTTCAATCAATTACCAAAATCCTGTTAATTGTTTCCTAATATCTCTACTATCTACTCCTTGGGAAGTTTCATGTAGCCGCTACCCTAATTCAGACCCCATCACAGGCGCCATTACAGTAGCCGCCTAATTAATTTCCCGCTCCCTTCCCATCTCATTTTAATTCATCTTTCAGAATCTGCCGAATACACATTCTACATGATGATGATGTTTGTTAATATTTATAAATCCCCATTAAATAGGTCAGGCACAGTGCTAAGCCCTTTACAGATACCATCTCATTTTATCCTCACAACTTTGGTGTATGTATGTGTGAGTGGGAGGGAGGAGCAGCAGGTACATTTATTATTGTCTCTATTTTACAGTTGAAGAAACCAAGGCAAATAGGTTAAGTGACCCGCCCAACATCACACAGTTAATATATTTATGAGGTTGCATTTGAACTCAGGACTTCCTGATGCTAAGGCCAGAGCTCTCATTTTCTTTTTCAGGAAAATGTTGTTTTCTTGTTGTTGTCATCAAGTTGAGGGCAGATATTTTATCACTTTTTTTTTTGACATTTAACACAGTATTCTGAACTTAGTTGGTGCTTAATAATTTCTTTTGAGTGAAAATAATTTAGTTAAATTATTATTTGGAATTCACTTTATTTTCCTCCCAAGTGAATATGTTTTGCTTCCCCAAATATATAGTAAGCTCTAGAAGTAGGCACAAGTATCTTATGCTTATTTGTATGCCATACCCACACAATTTCTACAATCATTATTTTTGATGATGATTTAATATCTTTGACCAGTTTTTGTTTTTTTAGACTGCCTTTTGAGTCTCTAAATCTCTGCATCCTATCTCTTTTGAGTAGGTTTCAATTTTATCTAAAAATGGATAACCTCACTGTAATGACATCTTACCACATCTGTTTCTAATTAATTTATTCAGGATGAATGATCTGTGATTTCATAAAGGGGCATAAAAATAGGTAGGTTAAAAAACATAAACAGGTTTTTTTTTAATATCTCCTACAATATCTATCATGGCAAAATATGTAGCTACTAACAAATACTTGATGGTTTGAATTAAATAGGAGTCTGTATACAATAGTAACAATGGACTTTTTACCTTTTTTATTAAAAGTTCAAACTACTTGTGAACAATGATTTCTAATAGAGAATCTGGCTTACACTTACTGCATTACTGTTAAATAATGAGCTATTTGAGAGCAGGGGATTTTTTTTTAGCTTAATGGTCTCACTGCTTAGTCCTATGTGTGGTATACAGTGGATGCTTAATAAATGTACACTGACTGAGGGATCATAGAGGCGACAGGGATCCCTGGAGACTATGCCAGTAAAGCACAAACTTTGTTACGTCTTCTTGAGCTGAGAAAATTCCAGGTAAAGGCCTATGATAATTTGGTACACCTTTGGTGGGAGAATCATCTCTACTAAGTTAGTAGGGACTAACAGAAGCCTTACTTTGGGGTACAGGGTTTTTTTCCAGCATCAGTGGCTCAAAGATCATTTCCTCTGGTGAAGAGGGGTTGTAACTTGTATTGGTGGAGGAAATACCCCCAAACAATGGTTCTTGACTGTATAGAAGTACAAGATGGAGCTCCTTTTATTAAATAGCATATCATCACATTAAAAAAGCAAAGGGATCAAAAGGGAGTGTGATTAACTTGGAGTAAAAGCCTGCCTCCAATATTGACTAGTTGTGGGAGAATGGACTAATCATTTATCTCTTAGAACCTTAGATTCCTAACCTGTGATATGGAAATCATATATGTATTGCCTACCTCATGGAGTCATTGGGAGGAAAGAAGCATATCGATGAGTTATCATTATTATTGCAATCATAAAGTGAACAACAATTTATTACAATACTAAAGTGAAATTACCTTAACTGTACAGAAATATACATAAAAACATAGGCAAGGATTGATGCGATGGAAAGATCATTCATTGAACTGGCAATCGGAAGCCCTAATTCCAACAATTGACCTTGAAGGGAATGCCATGACTTCTCTGTACCTTCATTTCCTTACTTACAAAATAAGAAAAAGAAATAATCCCTCCTTTTTGCATTTTTTTATAATGCCTATTTTCTAGAATTTTTATGAGATCAAGTGATAATGTTTTTTATATGTCAGATCATAAGAATAGTGAGATTCTTGAGATGATAAAATTCTTTAATCTAAGCCCTGGTAATGACCAAGAGTATTTGAAGATAGCCCTTATTAAGATAAACAGAGATTGATTCTGGCCACAAGCTACAGGGAACCTGAAATTCATGAATCAGTGAAATGGTGAGAGGTCTGAGTCGCTGTCCATACCTAGTGGATTCTATTGATTTTGCCTTAAACAGCTTGATTTTGCTTAGTGACTGTTCTTAAATAGAAATGTTGGGGAGAGAGAGATTAAAATTTTCAAACTGATCAATCATCACACGCTACATGGTTATCCTTTTTGGATATGAGTGCTGTCTCCAGTTTGGAGACTTGTTTCATTGTTTGTGACATTATGATATAGTGAAAAAAACACTGTAGTGAGAGTCACAAATTCAACTTGTGGTTTCATTACTAATTAGTCATACAATCTTGGGCAAGTGATTTCTCTTCTGGGACTCTCACACACAAAATTAGCAGCAGCACTATTTGACTTCTTAGGTTTCTTCCAGTTCTGATAATTTAGGATAATTTGGCAAATCTGGTTTCTTTCCAAGTCTTTATTTGGTTCCTCAAGTTAATTGTTTTCTCCTGAGTTAGGGACAAGAGCATAGAGATAGCTGGGTGATTAGAGAAATGGGGGATGGACTACAGTTTTAGTTTAATACTAGGAGGAAGGAGAGAAGATTGAAAACATTTAGTATTTCTACATGTGGCTAATCTTACAGTTTTCTTAATTCAGAAAAGTACTAATAATACTAAATGCTAAATGAAATAAATACTAAAAGTACTACTAATAAATCATAATAATCATAAGTAACTACAAAATTACATTTACAAATTCCAAGCAATTTTAAACAGGTTACATTTCTCTAGTACTTTAACATCTCCAAAGAGATTTCCTCACATCAACCCTGTCAAGAAAGTGAGAAGTCAAAAGTGATTTGCTTCACTCTGTTCTTACTACATCAACTATAGAGTTGATACTGACCTCAGTTCCCCAATCTGATGTCCAGCACATTCTCCATTATATTATTAGCCAATATTTATGGAAAAAAGAGAATGAGATCAAAGAGAAAGTGATAAAATAATAGAGAATATATAGCATCTTTTGCTCCAGAGATATCATATACATGAGAAAATATGAGGCTAAAATAGAAGAAAAGATGGAAGCCAGTAGGGAGAAGATGTAAGGACAGGAAAGAAATCTCATATTTGCTTGATATAGGGAATCTATAGAGGAAGAAATTCCTTCTATCAAAGGAAGTTATCACCTTATCTATAGCTTAAACTCTTAGATAACTGCTTGGAACAGTGTCTGCTATGTTATCTGCTTTACTTATTCATTCTTTGTGACATTTAATTTTTCCCCAGAAGACTGAGGGCAAGTAAATTTCCCCCCAACATATAGAGTTTATTTTTAGTAAAAGCATACTAAATGGATTGAATCAAAAACTCAATCAATTATGCATCAAATGCTTCCTAAATACTAGGGCTTGTGCCAGGTGCTGGTAGTTTAAAGAAGAAACAAAACTAATTCCTGCCTTCAAGAAGCTTATATTCTAATCTTGGAGAAAACTTGCATAAAAATAGGCACCTATAAGACATACATACAGAATGCAGAAAGTAATTTTAGAGAGGAAGTCATCAGCAATTAAAGGAATCCTCTCCATGGACCATACTATCCCATTCCTATATTCTTGTGTGTTCGAAAAACCTTAGGCTTTTCAATATATTAATATATATTAGTAAGAACTTAGAATGAGCATGTACCCATAATGTCTCTGAGTGTCTAAGATGCTTAATGAAGAACCCTTGAGTCTGAACTTGGCTTTGCATTAGCTGATTTAGCAAAGCTGATTTAGCAAAGGTTCTCTGGATTTACCCACTGAATCTGGTTTGTCATCTGACACTGAAATAAATCACACTGGGCTCATTTCTTTTGAAGGCTATCTTTCCACATCATTTGGGGTTGGATAAAATAAGATATTCCTGGGGGCATTCTCTTTAACTTTACAGATTGAATTTGGAAAACTCCAAAATATTATCGAAACAAAATGCATTAATATATTTTAAAAGGATGACATAACATTAAGAAAAATTAATCCAATTTGCTTCATCAAATAATTATTAAATTCATACTATATATAATGCACTGTTCTGTTATTAACAAAATTAAATATGGATGTAGTTCCTGGTCTCAAGGAACTATGATTTCACTGGGAGTGGGTGGCAGGATGGAAGTAGGATATGTACACAGATAAATATGGTACAAAGTAGGAAGTAGTAAGGACAAAAAAAGGAAACAAAACATCTATTGAGTACCACCTATGTATCCTGGACATAAAAATTAAGAATACTCTTCAAAGGGATTGGGGACAGCTTCATGGAAAAATTGATTAGTCTTGAAGGATTATATAATCTTGGATTTAGGGATGCAAAGAATCTCAGAGGCCACCCGCTGCAACCCTTTCATTTTGATGATAAATAATTGGAGGTTCAGATAGGTTATAGTAAATTGGTAAAGATCACAGGGGAGGCAGAATCAGGATTCTGTCCCAGGACTTCAGACTCGTAATCTGTCTCTCTTTGCTTGCCTTCAACTGCATCAAATAGAAGTTTTCTGAAAACTTGTTTAGGTCATTCTATATTTTACATCTGTGAATATATAATAATACCCTAAACTACATAAACAAAACCCCTAGCAGTTTCCCATACAAAATGCTGGAATAAATTTCCTGTGGAAATTTTCCTTTGATTACTGATTTATTGTAAAGAAAAGGAAGCTTCATTCTGGAAGATTTGTTAAGGGCAGGAACTGGACCTTTGATTTAATTGGAAAAGGAAAATACCAGGTAAAGATATGTTTTCTATCAATACAGATGGGTACTTTCCTTGTAATTCTTAGTCTTAGAGGATGAAAGAATGAATGACTTTGGCCAGAGCCATATAGCCTTTATATTTCAGAGGTAGATTTTGGACCTACATATCTTTATCCATTTTACCAAGTTAACTCTTATTCATGGTTTCTTGGTATGATCTAATATACATAATTGGCAAATATAACAGATGCAGCAATCCTGGTTCCTTGGCCCATAGATTGAAAGACTGGCATAAATCCATAGAAGAGAGTTCTTCCATTTATTGGGAGTGGTATAAAGTGGGTGAAAATTTATCTTCTCCTATCATGGAAATGGCTCATCACTCCCACATAACTCTGTGCAACACATGCTAGTGCCAGAGAGGACTAAAAGTAGAGAACTGGGTTGATTATTCTAAAAATGTTAGAGGCAGCCATGAGATAGTGGCTAAAAGTTTGGTAATGTAATCAGAAAGACCCAGGTTCAAATACTGCCTCTGATATTCCCTAGCCCATGACCTGAATGATAACTCCTCAGAATTACCCAGGGTACTGAAAAGTTAAACGTCTCAGGTAACTGAGGAGTTGTTGGTAGGTATTGAGAAGGGAAAAATTTCATACCAAAAGTTTCTTATATTAATGAAACAATAGTTCAGGGTATAAGACAAAACAAAACAAACAATTCCCAAACTCAATTAAATTATCTCTACTATTTCTACTAAATCTATCTCTACTGTCTCTTTTAGTAAGATCTAAACATATTTCCTTTTCTTCAGTTTTGGCTTTATAAAAAAAGGGACAGTTCCCCTTTTAAAAAATTTGGATGTTTACTAAGCATGAATGCATATGGTACCCGGAACAAAATACCTATGAATTTCAGGTTTAAAAACCCCCTAGAAAACTCAACAAATAGCCACAAGGATCAAAACCAAAAACCAAACAATAAAAGAGACAGGACAATGTTTTGTTTATTGCCAGTTTGTTGACTTTTTTTAGGTTGTTTTCTTATTTTTACTGTCTTTTTACGGCACTCCTGAAACAAGTTCAAACAATTTGGAACACGAAAACGATACCCAAGCAGAATAAGGAATAATAGCCACCAATAACAAATCATCACAAACATGATATCTAAACAGAGCTACAGGGTCAGATGATCTGAACTCTTTCCTCACGAGGCTAACAACTGAATAATTACCTCTTGATGCATCCACTGAGAATAAATTCATGTGAATCCAAGGAGGCTGAATGGCTATTGCTAACCGGCCATGTGTAGTGACTAATTTTATTAGTGACATAAAAGGAGAAAGATCCTTGAAGTAGGAATTTATTCCAAGAAGACTGTCTTTGCCAAAATATTGAATCCCACGGCGGTACAAAGTGTGAACAGGCCAATTAGGCTGGCTTGTCAGGCATTGCCAGACCAGGATGAATACAAATGAACACACTACTGCCTAGAGAAGGTGGGAGTTTAGGCAGAGGGAACTTGACTAAAAAAGTCAAACAGCTATTGTATAGGGCTTCAAGACAATCACTATCAACATGGAGGCTGAATGGACATGGTAAAACTTAATTTCTTTAACTAGAGATACTAAAGTGGAAAATTTGATTTTTTTTATATAAAAGGGAACAATTAGTAAATGAAGTTATTGCCAGTGGTTCTCAAAGTATGGTCTAGAGAATCCTGGGGATCCCTGAAACCCTTTTAGAGGGTCTACAAATTCAAAAATAGCTTTTATTTCCAATATGGTAAATGTCTATAAATATAATCCAGATAAACAAAAATGCTTTGGAGAGATCCTCAATAATTTTTAATAGGATAAAGATACTGAAAACAAAAGTTTGAGAACCACTGGCCTTAGATATCTCCTTACTCTGAAGACTTTCTTCCTTGTAACTTGAGCTTCCATTTCAAGTTCAAATTAAGCTTAGCACCCCGATAAAGAATCATTTCTGTGGCAGGCACCTTAACTCATATTTTGGGAATCTAATGCTTCCTAAGAATTCAATAATAAATAAGTATGTATTAAATAGTTGTTACATTTAAGCCATTGTGCCAGAAGTAAAATGAATCAGTTCCTGACTTCAGACAGCTTATGTTTCACTCATGAAACATGATTTTTTTTGGTCAATTTATTTCTAGTCATTAGGTCTAAATCTTTAAAAGACTAACTCAGTTTATCTCATCTAGTATCAGTCTAATAGATGTTGGCTTTTCTGTAGCAGGAGCATCCATACTGTGACCATCTTTGAGAACAAAGGATCACCATCAACTTGCCACCAACATTAACAGTGCCTTCTGTGGGTAAACCTGTAAGTTTTGGGCTGGAAAATAAGAGATTCAAATTTGAGTTTTCCTACTTGCTGCTTACTTGTAACAGCTTAATTCCTCAGTGTCTTAGAGCTTTGATCTAGAAATAAAGGGGTTTGAGCAGAAGACTGGAATGGTGGACATAGGCTCGGTTTATCTGCTTCTGTATCTTTCTGCTTTACTTCTCAGTCACTGCCATGGTTCTTATAGACTTGCCTTATAGAGGTTTGCCTTAGAAGGACCCTGAAGGCTTAAATGTGCCAACAAATTGTTAACATTTAGAATTTCTCTTCCCACCCCCATGATGCCTTGCCTGATAGTCCTAATTACACACCATCCTACTAATGAATCACTTGCAAACATTTGATCCTGCCATTTTAGCCCTGCAATGTTATAAGAATTATCTGGACTCATATAGATTCTTTTCAAATTTAACAAAATATGGCTGGAAAGGAAATTTTATGATGTGCTCTGATTTTACAAAGGTCATGAACATAAAAATGAAAATGGAATAATTACTGGTATATAAAACAATTTAAGGTTTTAAAAGCACTTAACATATGCTATCTCATTTGGTTCTTACAACAATACTGTGAGATCGGGTCTATTCTTATACCCATTCTGGATGAAAAAGAAATTGAAAGTTCTGAGCAAATATCTGAGTAAGTGTCTGAGGTAGGATCTGAAGTTAAAGTTGAATCTTCATGAATCCAATGTTTTTTGTACTGCATCATTTAGCTGAATATGATAAAAATGGACATAAAAGAGTCAGTCAAATATCTAAGAATAGTGTGAGAAAGCCAAATAACCAGAATGAAAACAACTTTTCAAAACTTTGCTAAGAATATGAAGTCATCCATCCACTAAATTACCTAAGTATCAACATTCTGAACGTGAATGAATGAAGCAAGGAATAAGGTCTTTTGTTTGGACAAAAAGTGTAATGTTTTGAAAACAGAGAGAAAATTCCATTTTGCTTCAATTTGTTCTCTCTGGAAGAATGATCTTTCCATTTGAAATTGAAGAGCAAACATGGTTAAGAGAGAGAGAATTGAAGCCCAACATAGGTGAGGTTTGTGTCCTTGCCTGACAAATACTAGCTCTTTGTATGAGCTAATAATGAGTTAAATAACTTTTCTGAAGCTCAGTTTCCTTTCATGATTGAGGTTATTGTTTTACTAACTACCTCATGAAGTCGCAAGAGACATGCTCTTTATAAATGGTAAAGTACTATATATATGTGACCTGAAACTATTCTTAGTCATTAGTAATAGGTACTTTGCCTTAATTTATGTCTTCGAACCAGGATGACTTCTATCCCCAAGTACTGAAAGAACTTCAAGCATAACTGCAGAATTGCTCCGGATCATCTTGGGGAAACATGGAAAATAAGAGAAGTGCCATTAGATTGATATTCAAGACTAGGAAACAAGTGAATTCTAAGACCTACATATACACATCACATATTGTGTGAGAAGTTAGGCAATTCAGCAGTGATCTGTTGAGCCATATGGATTCATCAGCGAGTCATGTTAAATTAAGGTCATCTACTTTTTTGATAGTATTACTAGATAATAGATTGGGAAATGATGAAGTTGATTGAAATGAAATGATGACATTGATTGAAATTTATGGAAGACATTTAGTTATGTCTCTCATGATTTTCTTGTGGACATAATGAAGAAATGTACATTGGATATATAGTAGGGACATTCCTGTCTGGTTGAACAGCCATACCTAAAAATTATTGATATAATGGCCAACCTCAATGTGAAAACGAGAGATGGAAAGAAATGGAAGATTTTTTTGGTTCAGGGATTTATAACTTGGGTGTTCAGAATAAGAGATTTGCATTATTTGAAGAACTGTCAAATTGTAGAGAAATGAGATGCATCCTATCTTGAGAAGAAAGCATTTGCTAACCTGCTTTTCCTCTTTGCCCATTCCAATCTACAATTTAATACCCCTAACACATTTAATCATTTTCCTGTCATGTCCACAATTATTCACTGGCTCTCCACTTCTAGGATAAAATAAAAACTTTTTAGTTTGTCATCTGAAGTTCTTTAGAAAGTTCCCACTGCTTCCATTAACCAATTCTGTATTTCAGCAATACTGACCAATCCTCTGTTCCCTAAACTTGACAAAACACTTGTCACTTCCACGCCTGGAATGATCTCTCTTCTTATTCCCATCTTTGGAAATGTCACCTTCCTTCATTATCCCTTCAGATGTCAAGATGTCACTTCCTATGCAAAATCCTTCCTGACATGTGTGTGTGTTCTTTTCCTCCTTACATTTTCTTGCATTTACTTATTTGTATATATGTTATGTACTTTTAGCATTAAGTAGGCTTCATGAGAGCATGCGCTTTTTTTTATTATTATTAAAATTTTGCCTTTGGATCCCCAATAGCAGCTTTCCCATAGCTATTACTTATCAAAAGTGATTAAGGCCATGGATGACAGAAAAAAGAAAAAAATGATACAAAGAAAATTTCAAATTTAGAACTTTTGCTAAGTGGGTACTTTGTAAATGTACAAGGAAGACCCTCTATTATCATATATAATACGTTATATTATATGAGGATGTTACAGATGGGATTCTTATCTGGGTAAATTACTTAATTCCTCCTATACCTTTGCTTTTATGTACATGTTTGTCTGTTAACTTCCTGTCCATCAATCAAAGTTCAAATGTTATCTTTCAATATCTCTGAAACTCATTCCTCTCAACTAGGATATTTCATTTTATTATTATATTGTCCAATCTTTTTGATACGGTACCTTTTTAAATATGTGTATTGTCTTGCTTATGGGTTGGTCGATAAATATTTGAGAGACAGCTTGGTATAGCAAAAAGAAAACTGGTTTTGAAGTCAATGGACCTTAATTCAAGCCTACTTTCTGACATAATACCTGTGGCTTTTTGCTTAGGTCTTTGCTTTCTAATTTATAAAGTGAAGAAGTTGCACAAAATTGCCTACAAGGTCCCTTCTAGCTCTGTATCTATGTTTCTAAATTTCATTTTTATATCCCCGAGAGTACCTAGAATAGTCTTTGAACATAGCATTAAAAACATTTATTTAATAAATTAATTATTTGTACCCTTGGGTAAACTATATTGGATTTCAAGAGAAGAGGGGAGCTAGTTATATTCTGTGTCATTCAGTGTAGAAGAACAAAGTGGTGAATAGAGATATCTAAGAAAAACACAGGAAGCTACAATTAGGCATAGAGACAAAAGTGGAAACTTTTATTTCTTATATTACGGATCTCATGAATCTGGAACCATTTTGAATCAAAAATAGCATTTTACCATTCTCAAAGTCTTTTAAAACACAGATTAATATGAAAAAAAACATAACAAGAGGAAAAAAATTTACCCCTTTCTGAAAAAAAAATTAGAAAAAATAGGATCAAAGCAAAAAAAATAAAGTGTTTGTTTTGAATTTTGTGAACTAGAACAAGCTTTTAATGATGAACCAGCTGCTATTTTTCGGGATACCAGAATACTACATTATCCTTTATAACTTTAAGCTTTATTAAGTTCTTATAAACAGCCTCATGTTTCCAGTTCCAAGTAATTCATCATCCCAAGAAATCTATTAAAACCACTGAAGAGGAAGTTTGGTGTTTAACTTTCTTCTTATTCTGCCATACCTCCTGTAATATTTCACAGCAACTACTAAGTAGCCCGAGTGAATCAATCTTTTAGAGACCAGTAGATGACATGAGTTTATATTTCATGTTCACAACAGTGATGGTAAATGCAAACTCTTTGCTACCCATCAAATGTTTTTACCTTTCAGTTATAAGACTGAAAAATGTTCGAAATGTTCTACATGTGATATGTATTATGAAAAATTATACAGAAGGCAATAATTAATTGTGACCCCCTGCCCAAACTCTTATTCTAAAGGGCAGAGACAACATGTAAAATAACTAGTGATATGTGTAAGGTATTGTTCCTTTGGTATATTGATTTCTTTTAAAGCATCTTTTAAAAATGAATATGGGGTACTGATAAAAACCAGCCTGAGAAGGAAACAGTCAATCAGATAAAAATATTTTGAGGAGTGAGACTGCATGATTTTGAGAGAACCAGAAAGACAATAAAATCACTTAGAGGCAAAATCTCTGATTGAAGGCAAAGATGGCTACATTGCATTGTGCTTCAGCAGCTGATATATATTACAATTTTAGAAGGTTTTCATAGCTAGTAAAAACTAAATCAAACAACTCTGGGAAATAGACGCTCTTATAATTCCCATTTTACCTATGGGGAAACCAAGGTAGACAGAGGTTAAAGTGACTTGCCTAGGATCACATAAGTTAGATTTGAACTCAGGTCTAGTCTTAGTGCTCTGTCCACTCTATCACTGTTCTGAATGACCTAGAGTTGTGGGGTTGGTGATTGCCTGCTCCACTACACTGTAGCTCAGGATCCACACCAATGGTTTGCTGAGGGGAGGCTTGCTCCTGGCTTCCTGTCCTGGACCATGTTCCACTTTTATCTGAGTGAGAAAGGTCTTTCTTGCTGATCTTTCAACTTTCTTGGGCTCAAAGATTGTTCCCCCCCATCTTTTTGCTGGTTCTGCTCTTCCAGAATTTGTTTTTAGGTGCTACTTTATAGTTGTGTGAAGGTGAATATGGGAAAGTTATGGCAATTTAAAGCTTACTCTGTCATCTTGGCTCCTGGAAGCAGAAATTCTTTAGCTGTCCCCAGTAAATATATAAATCATAATTTAAAGGCTATTTCTTGGGTGTCATATATAAAAGAAAGTTGGGTTTTTTAATCATAAGATAGTGATGGATCCATAAACAAAAAGAAGCTCCAATTTGATGAAGGAAAGTCACTTTGAATGAGTTATTAAAGAATCTGAGTGCAAGAGTTAGAACATAAATGATAAATAAAGCTGTTTATAGAAGCCAAGATGTTAAAAGTCAGTAGACAGAACAGAATAATTTTTTTTTGGATCTAGTAAAGCATGTTTATATTGTAGATGAGTCATACAAAGTATGCTCCAAGTCATACAAAGTAAATATCAGAAGTGAAATTCAAAGTAGGGGATACCCACGACCATAGATCCATTGGCTTAATAGATTATCATTCCACTTTTTTCTCTGCCTTGAAGCCCCAAATCTTGTTCTTCTTCCGCCACATAACCATTAGTCCTTTGTACTCTCAGTTTTTCCCTAGTTCATGTCTGCTATACTCCTACTTTTCTTTGTTTTTTTTTTTATAGTAGCCTTTTTATTTTCAAAACACATGCAAAGATGTTTTCCACATTCACCCTTGCAAAGCCTTGCAATGGAATGATTTTTTTATGAAAAGAGCTTAACACTTTCTTAGCACCCTAGCAATGGTGTTTGTATATAAAAGATGGATAAAAATATATTAGCTAGGTGGGACAGTAGATATATAGAGGAATCAGGAACACCTGAATTCAAATCCAGTCTCAGATACTTACTCTATATTTGACCCTGGGCAAGTCAGTTAATTCCTGTCTACCTCAGTTTCTCCAAGTATAAAATGGAGATAATTTACTTTGCAATGTTGGGATGATCAGATTTATTGCACTTAGGAAAGTCCTAGCACATGCTAAGCATGTAATAAATCCTTGTTTTATTCTCCCTCACTTTCCCCTCCCCATAACTTGAACGTTAAGAGAAATGACTTGGTTCAGCAAGAAAAGTATGATCAGTATAGTAACAAAGAAGACATTCACAACAGACTCTTCCCTAGAGAGGCCAGAGGCTTCCAGGCTTCCAGATGAATATTAAAAATTATCCTGGCCACAGGTATTTACAAATACAGGTATGTGGATGCTGTGATTCTTTTTGTGTCTGCTCCATACTCCCTCTCCCCACCCTGCCATAGGCACTGTGTACACTTATGGTAGAGTGACATTTTATGTTTATGTTTATGGATAGATTGTTATGATTATTTCAACTTTTCACTTCTATTAAGTAAATGTTATGATTAGCATTTTGCATTTTATTGAACAAATATTACATATATTTTACTTTTATTCTCTTATTAAATAAATGTTTCATGTTTAAGACTGGAATGGTGTCATTAAGATTACTTTGTATTAATAGGAAGTATACTAGTGGAAACTTAGTAACCTACTTAGATGTAGGAGTATCTCTCTCTAATCCCCCATTCTATAAGAAGCCTATTCTGATTCCTTTTAATTTTAGTGTCTTCCCTCTATTATTTCCTGCTTATCCCATATATGACTTGCTTTGTATAGATTTATTTGTATACAGTGTCTCCCATTACACTGTGGACTCCTTTGGGGTAAGGACTCTTCTACCTCTTTTTGTATCCTCAGGATTTAGCACAGTATCTTGGACATATGAGTATTTTTAAATAAATGTATCGTTATTGACCTAGTGATTGTTAATGTCATTATTATCCAGTTATTTTGTTTTGGCAAATAACTTAATTCTTTGGCCTATTAAATTATAAAGTTCTTAAGAACAGGGAGCTATAAGCATATTTATATTTATATCTACATCTATAACTATATATTTTTAGCAAGGATCTTTATGTGTGTGTATACACACACATATATATTTACACCCATTTACCCATACCCACACACATATATTACGGGAGAAATGATAGCTATCTCCAAGTATTTAAAAAACTGTCACAAGGAAAAGGAATATAATAAATATTTATTTAGCAATGCAGTTATAAATAAAGACACCGAGCTACAAAGTTGTATTTATACATAGTATATCCATATCATTATATGATACATGAGATGAATGTGCTATATTTCAATGTGAGCACAATATTACCAGGATAGCTACATAGATATATCTGTTTTATAGGATAATATTTTTGTCTTGTAAATTTCTCAAAAATTATTTGTTGAGTGAATGAGGAAATTTTGCCCTTGACTTCATCTTGTATGAACCATCCAGAGTCATATATCCTCAACTGGAGGTTTCAAAGCAGGTATTATTGGAGATCCTGAAAAAAAGCAAGGTTGCCTTTGAGAAGGCCATCATGGGAAAGGGTGGGGGGCAGAGCAGGGGAAGAGTTAACTTGTTATATGGCCATGGGAGATTGGGGGGTGAGAAGAAGACCAATTCCTAGTTTCTGTGAAATTCTTGCTAATTAGATACTAAACTCAGTACTTTATTTTATCTTGCTGCTGTGCTGAAAATCCTGTCAATGTCCTCCTCCTTCACGCTACCTTGTCTCTAAATTATGGCATCCTGAAACAAAGCAACATGTCTTATCCTATCTATGATCCTGCAAAAATCCCAAAGAGAGCTGCATTGGTACATAATACATTTTATAAAATAAAGACATTGCACATACTTATCCCCATCTTTGCAATGTGAGCACAAGATGACTATTCTCCTTATCCCTTGTAAATCCCTAAAGAGCTTTCCTTTACAAAAGAACTCTAGTCTGCTTGTCCTTATTCATGGTCAAGGATTGCCACAGCTATTGCTTGTCTGATGGTCTGATATAATGCTGTACAATGCTGCATTTACTTGTGTACAATGTTCTTTTTTATAGTGAATATTTTATTTCCAGAGAGACAAAGGATATAGAAATTAATCCTCTATTCAATAGAAATTCCTAAAAAATTGCTAATTAATCTTCACTTCCACTCATGTCCTATATTTGTCTATATATAATACTATATCTCCTTATTATCTATCTATCTATCATGATTTGCAACAGAATCAAGCCACTGAAAACACAAATATAGGAAGATATATAACTAGTGATTTGTGCTTCCAGTTTTCCTAGAATGTTATTCCTACTAGGATTGAGTCAGATCAAAAATTATATTTGACTTAAAAAGATACACATTTTATTATAATATTAATTGGTTTTAGCTCTTTAGCAGTAAAGTGATGAAAGACTTCATGGCAATTAATTGGGTGAATAAGAATTTCAAAAACACATGTAACCATGTAAATGTAATAGGATTATTCTTTATAGTTCCCAAAGCAGAGGTGATTTACCTAACACTTCTATAAGTAAGGTGTTCAGGTGGCTTAGTCTTCTATTAATTAATGCAGAATTGTGTTAGAGTCAACTAAGATGATAGATTTCATTTTTCAATTATTCTTATAGAAAAAAACTGAAAAAAAGCCAAATTTCTTTTATACAGGACTTCATAAATTTAAGAGTCTAGCAACTCAACCTAGTATCTAGTACTTGAAAGGGAATGGATGGGAAATACCAAGTGGTTCCTTGTCTCGTTGAGAGAACTCTATCTTTTCTTTGGTCAAGAAGAAACTATTATATTTTTTTCAAGAAGAAGAAGAAGGTGTGAAAGAGCAAGGATTGGGAGAAAAAAAAAGGCTATCTCTGCTTTTCCACTGGCTTGGCTTGGGGAAATAATTGGGGAAAGTATCATTTCTCTTAATTGTTTAAAGAGGCGAAAGTGGTTTTGGTTGGAGGAAGAGAAACTGAGTTAAGGAATCTGTAGGGGTAGAAAGGAATTGATATCTCTTATTTTTTGCCATTCTGGCTTAGAGAAGTTTATCTTATTTGGAAGATAGGTTGGGTAAAGAAGATCCTTCCATCAAAGACCAGACATATTAACACATTTTAAAGAATTCCACTTCTTGCTTATGTTTATTTTGGTGATATGGAACCCAGGACCCTTGGATGCTCAATAGGGAGAGTTCTTATTTCTTTCCAGAGCACTTGCCTCACTGAAGTCCTCCATTGTTCTTTCTAATTGTTGCCATCTCTCCTTTTTTATTCTGGCTTTCATATCAAGTAGTTCAAGCAGCTAGAGAGGACATATCCATTTTTACTTATTCTCTTGTTCTACTTCCAGGAAGTGGAACACTTTACTTTTTAGGATGCTTTAAAATAGACTTTATGACTGCTTGCAACAGAGAAATCAAACAATGAAATAAGAGGAAAGTTGGCAAATATTAAATGGTGATAAGAAAGGAAGCCTTGGATTTTGTGTCACCGGCATTTAGTTTCTTTCTCCTTCTTGACTGTCTTTGTTCTGCCACAATTTGTCGTTGGAAGATTTTTTTTTGGGGGGCTCCCCATTTTCTCTAGGCAGTGATTTTCACTTTTAAATTTCTACAGTACCTATTATCAGGTCTTCAAGGAAGAATATGGCAAGGAGAAAATAACCAGTTCTCTTTCTTGGATTAAGCATGTTAATCTTGAGGGTACTGGTCACATTTCGATGGCTTATGGATAAGGTGTCTGGGGAGAGAAAACACAGGATGGTGGATAGCATGCAGGCTTTGGATTTTGGAATTCCTGTATTTGAGATATGCCTCAGACATTTTATTGGCCGGATATACTGGGCAAATCACTTAACCTTTCTGATCTTCAGTTTTCTTATCTATAAAATGGAAATAACAACAGCCTCTACTCAGGGGATCATCATGAAGATCATATGAGAGAAGTTAATAAATAGGAGCTAATATCATTAAAAAATGAAAAAAAGTCTTTCCTTACCTATACTCCTCAAAAGAAAAGAAAATATAGTGGGATAAATTAATAAATAGGAGCTAACATCATTAAAAAATGAAAAAAAGTCTTTCCTCACCTATACTCAAAGAAAAGAAAATATAGTGGGAGATAGGAACAACATAGGACTGTTGCTTTTCCTGGATGCCCTTACTTTTTGTGGAAAGACCTTGGAAAATTATGAACTAAGTGATGAAAATGTTAGATTGCCTGGAAGTTGCCAAATTGACAAATGCCAATTTTCCAAAGTCTTTTTGATATATGAATCACACAGATCCTCAGCCAGGAGTGAGTATTGACCTTGAAAAGACACAAGCAAATATCAACTGACTGACCATGTGCAAAAGATCTTGGAGAAGTTGTTAGAAATTGGTGGCTATTATAAAATATTTGAGAGGACTTATCCTATCACCACTAAATTTTTCAATGATGTCATATAATAATATGGTTGGGATCAGATTTTTAAATTTTATTTCACAGTATTTCTTCATGTACTCTGTATTATAGAGCAGGACTACTTAAACTTTTTGCACTTGTGACTCCTTTTCATCCAGGAAACTTTTATATGAACCTGGGTATATAAGATAAAATAGTAATCAAAGATTTACTGATAATAAATTATAATTTCATGACTCCCACATTCAGTAATGAGACCCCATATTGTAGTTGTAAACCACAGTTTAAGAAGCTAAGTTATAGATAAACTGGATTACTGATCTCGTTCTGCTCTTATTTCTGAGCATTTACTCCTGCCATCCTCTATTCCTGAAACAGAATCAATCTACCAACTTCTACCTCTTGAAGCTCGATATAAAAGTTGCTTATGTGAAAATTTGTTGGTTGATTTTCCTTCCTTCCTTCCTATGGATATTCATGTATACACATATACATATGTTGCTGAGATAGCTTAAATCCCATGCACTTGCATAGGATTTTAATTTGCACTGTATTTATTTCCTTTCAATCATGGGCATTTGTGCACATCCTTTAATCCTTTAATTTAACAGTCTGTTCCTAAGAACAAGGGCTGTATCCTTTTATATGTTGCTTGTTGTATCCATAATGGACAGAATATTAAAAAAAGTCAGTAAGACTCGAATTTGAAGCTGTGTGACTTTAGGCACATTATTTAACCTTTAAGCCTCAGTTCTTTCATCTATAAAATGGGGATAATAGGGTTGTTGTGAATATCATATGAAATAATATATATGAACTTTAAAGTATTATATAAGTACTAGCCATTAATAAATGATTATTGATATAATTTAATTTTCTAGATCTAGGGCAAGTCTAGCTTATTTTTCTGTGTTCTAGAATGGATTTTATAATTGATTTTGGTACATGTGTTTCTTTCCTTCTTAGATCAAGCATTCAAGATATAATTCCCCCAAATACATGTTGAATGAAATTAATTAATATGTCTATATTTTTGAGAGACTTTTGCAATATTGAACTCAGCTAGGCACTGTGGGAAATTAAAAGGAAATTGAAGGCATGATCTCTGCCCTCCATATGTTCACAGTCTAATTGGGGTGGGGAGCTGAGAGGATAATACTTATTTTGTTTTTAGCTTCATCGCAATATGGGGGTTTCACTTATGGTTACAGACTTGAGATAATGATTGTTGCTGCCAAATAGTAGTGACCTCTATGTTCAGGACAATAGCTATCACAGAGCAATAAGGTAGAGTCCCAGGGGCTTCTGTAGCTCAGGTGTTGGACCATTAGGTTCCTAGTAATTACATTGCTTGAGAGAAAACTGGATGGCAAGACCCCAACTCATTTCTCTCAATAGATCCCATGCCCTCTATATTAATGACCAAAGAACTAAAATAATCAATTATTCCCTTAAATATAAATTTCTAAACTTTTCAAGACTAGAAAAAAAGCATAGTATAGGAGAAAGAAAGTTTAAATATGGTGTCAGAAGGCTTCTAAATCCTGGCTCTACCACTTAACTGGCCATGTAGCCTTCATCAAACCACTTTCCTTTTCTGATCTCCAGTTTCATCTTTTTCAAATGAGGGGATTGGACTGGATAATCTCTAATCTAAAGTCCTTTGCAACTCTGGTATTCTGTGTTTCAGGAAAGTTTAGCTAAAAAACCATCTAACTTTAATATCAAAAATTTCTGATTAAATTACAAGTTGGTGTTGTGTGGAAGGACATGTCATTTCTCATTTGATACCTTCAAGCTGGCAAATCAATGCTGGTAAATTGACAACAATTTAAAGGATAAAATAACCTAATTAATAAATGCATCCCAAAATAAGGAGTTACTTTTAAATGGCCAGGACATGGCAATATAAGAGCAAGGAGATAAAGGTGGATCAGTGAGAATGGGCAAAGTTCAAATAGAGAAATGTTCAGAATGGGAATGGGCAGAATCTTCAGAAAATACGTGATTCAGAATAGGTGTTTTCAAATTGCCTTTGTTCATGGAATATGGTTATTCTTTGTTGTGAGATCAACACATGACTTATCACAATATGAAAAATCTGAAAATGAGGGATGAAAAACAACAACAATATGATCTACAGAATGCTATTGGAGAGTCAGGAGATGTCTATAGACAGGTAGTTAAGTAGTGCTGTAGATAGAGCAATGGACTTGGAGGCTGGAGTACTGAAATTTAAATCCTACCTTAGTCACCAATTAACTGTAGATTCTATGCATATTATTTAAGCCCTTTGAGCTTCAGTCTCTTTACCTATAAAGTAAAGGGTCTGAATGCTAAGGTCCCTTCCAACTTACATTCTCACACAGTTATGAGAATAATTCCATCCCATTTTCAAAACTTTGAATTTTTTGAAATCTTCCATCTCAAATCATTTTATAACCATTGAGTTTGAAGAAATATTCCAGTTTTATAGAAATATTCCTGCACTTGGAATGTTAAGAGCAGGTTTGGAATTCTTCTTCTAATCCAGTGCAACGTTGGTCCAGATCACTTCTTTGGACCCAAGTTCCCTCATCTGCAAAATGATGGTGTTTGACTAGATGATATCAAAGGTTGTTTCTAATGTAAACTCTTTTAACTTATAAAGGACAAGACCCTGGACAACTCAGTTGGAGTCTTAGAGCTATTGTTAGAGAGGGTTCTCCTTGAATAAGGGGATGGTGGGGAATTAGAGTCCTATAATAGAAGATCAGAGAACCATAGGACCACAGATTTAGAAATGAAAGGTACCTCTGAGTATCCTCAACTTCCTTCTATAAAGTGTATAAAGCTTCAGTTACACTTAATGTTGACAATGACTCTATGCAAAAAACCTAGAATTCTTATTTATTCAAGATCATTTGGCATCTTATTGAGTGAGAAAGTAGGACTAGATTTCTAAGTTTCTAGTCAATACTAATATCCAATGATTACCCAGATCTACATCAGATGGTAAGAACATGTCTTTCATCCTGTCTGGGAGTTTGTCAGCAAGTCCTAAACAACTGGATGTTTCAGTGGGTTTCGACACCAAGAGCAAGATGGTGGCTTTCCTCTTTCATTGTTCTCATTCTTCCCATTCCTTATTCCCCAAAGTGAAGATTAGGATCCGAATTAAAGCCAAAGCTCTGACACTTATGCTTCTGATTCAGAGATAATACTACTTTTTGAAATATTATATTCTTATATTTAATTATAAATGTTGTTCCTTCAATTAGGGAGAGAGTTGACTTTAGACCTGATTCCAGAACTAAAGTTATAATCACAAATACAAATAAAATCCCATTAGTCCATCATATATCAAATATTTAGGCACGTAAGTGTCAGGGTTTTTGCTAGAGACTGCAGATAAGATGACAAAAACAAAATAGTCCTTGCCCTTATGGAGCTTACATTCCATCCACAGTTTTAATTCTATGAAATACCTAAGATGCATGTCATATAATAACCACAGGTAGAACTACTTCAAGCTCACTTCCATTCAATAATCATTTAATCAATATTCATTAAGTATAAAAATTTGCAATGGACCTGGGGATATAGACATGAAATGAAATATAATTTCTGCCTCAAGGAGCTTACTATCTAGAAAGAGGAGCTAAATTTTCACAAACATCTATAGTGCAAGTTAGAATATGATTGAGCTCAATGAAATGTAACATGGGAAATATGATGAGGGAGTACTGAGAAAATATGTCATCTGGGTTGTACCACAAAATTGTGATACCGTAAATGATCATTGTCCTTTTTATGAAGGCTATGGGACATGAAGACTGGAATATATGCTTCTTTCACTAGCATGGGAGTACCTTTATTATACACTTGGGCTCTTTAAAAATATCAAATTTGAACAGGAAGAATCCATCTCTACTGATGACAAAGATAGTCTGATCAAAAACAAAATGTGAGAATTTCAAATACTGTAACGCTATTTGATTTTCTGTTTGAAAGAGCTGCCTTGGTAGAATGAATTTGTCAACATTTTTCAGAATTTATGCAGTTCCTTACTGAAGACATAATAAATTAATCATGAATCACTTTTATTTTCTGCTTTTTAATTTGCAGGGGAAATTTTACTTCACAGCCAATGTACCCCACTTCCATCTGTCTGAGTGACACATTGACACTGACCGTTCACTTGAGGTACATGATTTTGTAGAATATGATCCCGGCTATTTGGAAGAGTTTACATTGTTGAAAAGTTCAATTATAAATAACATGAACTGAATTGTGTCACCCAGAATGAATGAAGAACGTGATGTAGCCACGTTTTGAGGAGCTGATAGTCATTCATATTTTAAGACCTTTCTATATCCAAAAGCTTACTGAAATTAAATAAACACTATGAAAGATTCCTAGCTAGGTTGCAGAATCAATCACAGACTAACCAAGTTATTCTCTAGTTTTAATGAATTCCATTGAGTATATCCTTATAATTTATTAACCCTATAAATGCAAAATACAAATCAGTTTCTTTGAAGCTAAAAATAGTTCCAAAGGCTTCACTGAATACTCTGAATTCATGGCTTAATATAGTGCAGAATTCCTTCCAAATCTATTTATTAAAAAAAACCCCCACATAATTAGTCACATAGATTTGGAGCTGGAAAGAACCTTAGAAGTTATTTAATTCAGGTCTTTTATTTCACAGATAAGAAAACTGAGTCCCAGGGAAGTGTCACTTGGCCACAAATCACACAGGTGATTTTGGTAGAGGCAAGATTCAGACACAGGTCTTCTGATTCAAGTTAGCATTTTTCCTATACGTTATCCTGTCATTATAATCTGGATGTATAATCAGGGACACATTTATTGAATGTGATGTGTGATAGGGACCTGAAACTACACTAAAGAAACTCAGTATCTTGGTTTCTGTCACATGCTAGTCTGTGTGAACATGAACAAATAAATGAATATCTCGCCTATTTGTAAAATAAGAAGTGTGGACTTGGTGACTTCTAAAGTCCATTCTATGATCCACTGGGCACAGAAATGTAAAATACGATCTCAGAGTAAAACTTTATCCCAATTCATAAAGATGTCTCTGAAAACTTTAGAAACAGGTTGACTCCATTCTATACATAAGCCTTCGATTATTTTTTAAATCAATCTAAAGCTTAAATCAGAAGCTAGTAGTTTGAATTTCCAACCAGGGTGGAATGGTGAAAGGAATACTGGACTTCCAAGAGTCAGGACACCTGGGTTATAATCTTGATCGTGTTTGTCACGAACTAATTAGGTGTTGTTGGCAAGAAGCAGTTTTCTCATCCACAAAATGAAAGGGCTAAAATGGATGATCTCTACAGGTTCAGAAGGAAGAGGACCAATGATGATATTTAGCACCAAGGTGGATAGCATATTATCATGGGAATTCAGATTTTGGTGCTTTCATCCGTTCTAGGGCTGCTCTCAGCAGCTGCAGTCACTCTACCGCACGGTTTCTTTGACCTGCTACCTGAGCAGCTGCTAATGGAATCAATTCACCTCAGCCTTAGTTCCTGGTCCCCTGCTGCTGTTTATTAGCCCTTTAGCAACTAGAGAAACTAGGACTATCTGTTAGTATAATTTCTGAAAAATAAGGTGAGAAGGGTTTGCTTGCTGCTAGACAGGCTAAATGGTGACCCCTGATTTGGAGGAGGCATTTAAATACATTTAAACATATACACATGTGAATATATATTCATTTACAAATGTTTTAGACTTAGATCCTGTAATATGTTGATTCTGATCACATTAATACCGAGTTACCATCAGTTACAGGATAATTTATTATTGTACTGACATCCGGTACATTTTAACATTCATTGTCTGAGAGTATGAACCCAGCTCACTTGGGAAATCTCCACAAGACACCAATATTTCTCCATCACTCAACTCCAGCGATGTGGATACCTGCCCAGAGTCCCCGACAGTAAGATCCAAATAGCTGTTATATATGAAAAATAGGGCAAAGATGTGCTGTGCAGTCACGTGAGATCCCAGTTTAAGCCATAGGGCAGAGGAGAACAATGTTCAATTGATGGGGCTTCCGTAGAAGTATAATTTAGGGTAACAGATTTTGAGTTGTAAGGGACCATAGAGGATAGAGAGTTCAGCCCTTTAATTTTTGAGAAACTAATGGAAGAGAGATTAAGTGCTTTCTCTAAGGTTACATAGTAAGCATCAAAGGCAGGACCTGAACCCAGACTTTTATGACTCCAAGTTCAGTACCTTGTCCACCAACATGTTCTCTTTTAAGAGTTAGAAGGGATCTTAGAAGTCATCTGGACCAAAATCCTTATCTTACAGAAGTCAGGTAATTTTCTCCAAGTTACAAAAAACTAGCAGAGTTGGGAATCTAAGCTAGGCTCTCCAATGGTAGATCAAGCATTCTTTCACTGAATCATTATCTCCCCTAAAGGAGGAGGTCTGTACAGGAGGTCGGACATGAACTGTTAGGTGAGCTTGGATACGGTTAATATGCAGAGGTAACAAACAGAAAATCAATGTCACGGGCATAATGTGTTAAGTAGCTAGTGGAATCCTTTGGGAAATGACGGAGTCATGGTATGGTAAAAAGATCATTTATTAAGTGCAGGCTTGAATGGGTGCTCTTATGGAGCAAGACTATTTCTTTACGTTAATTTACCCATTTGTCTAGTCATTCCCCAATGAACAGGTACTCTGCTTCTAGTTCTTTGTTATCACAAAAAGAACTGTTTAGATTTTTTTTTTGTAAATATACAACCTACTTTTAAAAAAAAATAATGTGAAAACTGAAGCCCAGAGAAGTTAAATAAACTGGTCAGTGTCTCACAATCTAGCCAAGGGTCCTCAAAATATGACCCAAGGGCCAGATGCAGCAGCTGAGGACATTTATCCTCCTCACTCAGAGCTATGAAGTTTCTTTGTTTAAGGCCCACAAGACAAAGTTCTTGTTTTTATTATAGTCTGGCCCTCCAACTGTCTGAGGGACAGTGAACTGGCCCCCTATTTAAAAAGTTTGAGGACCCCTGAGGCAATCCCCTGGCTAGAAATCCTGTTGTCAAGTTCACTGCTCTTCTTAGTATGATGAGAGCTAGACTTCTAAACCTAAATGTGTAGAGAAAAACCATCGGGACTACTTTTCCAATTATGTAACTGTAGACTCTCAGAACTCAAATGCGGCAGCTGCTGATCAGGGCTTGGTGGTCTGGAATAGTAATAATGCAGGGGGAAACGCTATGATGCAGACAGTTACCTTAAATAGAATAGCTGGATGCTAGAGTCAAATGCAGATGATTGAATAAAATGAAAGTTCTGTGGTTTTCTGAGATTCTCTCTTTCACCACTTGGCTAAATGTGGTTATGGAGACAATTTGTCATTCTATAGGTACCTTTCAAAAAGAACTCATATTCATTGTTATAAATTTGGCTATATCAGTTCAAGTTAAAATACAGGATACGTGGTTAAGTAACTAATACAAATACATAGACTATGTGCATTGAGTTAGGCAAGAAATCTGGAGACATATTCAATAAATATTTATTGAATCCAATTTAAAAATAGATAGAAAGGACAGTAAAATATTTACCAGTTAATGGAAGGTCTGTGTTTCCCTCTTCTTGATGAATATTTCATCACATATCCACTATGTAATAGCATTCTGTATGTATTGTAAGGAAAACAAATCACTGGTGGTTTGGTATAGGGGAGTCAATCATAGTCCAAGCCTGAGAAATGTGTTCAGGGCTGCCCGCAGGAAACCATACAAATATAGAAATGTGGTTGAAATGTGGTTCTCTATCCATCTTTAATAGGGCTTTGAAACTTTTGGGTAGTGGCTATTTAAGTAGTAGGATTAGGGACCAATATATATTACAAAGGGATAGGCACAGCTAGCTAGAAAAAAAATGCACTTTGTTTTTTTTTTTTTTTTCATTTCAGCTTCAGCTTTAGGGGCTAAAGACACGTGCATTTATCTATTAAACACACTTTATTATTGAAGAATTAAATATATCTAGCCAAACTCCCATCTGGGTCACTGTCTTTGCTTGTTTATTGCAAGTATTTTTTTAACATGTTTGCTTAATTTTTTTAGTCAAGTCCTTTTAATGTTGCTATGACATGCCAGGATTTAGTGCTACTTGGAATCAAGTCAATGGGTTCTGGCATGAGATAACTTTCCCCTTGATGTTTTATTCAACTTTTGGGAATCAGATGAAAACTTAAGAGGAGCCAGTAGTTTCTACTTGTGTTTCTATATCTATCTGTCTGTCTATCTAGCTATCCATCCATCCATCCATCCATCTATCTATCCATCCATCCATCCATCTATCCATCCATCCATCCATCTATCTATCCATCTATCTATCCATCCATTCATCCATCTATCCTCAGTAGTTCACAGATCATTAGTTTGATGAGTACACTCTACCCACTGACAAAGATTGCAACCTTCATATAATGCAATAGATTATCTTTAAGAGTTGAGGCATTTATAGGACACATTCATTCTACAGCCAAACCAAGTGATAAATCCTTCTGAACTTATTAGCTAGACGAGGTTGATCAACTGATCAAAAAACATTTATCTCACTTACTCTGTACCACTTTGTGCCTTACACAAAGTCTTTTTTATTAGGTAAAACCTGGGGCAGTGATGCTCCAGTCATTGAGAATTCAGAATTACAATGAGACGTATATAATCTTATGATAATATCAACTTAGAGTGCATCCTCATGTTGTATGTATGTATGTATGTGTATATATATATATATATATATATATATATATATATATATATATATATATATATATATATATACTTGTATGTGTACATAAATGTGTGGGACAAACATTGCAAATAAATAGTGATAGATGGGACCAGAATTGAAAAGGAGGAGAAAAAGCAAGACTGCCTTTGTGGAAATGTCAGGTATTTTTCATGATTTCAACTTTCTCCCCAAAATAAAGGTCCCTCTCTTTGTAATTACTATTTGATTGGTGATGTTGCATTTCTAAGGATCATGTTACGCTCCATGGTCTCTGAATAACTGCAGTTAAAAATCCTTGAAATGGAAATAAGAGAAGATTTCAACACATTATAAAGAAAGAATTATGAAGGACAAGCAGTGTAAGGATGTCATTAAAATGTGTGATGAAAAAAGAAAATTGGCTGGTCAAAGGGTGAGAGTGAGAATAAACAAGGGATAGTTTGTATGATCCTGTACTATTCCGTCTATGTCGAGGGAAAAACATATTGAGTGGACTTCTTTCTATAAACTTGAGGACGTTGCAGACAAGAATCTCACAGAAGGGGGTGATCCAGGTAAATTGAGATTCCCAGATTTTATTTGTGACTTTCTGTCCTCCATGCCTCGCAACATGCAAGTAAATGTTTGACCATTGCTTGCCACATTGGGGAGCATATCTACACTGATTAGGTCACTGATCTAGCACAGAAAATTGTGTATGTGTTTACATACATGTACATGTACACAACATCCATCATGTACACGTTAATTCTAAGACTCCCTGTTAGCAAAACACAATATCTGGCAGATCTTATTAAGAGAAAAATACTTTGACTACGGCACATAGTGTCTGGTATCTAATAGGTGTAATGGTTGCTGATCTTTCCCTTTCTATGTGTATATATGTTTGTATGTATGAAAGTATGTATTGCTATAAAATTTACCAATTACTTTTCTCACAATACTCCAGGAAGGTAGACATTTCCCCAAGTGGAATGTAAGCTCCACAAAGACAAGGACAATGTTTGATTTCATTTTTTAACCCCCCAAGCCTCAGCTGAGAGACTTCCTTGAACAAAGCAGACCTTAATAAATATTCATTGAAATGAATTAAATTTGGCAAAGTTTGATTTAGAAAGCACACATTTCCAGGGATTGATGGCACCGAACATTTTTCAAGAAATCTGGGAGGAGTTTGCCTTTTCTTCTCTCCTTGCCCCTCAATTCATGTTCAAAAGTATTGGTGATGTCTCAACATAGTTAAAAATGATCCTACTTGTAGAAAACTTCTATTTGCCTTTTACATATATTATATCAAGGTTAATGGTCCTCAGACTCCGAATGATAAAAACAAACATGATTTATTTGTGTGTCTGAAAGCTCAAATATCGGAGGAAGAGATAAGAGAATGCTTAAACTTCCCTAAATGCAAATCACTTGGCGACTTAATGCTTGAGAGATGGAGAGAGCCAGTGCATGTGAGAGTTGACTCATGGGTCTTTGAGTAAATAGTGGGACCAGGGCGCTGCCAGGCCAAATGTCACCCCCTCCCCTTTTTGCCTAGGAAGTCCGAAGCATGAAATGCTTTTCTTTCAGGAAGCACTAACTTTCATCAAGGCTCAGTTTAGTCGCCACTTATTTAATGATGTCTTCCTCAATATTCCCAGCTGAAAGTGGTTCTCTTCCTCTTCCTGTCTTCTTAAAGTACTTTATCTGCATCTATCCTTTCCTATCACTCTTTACCATGTAATATACTTATTTGTGAATATATCATGTACTCCTGGCTCCCTTGGTAGATGGCGAGCTTTTTGAGGTTTGGAAACATTTCCTTTTCTTGTCTTTTTATCCAGAGTTCTTTGAATATAGCAAATCATAATGGGCTTTAAAATTAGATTTTTATAGTATTGGCTTTCATAGGGGAAGAAAACATATTTTTCAAACTAAAGACCACTGGATTTGACATTTAGGAAAATTCTGTACCACATTATTAAGTAGATGCTTTGTGAGCATTTAGGGGAAAAGTGATTATTAGGAGCTGGCACGGATCATTAGAAACAATTCATGTCAGAATAAATTCATTTCCTTTTTAGACAATGTTATTAAACTGGTATATCAGTAGGAAGTTATAGTCATTGTATTTCTGTTTAACAAGGTATTTCACAGTCTCTTTTAATTTTTTTTTATTGACAAGATGGAAGCATATAGGCAAGTAGATGGATTTCAAACTGACTAAATAACCATCCTTAATATGTAGTGACTAGTGATTTGTCAGTGTCAAGTAGGAGAGTTTTATAAGTGTTTTTCCCTAAATTTTTATCAGTGATTATGATGAAGCATAGATGTTGGAAGGAATAGCATTCTGGGTTACACAATTAGGATGTAAAAGGATTTTGATGGACTACAGTAAAAGGTCAAAATCAACTAAGAAGAAATGAATGCAAAACCTTACATGTCAGCTAAGAAATACAAAACACTTGATGCAGAAGTACAAGTTGGGAAATATGGCTAGCTCACCCTTAATATGAAAGGATTGGAGTTTCAGTGGACTGCAAATTCAAAGAATTAACCTGGAGATGAATTAGACAAAAAGTCAATATTATTTCATTACATTAATGGGTACAATGTTTAGGATAAAAGTAATTGTTTCTCTTGGTTAAACCATTGAAAAATATGGGTATAGAATTAAGATTCTATAGGTCTTGGCCCTCAGTTTCCCTCTATGTCCATGGGATAATTACAGTACAGTGAACTATCATTCACCCCTGTTTTGAAGCTGCTGAATTACCCTGGGAACAAATATAGTTAAAAGAACACCATCCTGAGTGGATTCTGGCCAAATCTGCCAAGGATGTGTTATCTATAGACTGGAACTAGCCACTCCAGGAGTAAAGCTTTACTCTTGACAGACTCTAGCAGGACTGGCCTCTGCTCCCTGGGCTATTTAAATCATGATAGATTAATACTCAAATTGGAATTTCACCCATGGAGAGGACGCTCAACTTGAGACCCTCCTGGTTGGGCCTTGCAGGGCTGTAATCTGGGATTCCCCACCCAGAGAGCTGCAATATTGGTGCTTCCTCTGAATCGGTGATATATTCTTTCTTCTCTCCTCCTCTAGTCTATGTATCTCTTTGTATTGTACTAGTTATATTAATCATAGGATGCTGCTTCTGTTGTAAGAACTGCACTGTCAGTTCTTGTTTTCCTTTTTTTATAATTCATTGTTATATTCATTGTTATTAAACATTTTCATACAACCTGGTATCTTAAGTCTTGTTTGGGGAGCGAGCCATTCTGTAGGTGCAAATTCACAACTCTTAACCTAACAACCACATCTGGAACATCATATTTAGTTTTGAGTATCTCACTTTAGAAAGGACATTGACAAATTTGAGGATTGTCAAAAGAAAGGTAATTTGGATGGAGAATGGGCTTGAAATCCTACCTCTGGAAAGTTAAATGAATTGCAGAAAGATATAGACAGCAAAACTATACTAATGAGAGCTTTCAACCTCCCTCTCTCAGAACTAGATAAATCTAACCACAAAGTAAACAAGAAAGAAGTCAAAGAGGTGAGTAGAATTTTAGAAAAGTTAGGATAGATCTCTGGAGAAAACTGAATGGGGATAGAGAGGAATATATCTTTTTCTCTGTGGTACCTGGAGCCTACACAAAAATAGACCATTGTATGAGGGAAAAAAAATTCTTACAAAGGCAGAAAGGCAGAAATATTAAATGCATCCTTTTCAGATCATGATGCAATACATTTACACGTAACAAAGGGCTATGGAAAAATAGAGATCCTTCTAGAATCAAGTACTAATTTCTATTTGAGCTCTTTTGCAACTTGGTTCCTTCCTTTTGGGATTTCTATCCTATTTCCCTTTACATAGTCTATGATCTAGCCAAAATGTACTACTAACTGTTCTTTGTGCATAATAGTCCATCTCTTTCTCTCACCTCCATGTCTTTTTACTAATTGATCCTAATGCTTGGATTTCCTTCTCTCTTTATTTCAACATTTAAGTTTCTTTGGTTTCTGTCAAGACTTATCTTAAATCTTACTTTTAAAGGATAGAATAACTCTGCGTGGCTCCCAAAAGAAGAAATAAAACCACTAGATTTCAAAGTTCAGAAAGACAAATTCTTTTGATTCAATTTAAGTAATGTTTTCCTATGAATCAGAGTTATCAAAAAATGGGACAAGAATCTCTCAGAGACTTGATGACTACTTGTTTTGAGGATGTTGTATTGATAATTTGTTATCCAGAGCCTAGATGATCTATGCCTTGGATGTTTTCCTAAAAAACTATGTGATTCTATGTTATAAACAGGCAGAAGATTTGCTCACAGCTTAGTGCAATTGTTCATCAGATCATAAAGACTCAACCCTACATGGGTTCTTCAATTTATGATTTTGCATGTTATACTGAAGGTGTTAAATCCTTAGTGGTGTTGGTATTTGACCATTTATTTGGTCATTTTTAATTTTTCAAAGTGAAGAGAACTTTGAGAGAGAAATGAAATTGAGGAGAATTCAGAGATACACAGACAAATACTCAAAAAATGGTTTGTGGAAAGTGGTAATTAAATACATGATGGAGTTTTGACAATCTGTATCCTATCAACAAGCTGCTGAGCAAAAATATATCTTTTTAAAGACCTTTAAGTCCTCTTTTTTGTACTCTTCATCCTTTGAATTCTTATTTTCTACATAGCTCAGAATCAATCACTTTTATGGTCATTATTTAGCTACTACAAGTTAAATCTGTGGACTTATCAGGCCCAGGGAGGTTAAAAACTCTTCCAAGGTCAGGGAAAGAGTCATTAGCGGATCCAGGAATAGATTCTAAAAATGACTTCCTGGTGAGTGCTTTATTTTCTAGATCTAGATGCCTCCTATAGATTAAATACAAAGTTTCAGCTCTACCTAATTCCCTTTGTGGATAAAATGAGCTCAAAATTGACAGTCTATACAGGTATGAAACAATGGAAAGTACATGAAGACAGTTGAAGAGTTGGTCATAAAGAAATAAGACTGGACACTTGCAAGTCACTGTATGTAATTGGCTAGTCTGCAGTTTGATTTGTTCTGAGTGCTTTTATAACCTCTTCTTTGCATAATTTACTCTTACTCTCTAAGCGCCTCATACATGGGAAAAGAAGCCTCGATGCTGCAAGTGTCAGGACCTCAATCTCAGTGCCCTGTCATTTTCAGGCTCTCTAAAATGTTCTATTTTTAAATGTAAACCAGTAGGTGACTCAACCCTAAAATAGAGAGAAAGTTTTTCACACAGAGCCTGAAAAGGGGACAAATGCTAAGTGAGTTTGGGGAATAAGGTCCAGTTGGAAGATATTTGCTCCAAGGGTTATGTTCAGGACCATCCCTCTTTGCCTCCTGCCTACTTAAGAATGAGGGGTTGTGCAACACTGTGGTAAGTTATACAGCTCCCCTTTGATATCCGGCACTGCAGTGCTACCTAATCACAATATTTAGGGAAGGAATAGAATGATCAACGTTGTAAAGATAAGGGAAACAGATACATGCTCAAATTAAAGATGATGCTTGAGGTAATGGGCTGAGCCATCTGATAAAGGAGGTATTCCTATTTTGGGTTTCTGATGTCAGAACAAAAGGAAGTAGTGCAAGAAACTCATCAAAGTGTCCTCCTTTCTAAGCTCTATCAAGCCACAGATAAGTGCTAGTCACCTCTAAATAAGTCTTACCTAAAATGGGAGCTATTTCTGGGCTTATCACAAAATATCACGAGCGTGAGAAAAATGGAGATTAAGTTCACCCAATGAAAAGTCACTCCAATAACCTTTTGATGAGGTAATCATTTGAAGAAATAAATTTATTCAAGTGACAACTCTTCATTAAAATGCAGCCTGAAAATGTCTTAATTGTCTGATCCTCTTTGGCAGTGGAACCTGTGGATGTCTGCATTTTTAAGGTGATCACATATCCCATGACTATCTAAAACAAAAAAAGGGGTTTGTGATCTGAGACTATTGAAGAGTGTGTCCATACTAATGAGGTCACATGTCACAGTTATCATGCAGAAAATTATTTGTCTGCCATTCATTTTGGCAAGAGAACTAGATCTAGAGCCAAAGGATCTGAGTTCAAATCGCATCTTTGTCATTTGTTAGCTGAACAAGAGTATAAAATATGGAAAATAACTGTGCTACTAGATTTATAGGATTGTTGTCGGGAGAAACACTTTGTAAGCTCTATAGTGCTATAAAATATTAACTAGTCTCTATATGGTCTATATTTTTAGGTTATTCCATAGGATTTCAGAGCTCCTTTCAATTTAAAAACAACAAAGTGAAATTCTTATACTGCAAGGGCATATCCATTACCTTTTAACATCAGTGTTACTATTAGTACAATCTGATTTTTGGCATAAAAAGTGTTATACCCAGTTGCATTCATTATTCAATGGATGTTTTCATGTCAAGCATTAGCCTTGCATTAGTCCAAATTATTTGGAAGGATTCAGCCTATAAAACAGTTTTTTATTGCAACCCTGTGAATTAGATCATATAAGTAGTCTTATTGCTCAGGCATCTCACATTAAAAAAATCAGCTTCACAAATACAAGATGAGGAGACACGGTTAGATAGCAGTTTGTCTGAAAGGGATCTGAGGATTTTAGTAGAATTCAAGCCTAATATGAGTTGACAGTGTGAGGAGGCAAATCTAAAAAATACAATGCAGCCTTGAACTTTATTAGGAGAAGCGTAGCTTCCAGGTAGAAAGAGTTCATGGCTACAATTATACTCTGGCCTGGGTTAGACCAAATCTGGTGACTTGCATTAATTCTGGGGACAACATTTTAGGAAGGACACTGTTGAGGTAGAGAGCATCAAGAAGAAAATAAGGATGATGAAGAGTCCATGGCATATGAGAATCAGCTGAAGAAACTGGGGACTTTTAGATCAGAGGTTAGAAAACTCAGGGATTGTGAGAGAAGGGGATTATAAGTGTACATGTGAATGTGAAGGGCCATCTTATAGGTCAGATAAGTGCATTCTTTTTTGGCCCCAGAAGGAAGAATAGGAATAATGGAGAGAAAGTATAGAGATACACATTTAGATTATGTTAAAAAATGTCCCAATAATTAGAGTTGACTAAATGCACTGCACTCAGGAGGTACTAGATTTTCTTTCATCAGAAATCTTCAAGTAGTATCTGAAAAAAATGCCATAATAATTCAATCTGAATATAAATTAGACCATATTGCCACTAAGGCAATATCCTAAAATTCTGTCATTCTGTGAAACTGAGGTTCAGAGAAATGAGTCCCTAAGATCACACATCTAGTGAATATTGAAGTTGGTACTTAGGATTCTAAAAAAAATCTTCTTATCATGTCATATTGACTTTAAAATCTTATATGATTTTTTTGGCTATTCAAAAGATTATATCCCCAATGGCTGAAATTAAGGAAAATTCCTTAGATGGCAGTTCCCATTGGATTATCAAATAATTTAATCTTGGAATTTTTGAGTTGAAAGGAATTTGTGTCATGTAGCCCAAAGCCTAACCAATACTTTGACATGATACAGTTTGATTCAAGTCTGCAAGATGTCAACTAGACTGATGGCTCAATCAGTAATGATTTATTCAGCACTTACTATGTGATAGGCAAGTGATAGGGGATATAAAGAAAAAAAACCAAAAAAAGCCAATCCACCAAAATAAAAACAAAGAAAAAAGATCAAAGCACACCAAATAGGTGTTCCCTTCTAGGATCTTATAATTTTAAAGGAGAGAGAATATATACATATATAAGTATTGACAAGATATATAAAAAATAGATAGAAGGTAACATTAAAGCAGTTGGGAGGTCCAAAAAAGGGTTTCCTACAGAAACTGGTGCTTCAGCTGAGTCTTGACTAAAGCAAGATAAACTAAAAGGGAGTCATAAGGAAGGAAAGTATTTCTGCCATAGGAGGAGATATGAGAGATGAAGCATTGTATGATAAATAACAAGTAGTACTATATTTTTGAGCCACAAAGTAGTTGAAGGGAATCATTGTTCCAGAAATAGAGAAAAAATGACAAATGAGCAATTTATATTGGATCCTAGAGATAATAGGAAGACACTTGACTTTATTGAGAATGTGTGACATATTTTAGTAAAAAAATATTAAAAAACATTTTGCTAACTATATAAAGAATATATTGGAGTAGAGAGAGACCTGAGGAAGAGAAGATGATGAGGAAATTTTAAAAATAGTTTGGGTGAGAGATGATGAGGTTCTGAACTAAAGTCTTGACTGTGTGAGCAGAAAGAAGAAAATGGATGTGTGTGATATTATGGAGATAGAAATATCATAATTTGGCAACAGAATGGTGGCATCAGGTGAGTGAGAGAGAAGACTTAAGAGTGACACTGAGATTGTAAGCCTGGGAGACAAGAATTTGGGTAGTATCCTTAAGGAATAGGGAAGTTCAAAGTTAAGATGGGGTTTCAGGGAAAGATATCTAGCTCTGTTTTGGACACTTGAATTTAAGAAACTTATGGTATTATCCAACTTGACTTCCAATAGACCAGTGATTCTTAAACTTTTTCCATTCACCACCCCTTTTCACTCAAATTTTATGTGACTTTGGGTATATAAAATAGACATATTTACTGATAATAAATCATAATTTTGTGAACCCCACATTCAGTTATATGACCCCATATTGGATTATAATCCATAATTTAATAAGTTTTGTGATAGATTCAGTTATTAAAATTTGTGGATAGATTAAGTCTAGATGTATTTATCTGGGATTGAAGCTGTGTGAATTGAATTTGTAGTGATTTATGAGGTCAATTCAGAAAATCTATATTTTCTCTGACTTTCAAAATTAAGGACTGAGTTAAAAACTTATGAGTTCTGTTTTCTGAAAATAAATAATCTCTTGATTTTGAAAAGCTAGGTGGAACAGTACACAGAGCTGGTCCTGGAGTTAGGAAAACATGACTTCAAATCAAATGTCAGACATGTGATCCTGAGCAAATCACATCACATCTGTCTCACTTTCCTCATTTGTAAAACATGGATATATAATAGTATCTATTTCCTATAGTTTTTGTGAAGATAAAATGAGATAACATCTATAAATTATTTTACAATTTAAAAAAGTCATATAAATACTGACTATAGTTGTGATAATTATTATCATAACCATAATAATCATCATAATAAACAAGATTCTAAAAGTATTTACATTTTCTTCTGAAGCAGAGAAACTAAAAGTCAGAAAGCTATGTTTCACCAATAGAATGCCCATGTTTCTTTTTACCATCAAACAAATAGTTCTTGGCTAACTGTGAAAACACCATGTGCTTCTTTTGAGTCATAATAGTTACGGAATAGTGCCAGGACAATGCAAGGTCATCACTTTTTGTACATAATTCATTTGTTTCTAAATTATCAGTCCTTTGATTATTATTCATTTCAGAGAAAATAGGAATATCACATTTTAAAAATCTTTCTAAAGGAGTTTTCACTGCGCCTATCGCCTTGAAAAAAATTAAGTTTTTTTTTCCCTTTTAAACTAATTTGAATGGCTGAGCACTTGTTGATGAGTATAGGATAGGAGTTGAAAGAACAAAAGGAAAAGGACATGAGTGTTTATACCAGGTTGAGGGAAGCTCAGCAGAAAGTCCTAACTATATATGGGTAGCAAAGTATTTGTATTCAGTCAGGAAAGAGATAAAAGGAATTTGTTCATTCAAACTTAGCTTTGATTAAAGGCTGAGGACTTTCCCCTGAGAAAGGCGAATCAGGAAATCTCCCATTTGCTTTGGAGTTTGTAGCACAGTTTGAAGATATGTTGACTTATCTATGGCATTTGTCCTGAGAAGTCAACTTTAAAATGGTATAACCCTTCCCTAAAATAGTAGCAATAATGATAAACACTAAAACTGGTAGAGATAAGAAGGAACAGGACACAAGCTTAGTAGGTAGAAATAACAACAAAAACAACAACTGCAACAACTACAACAAAACTCCAAAACAAAGAACAGTGATAGAAGCAGTTATTCACAACTGACTGTATGATAGTTATGGCAGCAGTGCAGGAAGAAAGCAGCAACTTTTCTGAATTTTATGGAAAGAGATATTTTCCCTAGTGGAGAAGCAGCATTCTAAGGTGAAAAATGGAGCAAAGTCAAATAGAATCAAGAAGTTTTCCAACCAAAATGCAGAACAGAAGATAGGGAAAGTAAGCTTTTTTCACTGCAGATTTTCTAAGGAGTTGCTTCTTCCTCCATCTTCACATTAGTCTATGGGAGAGTATGTCCATTTGATTATATCACAGAGGAGACCCTTAATCCATGTTCGTTAATCGATTTATTTATTGGGAGAGTGTGATTCTATTGTCTCATTTCCCCCAGTCATTTACCTGTACATTTCCTTAATTAAATCCTTTGCTGTTTTATAAAGAATCATAAATCTATATTTATATCTTCTGAATTCAATTCTCCCTGTGCAACAAGAAAACTGTTCGGTTCTGCACACGTATATTGTATCCAAGATATACTGTAACCTATTCAACATGTAAAGGATTGCTTGCCATCTGGGGGAGGGGGTGGAGGGAGGGAGGAGAAAAATTGGAACAGAAGTGAATGCAAGGGATAATGTTGTAAAAAATTACCCTGGCATGAGTTCTATCAATAAAAAGTAATTAAAAACAAAACAAAACAAAACAAAAAAACAAACAAACAAAAAAAAAGAATCATAAATCTAGAATTGGAGATGATTTCAGATCCTAAGTAATCCAACTCCTTCATTTTACCCATAAGGAAACTGAGAAACAGGGAAGTTAAATAGATAAGAATTGTTAATATATAAGGTATTAAAAGCCTTTAATATATAATATATTAATACCTTAACATATAAGGTATATAAGCTCTTAGAACAGTGTCAATTGCAGAGTTGGTACAATGTCTATTATCCTCCACTGACAATATTTCAAACTCACTGATTCAAGAGGCTATTAAGGAAAAGGTAAATAATCAAAGAAATAAAGTTTTTTACTCCTTCAAAATTCATTATGCCTGTAGCAGATAACACAAGTGAAGACAACATTACAAGTAAGATTCATGGCTATAACCTCTAAGGATGGTTTCATAAGATTCTATTAAAAAAGACCTCAACAACTGTACTTCACGTCTAAGTCATCTTTATAATTTCTGCCTTTTAAGTTCAGGAAAAAATAATCAATATCCAAATCTTGAGGTGCTTACATTGAGCAAAATGAGTTTAAACAGGGAAAAAAAAGATTAAGACAAATAAGGGCAATGTGTTCTGCTGGAAAGAGCATCGGACTGAGTTCTTCAGGAAGACATTTGAATCCTGATTTTCTCACTTATTGGCCATGTGACTTTTGGCAGGTCATTTTCCTTTCCTTTAACTGTTTTTTAGTTCAAACATAATGTAATCAATAAGATTGACCTGCCTGCCTCACAGCGCTGTTCTGAGCATTATAAGGTGACATATAGGCAATCACTCTGTAAAGCACTGTACCAAATGGAAAGAATAATCATTGTTACACATCTTCAGTGTTTTCCAAAGCACTAGCATACAGCATTTTTAAAATGGAGGAAAAAACAAAAACAGATTCACATGTAAGAATGAATTCAATTTCCTAAACACAAGGATACCATGGTCAAAATATGTCTCCCGTACCCTCCTCACTCTTTTAAATTACCCTCTTTTCACCTTAAGGCACCTGGCAGTGTCATTCTATCAGAAAGCTGCTCTCAAAGAAGATGGCCTAATCTCCCAATAGTATTCTCATTTATCTCTAATTATGGAATGAAAAGCTTGGTTTCATGGTAAAGAAATCCTAGATATCAGCAAGCCAGTGGCAAGGACCCATTTTTAGCATGGAGGAAGAAGGTAGTGTTGGAATTCAAAGGCTCACTGGCTCCTACAATCCCACTGGGCTTTCACCTATTTTACCTCTATATGAGTTCTTTAAGGTGTTTTTTTTTTGTTGTGTTTTATTATTTGTTCTTTGATCTGGGTCAAGTTAGCTGTAAGGGAGAAGCGGAAGAAAACCATCATTTACTAAGCAACTTCTACATGCTAGGTAATTTACAAATATCACATGTGAGCCTACTAAAGCCCTGTGAGGTGGGTGCTATTACCCACATTTTGCAATTGAGGAAACTGAGACAGATTAAGTGATTTGTTCACTTCTCGCAGCTAATAAATATATGAGGAAAGGCTATCTTTTAAGTTGTTAGCCACTATTTGTATATCTAGCATTCTATTCGTATGATCACAGCATCCCAAAGCCGGAGGGGACCTCAAAAACAATCTAATCCAACACGCTCATGTTGCAGAGGATGAAAAGAGTCGGAGAAGTTAAGGGACTTATCCAGCCCCAGATCTGGGCTCATTTTCCTATAGTGAGAACATTTTCACTCACAGGGATGTTTTAGGAACAATGCTACCTTGTGGAGGTGAATTATGCAGCCTCCCTGTGAGCCTTCCGACTGTGCGATACTTTCCAAGGGGACGATGAGGAGCATTTGCCCCATGGCTTGCCGGCAGCACGGTGGCAATAGGTCGCCCCTCCTGGGAGCTGCCTTGTTTGCCGCTTGCCTTGAGGATCATTTGTCAGTGCCTGTTTTGCAGAGGGGATCCTACCCTTGGAGTATATGAAAGCTGTCAATGCAATCATTCTCCAGCTTGGACCCGGAGCTTGGTCAATAGCACAATGCCACCAGCTCAGATTATGTTTAATTGTGAGCAACAGGGCTGAGCCACATGGACGCCAGGCGCGCCGCCACAATTCCCAGAGCCAATCTAATGAAACGCTGCATATATAACCGCGCAATCTGGAGCCATTTAATCATCCCATAAAGACGACAACAGTGATTTTACACTAGGATTCAGAGGAGTTAGAATCCTTCAAACATCATGGCCATATTGGATTTTCTCTCAGCAGCCTCCACGCTAACAGCTTTGAGGAGAAAGAGTGGGAAAAGTGAGAGCGTGAGAAGACCGGTCTTCATTTAACTCTTCTTTTTCTTCCCTTAGGTCTACCCAGAACTCTCTAGGGTCTTCCTATTTACTTTCTGGGCATTAGAAGGAGCAAGTGGAATAAATCCCCAAGTGCAAGTGGGAACTGGACCAAAAAGCAGTACCGTGAGGATACATCTGTGCTTCATACAGCATCAGGTCTTGCCTCCACCCACACCTTGAGTGGGCAACTGTGATGTCTTGATGTTATGAGGGAAACATCAATATGCATGACAATCTGGTGTTTTGCCCTATGGGACCACCAATAGAAGATTTGTTGCATGTCACAAATGAGAGTTGCCACTGGCAACCAGAAGACCTCTCTGTTTTATGACAACTAACTGCTTTTGTTAAGAAAGGGTTGGCAGTCTCTCTCTCTCTCTCTCTCTCTCTCTCTCTCTCTCTCTCTCTCTCTCTCTCTCTCTCTCTCTGTCGTCTGTCTGTCTGTCGTCTGTCTGTCTGTCTATCTGATTCTCTTTCTCTCTCTGTCTTTCTTTGTCTCTCTCTCTCTGTTTCTCTCTTCCTCTCCCTTTCTCTCTCTCTGTCTCTCTCTCTCTCTCTCTCTGTCCCTAACCCTGTCTTTGTCTCTCTCCTCTCTTTCTCTCTCTCCCCTATGTTTCATCGATCTCTCATCTCTTTCTTTCATCTATCTCTTATTTATTTAGGGGAGCAGTTGACTATACCTTTTTTCCCCTCACATCCCCACATCCTACTGACATTTTTAAATGGAAGTTATGTGCATAGAGATGGTATTTGGGGATTAAAAGAAAATGACATATAGTTCTATTTACCACATAGACTAGACATCACTAAGAGCGTATCTCAAGTTCAACTGCACAACTGACCAGGAACATGATTCTGAACAGGTCACTAACTTCTTCGAGACTCAGTTTCCTCCACTGTAAAATGGGGGTTAACTCATTGCCTATCTCATAGAGTGGTAGTGTGAAAATTGCTCTGTAAACTGCAATGCAGCACTTAAATGTTTGCTATTACTAGTTCATTAACTGGCTTCAGTCGTGACAATAATGGGCTGCCCATCTAGAGGAATAAACATTTAGGTAGAGGAGTGATAATTGCATTGGAAACACAGCTGCAGTAGGTCCCTGGATCACAACTATTCTGCCAACTTGAAAAGCCCCTTTCTAAAGAGAAAGCAGTTGCAGCAGCCTGCCTATTTCTTTTGGCCAGAGGGGATAGATGGTGTTACTATTCAGAGAACAGCATAGGAGCAGTGTATCTTTTTTTTTTTTTTTTTTTTTTTTACTTTTTTTTTAAGTCCCCCAGAATAGCTGCTCGGGAGATTTTTGGCATCCTTAAAAAAACCTTCCTGAGGAAGTGAGAGAAACACCTCTCTTAAATGTGGATGTAGGGAGAAAGCCTAATAGTATTTCACTCTCCTATTTCCTCACCTTATGATAAGTCAGAAAGGTGTGACTGCTAGGGGGAGCAGAAGACAAGGATGGCTCTCTTCTTTATCCGTTTTTCTTGCCCCTCTTTTGGGGCAAGGATGGAGAACTAAGGAAGTTTTCTAGCCCTGTCTTTTTCCAGTACCTTGTTTATTGCCCAGCTAGATCCTCTCCTCTCTCTCTGGCCTCCTTATGCCTACTCATTCCTTTGGATACTCCTACTTCTAGATTTTAATATCTTGGCTTTCTATAATGAGAAGTTTCTGACTAAGAAATTTCTCATTTCCTAGCTAATTGGAATTTCCTTGTTTGTGACTTTTAGAGTGAGAAATCAATTAGACTAGCCTGAATAAAGATTCTCCCAGTCCTATAAAACACCCGATAGCTCTGATGTAGGACCTGCTATGATTACTGAGTTTAGTTGAGCTAGCTTTTCTTAGAGCAAAATTTCCTTAGCTCTCCCAAAAGCATGGATCCAGGAATCCTAGGCCATCATGCATTCCTTCTTCTGTCATGTCCCAAAGACCATCAGAAGACTAGGAATCTCAGGGGACATTTCTGTTCCACCCTTTCCCTGATTTTCCATGCCTTGGAGGTATTAGTCCTGGTGCAGAATGTGAGGGTGTTGAGGATTTATTCTAGTTTAGAAACATCAGTCCTGATCTCTCTCTGTTCCCTCCCCACCCAATCCACATCATGAGATAGAGGTGCTATTGAACATATCAGTCTTGACTGACTCATTTTTTTTTTAATGTGATTTCTCAAGTCATGTGGTCTTCCCTTTTGAGTTTCTTTTTAAATGTACCAAGTTAAAAAGGTGTGTTACTTTTAAGCACTGACTGGCTTTATGAAGCTTCTTTGGTATCAACTGTGTTGTGGGATAAGTGTGATATTCTGGTGAATACAACTACCCTTCCAATAATTTCTAAACACTTAGTTCATATGAGTTTGTTTCTCTGCCAACAGATTGATATTAGAAAGAAAAGTAATGCAAGAAATGATAGGAAATGTCATTGATCAAGAAGAATGCCTAAGAGAACAACATGAAAGGATGATAAAATGGACTAGGAAGGTTTTGTCACCATGTTGTGTGGGAGAAAAGAAAATGTAGAGCAGAGTCAGGAACTGGGATCTTTGCGGCTGTAGAGTGAGAAAAGATCAAAAGGATTCTGGGAGTCAGTGGCAAAACCTAGAAAGAAGACCTCTTAGTAATTACAAAAGCTGGTAGTTGCTAAGGTAGAGCCAATTAATTAAAATCACATGTATGTGTTTGTAGAATGGAAAATATTACTATGGAGAGAGACAATTGTAAAATTATAAAAGAGAGAAAAATTACATATTGAGAGAGAAAGGACCTTGGAGACTATTTGGTCAAAATTTCTCTCCTTGAGATGCATGAGGAAATTGAATTGTTAATGTCTACACTAATATGGATTACTGAGCAGGGATTCAAACCCAGTGCATCTGGCTGCAAATCCAAAGTTCTTTCCACAATACCACACTACCCTTGGGGGGATGATGGTGGGGATGGGAACTCAGTTTGGATTCACTTCCATTATGGACAAGTATGAGCAAGTGAAACAAGGTATTTTTCTCTCAGTAACAGTTAATAAAAGCAGTTAGAAAAGAAAGTTCCTTTTTGTGGGCATCGTAATGGAACACAGATAACCAAAGAGATAACCTCTTTGACTGGAGGGACTTTTGTATTCTCTGGTAGGTGAGTTCTCCTGATGAATTTTTTTCATTTGGAAATAACTACCAATACCTAGGCTACTACGAAGAGACTTTGCCCTGAGGCAACTGTATTGGCAATAGAGCATCTCCTGGAAAATCTTTATTTTGAGTGGGAGGAATACAAACTACCACAAAGAATGTGACATGTCTTGGGATATAATCCTATAGAAATAGAATTCTTAGTAAAAGATATATAGGATCTTTGGGCAAATATGTACTGCAATCAACTTACTTAGGGAGGCTGCTGGGGACCAATTCTCCCTGCTTCCCTGTTCTCTCAAATTTCAAAGACATTTTTCTTTCTGTATTAATTAGAGAAATCTGTAACAAACTAGTGCCCTGTGGGTAAAATAAAATTGCTGTTCTTTTCTGTAGTGAATGGATTCTACAGGGATACTTCAAAGATTAAAGGACCTATGATAGCTTAGGCTCTATGACAGCTTCTATATCAGAGGTCCTGAGTTGGTTTTTTTTTTTTGGTAATGGACATCTTTGGTGGTCTGGCAAATAAAATGTATGGAAAATACAGAGGATTGCAAATTGATTTCCTAAAATCTACCTAGGGATCTCCTCATCGAGTTCAGTGTCTTCATGGGACACCCGAGGAAGCTGAAATCAAGGGAGGTAACATGATTGACCCAATATACCATAGTTAGCAAGTAGTAGAGTCAGAACATCTCACTAAAACCCAGGACTCTTTCCTCTTTTCTTGGGTTTCTCAGTGTTGATGGTATCAGCTTCTCACGATCATTTCCATACCCCATTAAACCACTAAATGTATCTATTTCCTTATCTTGAAAATGAGGAAAATCATCCTTGAAATCCATTTTGTAGAGATGTTGTCAAGTTTTAGGAACTAGATGGGGTTTGTCTCAGCCCTGATGGCTCCCTAGAAACTTACTTAGAAAGTGTTGTTGTTACCAAGAAAGTGTTATTGTTCACACTGGCTAAACAGAGCATGTAAAATACATCTTGAAAATCAAGTCGTCACCTAAATAAGGTAAATTACCTCTTCAGGAATTTAACACTCTAATGCAAGGTTCTTATCCCTAGATCACAGTTCTGAGAAACATATTTCACTTGTCCTGGTACTTTAGAAATCAAATTTGCTAGTATAATAAAATAGCCCATGTCCTTCAAAAATCACAGGGGAATAATCAATATATGTTATTGCAGATGTCAGTAACCTCTAAAAACAATGTGGAGCCAATGGTCTGATGCCAGGATACAGTTGTAGGGGAGCACTGGTTATTGAGGAGATTGACCTTATCCTCCTTCTGAGTTATTGTTAGAGATACTCGTTCTACTGGCAGGGAATTATTGACTCTTTTGATGAAAAAGCATATGATGTCATATCATCTCCTAGGGATTGGCAGATGGTGGCTTTTAAAATCAGTGGTGGGCAGATTCTCAAAAATATTAAAGAGGGGGCACTTATTTTGGCAGCAGTCACTAGTATGTCAATGAAATTTCCCAGGGTGCCTTTTATAGGGTCATATATTTGAGTTAGGAAATTTTCTATATTAGCTTTCTTTTCTTGCCAAATAAGAATGATGAATATTTGATTTGTCCAACATGGACTGTAGAAGAAGGGGAGGGGACTTGGATAATTTTTCACATAGGAAATTAAAGCAACCATTACATAAAATCCATATAACTCTTATTTTCACAAATGTCTCTGAAAAGCCCTTTAAATTTCTTAACTGATGCGTGTTTTTCCCTGACCTCTAACATTTTGTTCCACATGCTGTGTAGGCTGCTTGACAAATCTAGTTCCTATTAGAACAAGATGTATGTTGCAATCTGAAATATTCTTCCCTGATTTCCCATCTATATATTCAAGAGTCTCTTGTTCCCCCCAAGACTTTCAGAAAACTGAAATCTTCATTTTTTTTCAAGATTGTCAAAATGGATTTTTTTTAACTTTACTGATGAAGCAGACTGAAAAGATAATCTATGCTTAAAGTTATAAGCTATTAAAGGGCCAATTAGAGTCTCTTGGCTAATTAAAGCGGATGGATAGTTATACAAGGTATATCTGTATAAAATAAAATGATTTTTCTTTAGTTGACCATCAATGCTTTATATCTGTAGAAGGCCAGCATGTTCTGGTTAATTGAAGTCTAAAACTGGCAAGTAGCAGCACTAGTGTAGTTATTGATATTATTTCAGATTATAACATTGAATTCATTTTGTGTAGAAAAAACAAACCCAAAACAACTCTAACAACAATTGGATTGGTAGACCTGCATCTAAATTCTGGTTTAGCTCTGTGACTTGAGCAAGCCACTAAATGTATCTGAGCCTCCTGCAAAATGAAGGGGCTGAATGAAATGATTTCAATTCCTTTCTCTGTCTCAATTCTCTTATCATTGATTTGCTTAAGGGGCTGCTTCATTTTCAGTCAAAGGAACTAAGGCTCAAATAGTTAGGGGACTTCTTCCAGGAAGATTGAACCTAATCTTTGATCTTCTGACTCCAGGTTCTTTGAAATAATATTGGAGAATTATAACTACTGGGACAGAACTCACTATTTGGGGGAAAAAAACTGCTGGGAAAACTGGAAAGTAGTTTGGCAGAAGCTAGGCACAGACCAATATCTCACACCAAAAAACCAAGATAAGCTCAAAACGAGTACATGATTTAGACATAAAGCATGCTCGCATGAGCATATTAATGGAGTCTGGAAGAAATTCAATGTCAGCTCAATGGATAGGGGAAGAGTTCATGACCAGACAAGAGACAGAGAGGTTCAGGGAGATAACATGGATAATTCTGATAAATAAAACTTAAAATGTTGCACAAACAAAACAAATGAGGCTAAAATTAGAAGTGCTAAGCTGAGGAAGCTTCCCCCTCACAGCAAGTTTCTCTGATAAAAATTTCATTTCTTAAATAAGTGAGGAATGGAGATAAAGTTATAAGAACAAGACCTATTCCCCAAATCATAAATGGTCAAAGGTTGTGAACAGGAAGTTTTCAAAGGAAGATATCCAAACTGACACTAGTATTATCTTTAAAAAATGTTCTAAATCACGAATAATTAGAGAAAGGCAAATTTAAAACAATTCTGAGGTAGCATCTCACATCTATCATTTTGATTAAGATGACAGAAAAGGTAAATTAAAAATGCTGGAGAAAATGTGGGGAAATAGGTACACTAATGCAGTGCAAACAAGTAGTTTCTTCCAACCCAGTCCATTCTACAACATGGGGGTTTCATCGTGAGGGAAACTCATCCTCAAGGATGTACATGCGATTTGTCTAAACTACTTGTTTAGTTTTTAAAGTTTTTCATAATCTGGGCCCAAGGTACCTTTCTGTTTTTAATATACATTACCACACTTTAGAGCCCTCATTGAAGGGCTGTTATTTGCCCTCTTCTTCCTTCCTTCCAACCAAAATCTATCCAATCAAAACCACAAAATTTGTGTTTTTTTAGGGCTCTCCTCCTGATTATGTGACAGCCAGATAATCTGACCTAATTTTATTTTAATGTATGCTATTTCTCCTTGTTTCCAAATGTATTTCCCCTCTAGAGGACTTGAGAAATCAATGCCCAAAGGAATAATTCTAATGGAGGGAAATTTCTGGCAGCCTAGTAGGTAGCTACTTTTGAGGGCAAATATTGATGCTCCTCCAACCATGTTTACAGCCACTTATTCTGCCCAGGCTGGCCCAGTGTTCAACAGGTGGTAAAACTGAGATACAAGTACCTTTCAGACCTGGGTTTCTAGATCTGAGGAGGGAATCCTGGAAATTATTGCAAAGTCATGAATTCCTGGAGCAAGTAGGGAGGCCACAGGCCATTCAGACCTATAGGAATTCATTTACATGAAACAAAAGATTCAGTCTGTGTAACAGATCATAATATACCTTCAGTATTTAATGATTACAAAACTGTCCTAGTGTTGTTGTTGTTTTTGTTCCATCTTTATAATGTCAGTTTGTTTGTTTTCTGAAGAACTGCTCCATTCCCAGCAGAGGGCTCTCAGAATACACTCATGATTTTTATTAGATTTTAATATTCATTTCTATTAGCAAGAAATTGCATGGTGGTCAAAGTAGGCCATTTCTGAGCATTGAAACTTTAATGACAGATGATTTTCATTTTAAACTTTCAACACAGCTCAAGTTCAGTTTGGGTTTTGTTCTTCAATTTCTTATTCTGTCACAGAACAGAAGATTTAGGCTGGCAAAGTCTTGTCTTTAGTAAGAATGCTTGGCAATGGAAGCTCATCTCGACAATTAAATGGTCACTGCTTTTCCAGCTTCTAGTAACTCCCTTTTGACAATCCAGCCTATCTGAACTCTCTTTTGAAGCACTGATGGATCCATTCCTTTTTTCACCACTGCAGCCATGGTCCCTTCATGCTTTCTCAATCCAATTTAATGACTTCTAATGAATCTTCCATAAAAGAACTGCCCAACATGCTGAACACTTTCCTAAATTCTGTTAATAACTTGTAGTTATCATTTTATTACATTTAACATCTCATTCTCACTACAGGACCAGTTCACCTCATTTTCTATGCATATGTAGCCTTGATAAAGTAGCAATATATTAGAAAGATGCAGAGTTAGAAGATATAGGTTCACATTCTAATCTGACCCTGACAAATTCTGAGATCCATGGAGAAGTAATTTTATCTCTCTGATCCGTAATATTTTCAGCTACAAAAAAGGGAGCATAAAGATTCATGTTACTGAAACCAAGTAGTGATAAAAAAAACACTCTGGAAAGCTTAAAACTATATGAGTTATCAATGTTCCACCTCTCCAATACAAGTCATCTTAAGGCAGTAGTTCTCAAACTTTTGTTCTCAGTATCTTCATGTTGTTAAAAAACTATTGAGGATCTGTTCAAAGAGTTTTTGTTTAGATGGGTTATATTTATAGCTATTTACTATATTAGAAATAAAAAATAATTTTGAATTTGTAGATCCTCTGAAAGGGTTTGAGACCCCAACAATTCTTTGGACTATACTTTGACGACCACTGTTTAAGGTATAGGCTATGCTTGTGCCCACAATGCCTCTTTCCTTAAGCCTTTGAGTTATGTGTAATTTTAATTCCTCTGTGAGTGGGATTGACTTTAATCAGTGGAAATGGAAGTGACCTCAGATTCTGGATGCCTGTGGCAGCAAAGCATGAATTTTGGCAGGTTCTTTCAAGCTGGATAAGCTTTGAGTCTGGACCTGACAATGGACTGTAGGTGTCTGCGTATTCTGAGGACAAATTTAGCCAAGCTTGGACTAGCTCCTCACCGGAACGTTGACCTCCAAATGTTAGATTTTTTTTTTTTTTCTGTCCTCAGCAACATAGGTAATAATCATCAACCCGATCTTCCTAAAATATAAATTTCACCATGCTACTCTTCTACTAAAAAGACTTCCAACAGTCTTTTTATTGACTAGAGGATAAAGTCCAAATTCTGCAACCTGGAATTCAAAGCTTTTCATATTCTGGCTTCCCCTTGTCCTGTCTATCTGATCTCCCAGTAGTCCTTAACCCAAAGTCTATATTTGGACTGCTCTCCTCACTCACCATCTTTTGAACATACTTGTTCTCAGCCCCAACCCTTTGCTCATTGTCTTTTTCCATTTGGATTGTCCTCCTTTCTCCTCTGATGACTTAAGTCCATGTTTTGCTCATATATCCAGCTCAGTTTTTATTTCATATAACTAATTTAGATCTCATCCCTTTACTTTGAACTTCTATGGCACTTACTATCCATATAAGATTTTCTTTGTGTCACTTAAGGGCTCAATGGCTTCACATTGTCATTTAAGTGTTTCATGCACGTCTCTCTAAATAGATTACAAGCTTCCAGAGGGCAGGGGTTATGCTTTATATTTCTGAATTACTCTTTTACCCCACATGGGACTGGGCACAAAAACTTAATGAGTCCTTGTTGAATGAATGATATATATTGTTTATCAATTATTGGAATTAGGGGCTTTTCTCAACATTTTAATACATAATTGGATAAAAATTATTCCCTGTCATTATTTGGAAAGTTTGGAAAGGGAACATAATTTAATATGTATACATATTGTACAATATGTGTTTATTTTTGGAAAGGGAACTCAATATGTGTACATACATACACAGTGATAGCCATCAGATTTATCTTGTTAGAGAACAAGGGGCTCTCTTCTCCCCAGAATCTAGCTAGCTCTCTGATAGCCAAACACTCATGGAAAAGCTTGAAATCTTTTGGGGACAGCATGGGGATGGAATGCAATGTTTCTTAAAGTCCTTTGACAGTCAGTCCCAAGCCTTTGAAACATCAGTGTTCTGTGGATGCTGCAAAACAATCTTGTGCAGTGACTCCTTGAAACTCTTTCACTGAGATCTGCAGTGCAGATTTTCCATCTTTCTGAAGCTCTATTTCACAGTCATAGAGAGCTGTAGAGCTGGAGGCAATATGAGAGTTCATTGGCATCCTCTGCAGATTGACGTGTTACTTTGAAGACCATCATCACAAAGGGAGGAAATTTTGCCACAAGAAAAGAATTTTTGTTGTGATGTGAAAATAAAACAATAAAAATGAAATTTAAGGTTTTTTTTTAAAGAAACAGTGTCTCTGAAATGAAAAGGAATTAAAACCCCACCGATGTCAGCTTTGTGGCACTTTGCCTCCTTTTGGTATCAGAGCTGACAGATGGAAAATTCATGAAGAGGGGACTGGCAGTGACAACTGCAGACTCTAAATAGAGTTTAGCCAACAAGAAAAAAAATGGCAGGTTGTTAACATTGTGTGGTCCTTAGGCTGGCTAAAGAATCACATTCCCAAATTAGAATCCATCCTTCTGACTATTTTATGTGGCCAGGAAAAGATGCCATCTGACGCCATGACATCAATTCCTTTTTGAACTGTTGATTCTATGTACTGGTTTAATCAGCTTTATATGAGTTTTGGGAAAAAAAATCAAACAAAAAATACAAGTTTTTATTGAGCTTAATATGAGATTGCTAACCACAAAGCCCATGACACTTTATATTTAATGGAATTGGTTGAAATTATAAAGAGGAGAGCTTTGCAGTCTAAAGCTATCATTTCTGAATAATTTTCTCTTGTATCTATGGTGTGAGTATCATACCTGAAATTATATATCATCTCACAAAGTCAAAAGATAAAAAGAAGGTGATGACCTAGTTTTGGTTATAAACAAGTATTCAGAGATCAGTCACTTTCCTCTTGGTCTAGTATCATTATAAGATGAAAGAGGTCACTTCTTGTAAAGGACACTGAATTGGGAGGCAAAGAAATGAGCCCATTTCAATACCTAAAATCTATAGTGCCTTTTCTTCCTTTTATGGAAAAATCACTAAAAATGTGTAGTGCCTTTAGTGTTTTCTGTCATTAAAGTACAAGAACCTATGTCTTCATCTTCCAGAGATGCAATCATCTTGATAAAGATCTCTTTGATAATATTATCTCTCTGAGCTTTTGTTTCTCCCACTGTGTAAAATGGAAATAATAATAGTCATATTATCTAGCTTACATGGTAGTGCAGAGCAAATGAAACCTAATTTATATAAAGCACATTTGGTAAAATCTAAAGCACTACATAAATGTCATTATCATCATCAACATTATAACAATAGATAATAATAACAATAATTATTGTTAATGTTGTTCACATAATTACAAATCCTCAGAGTTGTAAGACATCCCAGAGACCAACTCAGCTGAGATTTAGTTGAGACTCCTCTTTCCAATATATCTGACAAGCAGCCATCCTTTAGCACTTTTAAATTGCTTTTAGAGTTAATAATTTTTTTTTTACATCTCACTAAGATATGTCTTCTTACATACTCCACCCATTGATGCTACTGTATCCTGTCTTTTCTAGTTACACATCCTTAGCTCCTTCCATTAGTCTTCAAAAGATAGAAACTTAAGGCCATCTAACCATCCCTGTCGTCTGGAGGCTCTCCAGATTAGCCAAGTACCTCTTAAATCTGGTGCCAAGAACTAAAGACAGCACTTTAGGTGTGAATTGGCCAGAATCGTGCAGAGTGATTATCACTTCCTTAGTCCTGGATATTGTGCCTTTTATGATACGGACAGTGATTATATTAGCATCCTTTCCTGTCACTTCACATTGTTGATATATTAATATATATCAAACTTATAGCTCACAAAAACTTCCAAATTTTTTAAAAAATTAACTATTGTCCAGCTATTTCTATTTTATATTAACTTGCAAATTTTATTTTATTTTTAACTCACGTGAAAATCTTGCTGTGATTCAATTTAATTGTAGTTGGTCTAGATCTTTTTTGTCTCCTGAGTGTTCCTTAGGGTTTTAATTATTTCTCCAAGATTTGTTTTATCTGCAAATTTTTATAAGAGCACTACCCCAACATGACTTATCTACATCATTGATAAAAATGATTAAAAAAAATACAGAGATAAGGAAGAGTTCAGAACCCTGGGAACCTTCCACTGGAGAACTCCTTCGAGGTTGACGTGGAACCATTAGTGACTACTCTTTAGGTTTAGATAGTTTCTAGATGTGAACATTGTATTGTATTATCATCTAGCTGATGATCTTATATTTGCCACAATGTCATGAAATACTTAAATATTTCACAAAAGTATAGGCAAATGATGTCGGTAGTATTTCCTTGGTCTACTGGTTCCTTTTCCAGAAGGAAAAGCTAATTACAAAAATGTCTTCTTTTTATGTAAAAATTAACTATGGCTTCTGGACTGTGGAACTTGGGAAAACAAGAGATATTAGACAAATTTCCTGTGAATATTTTCTCCAAAGTTCAATTGGGCAGAAAACATCCTTCAACACAGGGGGTTTTGTCTAAGAACTTAGGAATTAGATTATTATTTAATCATGAAAAAGGTTAGATCACCCACATCCTTTGATAAAACAATATAATTTAAATAAGGGTATATTGAAATAAGATGGCTTGAGTTAAAAGATATTTTTAGTTAAAAGAAGTCATTCACATTGTAATTGTCAGCATATCATGTTTATATTTAAGGCATATTGAAATTGTTATACAGAAAGTAAACTATTATGAATAAAAAAACCAGTTTTTTAACTGGTTAAATTTTAATATGCTTTTTCGAACTTAAATTGCATATAAATTATTCCATGATTCTATTTCAGGAGAGCATATAGTATTATTCTGGATATAGTGTTATAAGAATCAGATTCATTGTATCGTAGGTTTAGAGCTTCAAGTGACTTTAGAAGTTACCTAAGACAAGTAATTTTGCTTCTTTGACTTTCAATTTCCTCATTTTAAAAATGAATGGGGTTAAACTAGACGATTCCTTATCCTAACTCAGCCAAACTACTTGAAAAAGTTCAGTCATTACCTTCACCTCTGCTGCCCTCCCTCTATTCTAATCCTTCTATAATCTGTTGTCTGAACCATCACTCAGTTGAAACTAACCTTTCCGTGGTCACGAATGGATTCTTTAATATTTGAGGTTTTTTTTAAATTTTTAATTAAAAATCACACACTTTCTTTTCTCAGCTCCTCCTGCTTTTGCTTTTACTTAAGAATGACACTACTTCAGTGATCAGGGAGTAGCAGAAGAGCAGTTTTCCTCAGCAAGAGAACAGCTAATCTCAGACAAAGATCAGGTGATATAGATGATATATGGTACATGTGGTTTCCTAAAGAGTTATGAGTAGCTGTATATATCCAAGAAGAGCCACTTTAGGTAGAGCACAAGTATGGGGTAGATCCATTAGTGATAATGGTGGAGCCTATAGGTTTAATGATACAATATGGCATTCACATTTTCTGTCTCTGAGCTAGCTCACCCATCCTAACTGCTGCAGGTCTGGAGATTTCCCAGGAGGAGGAACAGTAATATACCTACTATCACTCTGTTATTACTCATTTTGAGGGTCTTAAGGATAATTGGGAGGGAGCATAACAATGTAGTTTTTGAGCCCCAAACAATTTGCTTCCCATTTAGAGGAAATCAATCATAATGACACAAACATGTTACGTTTACTAAGCAAGAAGACAAATGGAAAGAATAATCATAAGATTTACTCCATGAAAGACAAAAGTAAAACTAAGTAAAACCCATCAGTCTACCAAAAAAGAATCTACATTTTCCCAACAATATCTACACAAATTATCTTAGTAGGGAGGTTCACCAGGAGGCAAACCCATCCCCAATTGTTCTGGATGCGAGTGGTTTGTTGGGGGATAATCCAAATCAAGTATCATGGCTCCTCTTCTGCGTCTATCTGTTCTTCTGCTGGATGAAGTCACCTGTTGACTACTGAAGGGCAGCTGAATCGGTATAAACTTCCTTAAAAAGCAGCCACATTACCCTCTTTCAGTGAAACAGCAGTCCTAAGGTCTTTAGTTTTTCAAGTCAGCTCCCTTGGTTGAGTTCTAACCCAGTTATATAACATAAGTTAAGAAACCCTAATCCATAGTTCTATCTGGCATGACAACAAACAAACAGTATGAAGTTTTTGTGTTCCAGAAGTTCTCTGATTTATGGTTTTTATTTCTAGCTTTCAAAACTGTGAAAATGGTAATATATAAAATATATAAAATAATTGATGGACAAAAATTCACTGCAGCCATTATTATTGCTTTGATCAGTGCCTCTAAGGAGCTGTTTTTTCCTTAGATCTTCAGAATTGTCTGAAGAATCTTTCTCACGCTAATGTCCCCTGATTTTGGCAAATAAATAATCACATATGTAAAGGGCAATCCTGTGTGTGTGTGTGTGTGTGTGTGTGTGTGTGTGTGTGTGTAAATGTTTGTTTGTCCTGGTTAAACTCAAGTTCTTTAAGAGGAAGCACTGATTTATATTTGTCTTTCATTATCTAGCAGAGTAGGTACCTGATAAGTGTTTGTTGATTGACTGAGCTCCCCACAAATTCCATGAACCTATGATTTTGGAAAAAGACATAATTTGGACAGTTAATTATATGGGGGAGAACCTAACCTGGTGCTCAGAACATTGAAAGCCTTTCTGTTGTTGTGAACTCTATTATTAAGAACATTTTCTCCATGGCACAATAGAATAAATTGTTATATAAACAACTTTAGATTCTAGTAAAGGTACCTATAAGAAGACCACAATCTATATAGTTTTTCTAAGGAAAACCTTTGAAAGAAATGACCTCTAGTCAAATCATTCTCTTAAAAACAAATTTTGGGCCACTGATCCTTTTGGGTCAATCAAATAATATATCTAACCATATTCTTAGAAGTTTTTGCTCCTATGCAAGCCTTGCCTACTATTTCATTAATCCCCGATTCAAAAAGCTCATAAAAATATGAGATTGTATCGGCCCAGCTATGAGCATCTCTGGCACAGAGATTGCCATCTGGATTGCCATCACTTATGGTGAACAAGATCTTGAATTACAAATGGAGAAGTGGGACTACTATCTCTTCAATAAATAAGGGTACAAACCTGTGGACCTGCCCAGAACTTCCATATGCTAATCAAATTTTAAGTCTTCCATCTATTTAATCAGTATAAGCCTTAAACTGGCTTCAAGGAAACCATTTGAAATAAGGGAAGGGTAGTATAGACATAGAATCTGGCTTGAAACTAGAGGAAATTGGAGGATGTAAATAAATGCTCCTCTGAGTCATTTTAACTCTTTTAATGATTATCTCTTGCCAGATTCAAAGAGCAACTACAATGCTCCTCACTTTTACCTTTATGAAATTCTTTGACTGCATTTTTTGATGCTTTCCTGGTCAGTATTCCTCACATTGACTAAATAAAGACTTAGGGACTCAACCAGCTTTGATTTCTATTCTCCTCTTGGGATCTTGTGTAAACCCTGACTTATTTGACTTGTATTTCTTAGCTAATTATCTTAGACAATTTAGACCAGATTCTCAATTATCCTCTGTGGACTCTGAGTACTTAGCTTATAATAGCTATGAGTCTTTCTTACCTGACAAGAAAGTTGTAAATAATGGCTTCCCCTGTGGACTGGGCAATGAAGAAGTCTACCATAGGCAGGCAATACATGTTGGTGAGAAACAGCTATTGATGATGGAAGACTAACAGCATCATATTGATCCAGAATAGAGAAAAAGTTTATTGCCATATCTCCTTATTAGGTTAGTTATGGTGCCATATAATTTCAAGTTCTTCAAACGAAAACTCATTTATATTATTTACTCTATTTCTATATCATCATTAAATTGCTCATTTGATTATGAGCATTACTACTATATATTTATAATTCTTTTAATAAATAAAACAAAAACATTTGAATAAATATAATGTATCTAATACTTTAATTTTGGAGGAAAAAAATAATCACGGGGCATCTTTTTTAAAAACAAAAACCAAAAAACCCCAAAAGCCATAAATGGAAAAAAAAATGTCTGTAGCTTAAATAGACCCTGGATTCTAGAGTAAAGGTTTTTGGAGTCTAATATCCAAATGCTCGTGTGATCTATTAAAACAATGTCTACTATGGCTAATTCATCTAATCATCATAAATTGAAACTGAGAGAAGGGAGGAAGGAAACATGAACAGTTCAGGAAGATCAACTGAGATGTAAGTGGACTTTGGCTGCATTTAACTCTCTTTGCTGGAAATATTTGGTCTGGGGCTATAATGATGAACACTGAGGAATTTATTGATGATCTGATTAGTCACCTTTCTGCACTTGTTGAGAAAATTTATTATAAGATAGTAACACTAGTTTACATGCAGGAACATTTTTTTGGTCCTTCAGGAAATTTTGTGTAGGCAGTCAGGGTCTGGTACTGCTTCCTCAAATGAGTAAGTCTTTCTGGGTTAATTTCCATGTAATTAGCACAAGGGAGACATATTCTGGATCAGTATTTAAAAGAATGGGAACTTCAGGGAAATAGATGGATTCCCTAACACTAAACTATGGGTAGAAGGAAGTGACTGGGGAACTGGCTAGGGTGGATTAAAGACTTGAGAGTTAAAATTAGCAATGAGATTTAATCTCAGACTATCCTCACATCATGGGGCTTTGAGTTTCCTCCTACCTTTAATATTAAGAAATACCCAGTAAAGAAGGGAAATTTCCCCATCAGAACAAAACAAGTGTGCCATTAAATAAAAATGAAGTCTTTCTTTGTTTCCTTTAATCTTAACGTACGTGTGTGTGTGTGTGTGTGTGTGTGTGTGTGTGTGTGTGTTAAATCTGTTTGACAATGTGATAAAACCTATGGATACTTTTTCAGAATAAGATTTTAAAATCAAAATATATAGGATTACAAAGGAAATTATAGAAACATTATTGTCAAAATTAAAAAAGAAAGTCTCAGATCCCAGGTTAGGAGGTCATCTTATTTTGTTTGAGCACGTTTTCCTTCCTTTTTAGGGGGCGGTAGTATTGGGTAGGTTCTAACATGTGAGAAAACTTCCTTTACATATATAAACCAGGCAACTATTTTGCAAATTAACTGTTTGAGAAGGTCTCCTAGGGTACCGAGAGGTTAAATGAGTTTTTCAGGATTAAAAAGCAGAGTTAACACTTGAAAGCAGATTTTATTCAACTCCAAAGTCTATCCCTACCCTTTGTGTTCCAGTTATTTTCAGCTGTGTCTAACTGTTTGTGAACCTTTTTGGAGTTTCCTTGGCAGTGATACTGAAATGATCTGCCATTTCCTTCTCCAGCTCATTTTACAGATGAGGAAATGGAGGTCAGCAAGGTGAAGTGACTTGTTCAGGGTCTATCAGAGGCTGGATTTGAACTCATGATGATGAGTCTTACTGCCTCCAGACCCAGCACTCTGTGCACTATGGTGCTCCTCCCCAGTCCTTAGCAAGTTGGTAATATGCAAATTGTAAATGGTGAAATAATAAAATAAAAGTGTACTATGTAAACCATTCAGTAATTTAACTGTAGGCTAAGCACTAATTTTTAACCACATTTGTTTGATCATTTCCATTTCCATTTGAATAAAAAAGATTGTCAGCTTCATCTGCTTTTCAAAGTATAGCATTTACACTATGTGGTGAATTCAGCTGATTTAAATGCGTTTCTTAAAATGTTGCTGTGGCTTTAAAAAGCCTCCAAAAAGGGGATAATTGTCAGTATAGATACATTTTCATTTGCCTCCCACAATTTTACAGGTTACTTTTAGTGAAGTAGCCACAAAAAAGAGACACAGGGGACCCATACTCTGACAATACTCCCCTTCTCAAACATCTCATCCAAATATCGTTATAAACCCTATCTTCTTTATGGAATGACAATGCACAAGCTTTTCAGAAGAGAGAATATGAATGATTATGTCTTAATGGTATGTGCTTTATTGAATTTTCAGTTTAGATGATTGAGGGGTTTAAAATGATTACAACAGACAAATGCCAAATTTTTATTTTTTATTTTTGCTTTTGAGAAGTCTTAATGCACCCTACATAATAATGGGTTACTTTGTATTCCTTATTTGGGTTTTCAGTTATAATTCTGCTTGACTGATTACCATTGTTATAAAAATTTTTCTTAAGTTGATATTTGAGCCAAGCTAGGGATCTTAGGAACAATGGAGCATGATGGCCAGAAAAGGTTCTCTGGTGAGACTTCATGGGAATAGACAATTCAATAAGTGACATCTTAGTACTAAGAAGATGAATTAAGAATAATTCAGATATGAATTGTGAATGTTTTGAAGGAAGAAGATAAAAGTAACTGAATTTCAAAGATGAAGAATGAAAAGGAATTGTGTGTATGTATATGTATATATATATATACATACACATATATAGTTTCACAGATTTTTCTATATAGAGAGACATGTATATATACACATGGAAAACACATACATGCTTTATATACCTACATACATATGTGTGTATGTGATTTATTAGAGAATCATAGAATCCTTAAATTGGAAAAGAGTTCAGAGATCCTCTATTAGATATATACAACCTTTCTACAAAATAAAGCCAATTTCATTTCTGTCCAGATCACATTTTTAGGTATTTCTTACTTCTTTATATTGAACAAAAATTTGTTTCCATGTAGTTTCTGCCAACCCTAAGCTTTGTATTCTGGAACATGAAAAGTGCTTATAACATACCCTGAATTCAACACATCCCTTTCCTTCAGTTCCATAAACTACTCTTAATAAGATATAGTTACTTTGGAATATTTTTTTTGCATTTTTGCTCCTTTTATAAATATGTACAGATGGCATTTATGTGCTTCCTTGTATAAGGAAGGTGTAAATACAAAGATTTTAAACTCATATAACACAAATCAACTAGAGTTTATTCGTCCAAATGAGTTTCTTTCCTTACCTTCCAACCAACTCATCTGTCAATGAATTTATATCTTTAGATGGCATCTGAAGCCCTTTCTTGCCCATTCTAAGATTTAATGATGGCTCCTCTTCAAAGTACTTCCCTAGTGAAACTTTGTATTTTATTAATCTCAATGATATACTACCATTACATTGGTAAAAAAACCTTTTTGGAATTGCTCTTCCGTAAATGTCTTTAGAACTTCTGAATATTCTTATTGGTATCAGTCTTCATTCTTTGAAGAATATTTAGATTTTTAAAAATAGCCAAAAGACATCTGGAGCCATGTCTGGTGAATGAGTGAGTGATGAAGATGGATAATGCCATTTTGAATTTGGAAACAAACAAATAAATTGTGGCCATAAAAGAATGAGACCAATTTTCTTGTGTGGCTCTAATTTTATATCTGCCATTGCCCATAATAGTAACTCCTGCCCAGCCAAGTGTGATGGGGAGATGTGGTTAGCAAGCACCCTGTTGAAGCTTATGATAAAAAGAGTAAAACATAGTTCCAACAGCTGCTGAATTCAGTGATACTTGTTTTTGTCTTCCTGTACTATTTTTATCTGCATTTTGGGTAACTTTTCCACACCTGGATCCTGATTTATCCTATACCTTTTCCTGGTATGTGGACTCTTTGCAAAGGTAATAGGACAAGCTTTTCTCCTGTCTTGTATGGAGAAAACCCTGTGGCACCCTGGAAAGGGCCCTGGCTTTGACATCAGAGTCCTTGGCTTAAATCTCATCTCTGATGCTTACTTGACTGTGTGATATTGGGCAACTAGGTTAACTTCAAATCAAGTTATCGAATCATCTATCAAATGAGAGGTTTGCTTTATGTGATCATCAAGTCAGTTCCAGTTCTAGTTCTATAATCTTAGGAGCACTATGGGCTGTTTTGACCTTTGATTCTCTATGGTCATGAATGGCTTTATCTTTGCTGCTTCTACCCTTACCTCTCCAAGTCTATTTCCCTTCTTCTGTTTCAGAGAGAGAAAGAAGTTCAATCCTAGCTACAGTAGAGTAGGCTATAAATTCTGAAAGATTTCTAAAAATATTGTACCCATGGCAAGATCATTGACATAAGGATCTGTCACCATAATGTACCTATGTTTAAGGGGAAAACACTCATTTAGGTGCATTTAGGTTTGTTATTTTAGTAAAAAAAAAAGATAATATTTATGTAAATGAATATACTTGTATATATGTGTATACCTCTATCTCTAGCCTTTGGAAAAATATGTCCAAGGCAGAATTTAGGAATAATGCCAAGGAAATTTCTTTAATAAAGGGAATGGCACTGTAAATATGATTTGGCACTGAATATTTCCCCTGGATTAGAACCATTATTATAATGGTGTGCATTTCAATATATGTGAAAACGTCAGAGGATTCATTATTCACAATATTTAGGACCTAAAAATAATGCAATTAAATTAGTATATTGTTCTCTTTAAAATATGAAAATACTTTTCCTTCACTACTAGGGATATTTTTTTTGTTTAATTTTTATTTTTGTTTCATTTTTTCCCCACAAGGGAAATGGATTTTAGCCGCCTCATCTACTCTTATCTAATACCCATTTTGACTAATATCACACATTGATGAGAAGTTGTTTGAAGACTGGCCATAGATTAGAATTAAGTGGCCCACTCAAGGTGTGACTGTGGCATCTAACTTCAGTAAGTATTGACCACAGATGGTCAAGGGAAATGTGGACAAAGAAAAAAAGATTGCTCAGAAAAAAAAAACAACCTACTAGAGAGTAATAGATTCAGAGATAAAATTCTAGTCAGTTCAAACAGATTTGTAGTAGGGATCTACTGTATGCTGTGATGTTTGAAGCAGTAGAGAATCACGGGATCACAGATAGAGCTGCAAGGGGAGTGGAGGGAGAGAATAGGCATTGCTATAGTCCCTATTATGTGCTGGGCTCTGTTCTCAGCTCTTTACAAATATTATCTCATTTGGTCCTCATAACAGCCTTTTAAAGTAGATACTACTATTATCCCCATTTTACAGTTGAAGAAATTGAGGTAGACAGCGATTAAACGACATGACAGAGTCACATAATAAGTATCTGAGGTCACATTTGACCTTAGGTCTTTCTGACTCCAGACCTTCCACCTTTCTATTGGACTACCAGCTGCCTTTAGTGCCTCTTCCATAGAGCCTTCCTTGACCTCTCCACTCAATGAGGGACCTTCAGAGTTGTCTAATGAAACTTTTTGATTGTGATTAGAAAACTGAAACTCAAATGACTCACCCAAAAAATGGCAGATCCAGGATTTGAATCTATCTACATCCTTTGACCCCAAACATGAAAACAGAATGAAAAACAATTCCTTTCCTGAATGGGGTTCATATTCTCTTGTTTGAAATACTTTAAGTTAGTAGAAAAACAGGATCAAATCTTGAAATAGCAGAGTTAGACAAATTGATGGATCTGATTCTTTATTTGGCAGTGGATGGAGTGTTGGATTTGGAGTCAAGAAGAGTTGAATGCAAATCTTCTTTCAGACATTTATGAACGTCATTAACTTCTCAGCCTTAGTTTCTCCATCTGTAAAGTGGAGATAATAATAGCGTCTCTAAAGGTTGTTATGAGGATTAACTGAGATAAAGATTTAAAATACTTTATAAACCTTATAATAGTATCATTAAATTTTAAGCCTTTTATTATTATAATTGTTTTTGTAATTCTTTCTAATTTGAGGGGGAAAATGGTTGGAAAGCAGCTTGGCCTTTGCTGAGAAGTTTCTGGAGGGAATAAGAGATATACATTCCTAAGTAAGGGGAAGAGATGGTCCTTGAAGTTTTTACTGCGAGATGAGAATTGAGAATTAAAAACAGGCTATGTGGCTAGAGAAATAAATCCAATGTATGAGGCTTGGGAACTGACCAATAGCAAGGCTTACTTTCAGAAAGGCAGGGTGTCTTTTTAATTATTTATTTAAATTAATTAATTTGGTAAACTAATTAAAAAGAGGCAGCTCAATGGAATGGATTCCAAGTTCAGGTTCTCCCCCAGACACATACTGGCTACATGACCTTGGGCTAAGTCAACTGCTGGCAGCAGCAATGAATGGATCTGTCTCAAAAGTTATTTTCTTAATTAATCTTTCCTAACACTGACTTCTGTTTCTTTCTTTTTCTTTTCCCTCTAGGGAATCCTAAAGTGCATCTTTGTATTGTTCTAGTCTTTGAACCCAGCAAAAGCAGAAGATTAAAGGAGTTAGGTCAAATACAAGTTCAAAGCTTCATTTAATTGAGCTATTTGTCACCAACATTTCCCTGCTGAGGGAGATCACAACAAGGGAGCCTAGACTACTTTCTTTGCCCCAGCCAAGACCAGTCAGATATTCTGTCCCTTTGCTGAAGTTTCCCAGGCTTGCAGTTCTAGTACAGAATCACTAAAGGCTCCAAAAGATTCCCTACTTTATACCATAGAACTGCATCAACTAATTCTTTGGGTCTAACAGCAAAAAGTGCCTCTGAAGAAACAAAAAATGTCGTGCCATAAAATGACAGAAGATTCCCATTCTTTTCCAGTATGGATCAGGTAGGTTGACACTTGGGGTCCATAAACTAGAAATACTTTAGTTGCTGAATTGGGCTAAATGGGATGGATAGTTATCTATTGGTGTGTTTATTTTTTTGAATTAATACCTAAAAGTAACTATGGTTCATGTGATACACCAGGGTGATGAATGATGCTGAGAGTTTCATACCTGGGAGAACATCAGACATATTTAAAGAAGTGACTAAGATGCACCTGGAGGAAATTGGGGGTTTGAACTCATTAAGGCATCAAGAACATTTTCTATGTGCCTAGAGAATCTGTCAGTCCTACTCTTCACCAACCAAATATTACCCACATGGAACATGGAAACTCAGAGTACATATCACAGACTTCAAACGCTTTTCATTATATATACATACATACATACATATATATATATTTGTTGTTAAATTTGCCCTGCAGTGCTAGGAAGAAAGGCCTCTCAAATGATTGGGATGAGTTAGATGAAAAATCTGTGGATAAAGCTATAAAGATTCAGTCAATTGTACAAACTGATGCAAAGTGAAATGAACAGGACCAGGAAAATATTGTACACAAAATCAGCAACATCATGTGATGTTCAATTACGATTGACTCAGCTCTTCTCCACAACATAATAATCTAAGACAAGTACAAAGGACTCATGAAGGGGAAAAAAAATAAAGAATCAATGAATCTGGAATGCAGATTGAAGAATATTTTTCTTATTTTTTTCTCCTTTTCCCCCCTCTTGTGATCTGTTCCTTCTTTCACAATTATGACTAATATGGAAATATGTTTTACATGATAGCACATGTATAAACTGTATAAAACTGCCTACCATCTTTAGAAGAGGGGAGTGAGTGAGGGAGAAAAATTTGGAATTCAAAACCCTGTAAAGATGAATTCAAAAAATTTTCTTGACAGGTAACTGGGAAAAATGAAATGCTATTAAAAATGAAGATTCAGTCAAATGGGCAAAGAATTTGGGATAGAAGGGATACATTTGCTTCCCTGCTTAAAATTTGTCAACGTCTCCTTATAGCCTAATAAAAATTTGGACTCTTTTAATCCCCCAAATCTGGTTCCAATCAGCTTTTATAACTTTACTTCACGCTCTACTTCCTCACACAATCTATCTACTTCTATCAGACTGGAATACTATCTGTCCCCTGAACACATCCTATTTTTCACTAAATTGATGACTTTGCTTAAATCATGCCCTTCTCCCCCATTTCTGCCTGTTGCAATACTACTAAAGTCCAGTCAAATGTTTTCTATTCCACAAAGCGTTCTAACTCACAAATTGTATTCTTTGCTTCATCACACAAAACTTTATATTTATATATAATGTATTTTGTTTAAGCTATAGTTGTATCAGCTTGACTGCTTTCTTCACCAATGCAGATCATGACCTATCTGTACCTTCTCATTTTCTTTTTTTGCTCTCATAAATCTTCTGCAGGGATTTAACCGAATGTGAGAATCTCGGGTATACAACCTGGGCTACCTATTGTCTTGTAAGTGATTAACATATGTGTGTTCTTCCTCCTTCCAGAGTATATCATAAGCTCTAGTTCCATGCCTTATTTTTTAAATATAATGTTAGTAGATTTTTCAGAGAATTCATTCTTGAGGGATTAGCAATGGCGTGGACATCATTTATTTCATATGGTTTCTAAACTCACCTCAAAATCTATAGATTAATTCTTTTTTTTTTAAACTTATTTTACTCCAACAAACATTTATTAAGCACTTACTTGGTGCAAAGAGATATACACATGAAAGAAAATAAAAACAAAAATCATTCTCTGCATTTTAGAATTTTAAATCCTCCTCCCCTGACCTATCTTCAGACTTAATCTTATATACTCAACTAAAGAAAAGCTTTTATAAATTGGGTGGAGAATAAGGAGGGAAGGAAGGGATAAAAGGACTCACTTTCTTTCTGCATGCAGAATTACACAACGTGTCCTCACAATTACTTATACTAGACACTGCTGAAAGGATGTATGATCTGAAAGTATTATGGTGTATTTAAAAGCAGCATAATTAAGGTAATCCAGGGCAAGAGATGGATCATTAAGTCAAGCCTATAGAAAAAGTGGGGGGAAAACTACTCAATAGAGTAAGTCTTAAGCTTCATTTTTGCCAATTAGCAAAAGTTCATACTCACATGAAATGTTTCATCTTTTAAGGATCCACCTTGGGAATAAATGGATCATAAGGAATGTAAGGAGGTAAAGGCACATTATAAACAAAGAATTACAGAGGAGAAATGATATAAAGGATATTGCCTGAGACATGTAGGAATTATAAAGATCTTAAGTATAGGGGATAATTTATGGATGCTCCATTTTTCCTTTTGATTTGTGATGTAAAGATCAAGAAGAAGACTGGCCATTTATGGGTAGATTCTGTGTGGTAAATGTATGGGATGACATGGATGAGAGAATGGATAGACATGAATAGCTTGTGATGGACCTCACAGAAGGTATCAAATACTCATACCAATATCATCACATAGACTTTTGAATATTGATTTTTAAAAATGTCACAAAATAATCCTTTCTTTTCCTTTTCCTTCTTCCTTCTCCTTCTTCTTTTCCTTCTTCTTTTTTCCTTCTTCCTTCTTCTTTTCCTTCTTCCTCCTCCTCCTTCTTTGCCTTCTTTTCCTCCTCCTCCTTCTTTGCCTTTTTTTCTTCCTCCTCCTTTTCCTTCTTTTTCTTCTTTTCCTTCTCCTCCTCCTTCTTCTTCTTTTTCTCTTCTTCCTCCTCCTTCTTCTTTTCCTTCTTCCTTCTTCCTCTTTTCCTTCTTCTTCCTTCTTCCTCTTCCTCTTCTTTTCCTTTTCCTTCTACTCTTCCTCCTCCTCTTTCACTAAATTGGGTCAAACCATTGAACAATAACAAAATCAAACAATAAATCCTACCTGTCTGAATTTCTCATATTTCAATTATATCTATATTATATGGAGATTTCTATGTGTACGCTATCTCTGTCAGCAGTTATGTTGCTAGCATTTCTTAATCAGAATTTAACTTGGTGAACAGTGAGGACCACATTTGAAAATGTCAATCAGTCTATAAAGGGGCAATACAAATAATTTCATTAATGTGAGAACATTCTGGATTGTTCTTAAAACATATTAAATTTAGTTGAAAACAGGTTTTTTCTGGTAGATTCACAAAATTTACTATAAAAAATGACATAGAACAATTTGAAAAGAGGAATTTCCATTATGACTTTGTCATTGCTGAATAGTAATCTATAAAGAAAAGGGTTATGTATGAGAATAGTGTCCCAAAAGAGTGTCTATCTTGTATGAAATTGTTTTTTGAATGCTAGACTACACTCTGAAGCATATTGTTCTCTAATTACTGAAAATTTCTTAAAACGAACATTCATTGATGAAACTGCATCGGGTCTGTGTTGGTTAAACAATGTTCTTTATTTTAACATTTTCTGCAACCTTCAGTTAGACCCCAGGTGGTATTTAAGTCAGACTCCAATGTCATGCATCATGGAGCAAATAATAGCAGAAACCGTGTTTTGGCTTTCTTATGATGAAATATTAGATTTCTGACAAACTAGCAAACTCTTGTAATAAAGTAGGTAAGACTAAATTTAATGTATAATAATTTCCAGGCTGGGCAACTGAACTCCAACAACTATAGATCATTTGTCTCAATGGGCATAGCTCACCCTTCATAGGAATGCCTAAGAATTATTAATATAAGTAGAGACAGCAAGTGAAGAGTTAGAAGTATAAATTAGACAATAGGTGACAAATTTTTACAAGCCTATGAAGCTTTTTTTTTATTAGAGATCAGTTTACCCATATATTTCTACTTTTTATGCAAACCCCAAATCTTCCCTTTATTGTTGAAATCTATCCATTAATCAATCAATCAATCAATAATTTTATATGCTCATCATGTACCATGGAAATGTTTTAAGAACTAGGGATGCACATATAGTGAAAAAAAAAATCCTCTTGTTTATACTCCAGTAGGGGAAAAACAGCAGGCGAAGGGACACAATGGATACCATGACTGGAGTGAGGAAGATTTGAATTCCAATTGGACTTCAGACATTAGCTTTGTGATTCTGTGCAAGTTACTTCATGCTTTTTTTGCTTCAGTATTTTTGCAAATGGAGTTACAAAGAATTAGACACAACTCAACAACACTGATCTCTACAGATCTCTACAGCTTCCAAAAGCTAATTAAGCTCTAAAATCACACTAAGACTCTGGGGGCATCTTGAATAATTCAAGAAGGGAATTTTTGCTTCCTTTTTTCCCTGTTCCCATCTACAAGCTACTAAAGAGTCATCCCATCCCTCCTTTCCTACGGGTCACAAAGTTATCAGAGAAGATGCAGCCCCTACATGTGGGGTCACGTTTGGAACACATCTCTGTTCCGATGAATAAATGAGGTTGTGGTATCACAATCCGAACGGCTCCCGCTTTGGGCTGACCTTTACGATCAAGGTGCTGAACACAGTGCCCAGCATATTGAAGGTGGTTTATGAACATTAGCTGAATTGAATCAATAAGAGCATACTGTATGGTGAGAACATAAGAGGAGGTAGCATGGCAAACTCCCAGCTTGGCTTAAATGACTGTTGGTATTAAATGAGCCCAATTTGTGCCTTGATTTTCAAATTGTGAAACAAAAACCATATTTGGGAGACGTCCATCAAAACATATTTGTAAAAGCAATTTGAAAAAAAAAGTGTTCTCTGTAAGTGCAACATTATGGCTGTATATAGTAGTTGAAAGTACTCTTTATGAATACATTCAATTAAGCACTTTGGGGACATTCTGGAGAGAGGCTATATTTATAAGGAAGTCATTACCAGTTTGAGCATTGCTTTATGTTTGCCTTTAGTTAAATATAGCGAATACACATATGATACTCCTCCATGAGACATATGAAAAGTAGGACCATTTTTTCTTCTTGAAAGGGAATAGCAGTCTGTTGCTGTTACTATAAAGGATTTTTGCCCTAACGCTTTGGAGCCTGGCATTTGCAGGCCAACTTTTTACTGTGGCCGACACCATCTGGGGACAGACCCTGTTTAACATTTAGAATACAGAGTGGCTGGTTCCATCTGCCTGGGTTTGCAAGCCTGGGTGACTGCCTGATTTTTATGTTGCTATTTCCACCGTAAGTCATAATGGCGGGAGCCACAGGATCGCAGAACTGGAGGAGGTCTCCGAAGTCACCCAGCCCAATCCACCTCTGGGCAGGAAGGTGCTTTAAATAACACTTTCAGGCCAGATGCAATAGCTTTGGTCTGTGATTGCTATTACTGGGGAGGGGGCGGGCTGAATCTGATGGATTGTTTGAGCTTAGGAGTTATGAACTGCAGTGGACTAAACGCATTGGGTGGTCCTTAAATCTAGCACCTCTGGGTGTCCAGCATGGGTGAGATAGGGAGAGCAAGGCTCGATATCTCCCTGAAACCCTGCCCCTCTCCAATAAAAACTCTACAATATATATTTCAGAAAACTGGTTGTCTGGCCTGAAGACCTCTCAAGAAGGGAAACTCTTTGCTAGTCTCTCGTAAGGAAGCCCATTTCACTTTGGGGGAAACTTCTTTATAATGGAGACTACAAGTATTTCCTTTTTTCCTGAATAAGATAGAATCTCAGTGAACAGTGTATATTTTGGGAAGCAGCCCCGAAGGAGGAGAATAATCCCACAACACATTCAGAAAAATCAAAGTGGAGAGTTAATTAAAGAAGAAGTGTTTTCCTTGAGTTTATAGACTAGGTGAGAAACATTCTGCCCTCATCCTGAGGAAGAGACATAAGGCACCATGAACCCACAAGGAACTGGGGAAAGAGCTGGGCAATCTCTTTTATGTGAGGTCTGGTATTATAAGGAGTTGTAGTAGTAGAGATGTCTCTAGAAATAGAGGCTCTGGGAGCTGTGTTTTCTGAGCTATAGCACGGAGGGGCCAGATAATCTGAAGAGAAGCCTGTACTCTGGGAAAAGGAGTGCCCATCATCTGGGAGCTGAGGAAGTGTGGGTTCCAGGCAGAGCTGCACAGATGGCACAAGGACCACAGGAGGGAACAGATATAGCACCATCTTAAAGTGGAGACAACCTTTAGGAGGTAAATGCTGTAGGTGGAATAAAGTAAGACAGTTAAAGGGACAACAATCATGGTGGGGAAGGTTGGCAGGCAGAGAAACTGAGGAATGGGAGTATCATTATAAAAGAGCAAACTGTAGGCACTTCTCAATGGCCAACATGACCCCAGTCTTTGACCAGAAAGCTATTCATGTGTGAGTATTATTATTTTCCATTGGCTCTGATTGGGTGCCTATTTATTCAGTTTCCTAACTAATGAATGTAAGTGGCTTCCTTGCCTACAAAATCAAATATATGCTCCTCTGTTTTGCTTTTAAAGTAATGATCCTATTCTTCTCTTGATAAGTGGGATTTTTCTTTCCAAGACTGTGTTTTAGATAGAATGAAAAGAAAGATTGGAAAAAAGATGAAGGAAGAGATGATTGAGAGAGCAATGGCCTCGATAAAAAAGGGAGAGATGAAATTCTAGGCACTGCTTAGGCTCAGAAATGAAGAAGTGATTCTCTTTCTCTAATGTAGGGAAGAGGGCAAATAGAGGTGATAAAGTAAAATAAAGAGAAAATTAGAAAGCTTGTCCTGACGACATTTTCCCTAATAAAGTAGGAGAGTTTTCTGAACACGGGATAAGGGAGGAATATAGGGGACTTTCAGAGACTAGAAAAATAACCTTTAAGAAAATAATCTTTATGAGGAAAGCATTAAAGATTTTTTTTAAAGCTGAATAATAGGGTCAAAGATGCACCTGGGTAGGGCAACTAGACTTTGCCACAGGACATGAAAACAGTGCTAATTTCACCATTCACCATTTTACCAATAAAGGATACAAATATCAATTGTGCTCATCTAGCAGGATAGAAAAAAACTGAGCTTAACATACCTTGCTCCAAGAATAATTCATTAAAATAGAAAACTATTAAATAAATATTTGTTACCCTGAACAAACTCATTTCTGGCAGAGTCTCAGTGTCGTGCAGAGTTGGTTTAGTGTATACATCAGAATGAAAAAGGTTAAGAGTGTAGTTAGAAAGATAGGCAACATAATGCTTTGCTGATTTCTGGGCTTCCTGGGTTTGTGCTAGTACCTGTGGCTGATGTGCATTGGACTAGAAATTTGAATTAAATAGGTTCTCTGGCTTTGAACAGTCCAGTGAACCATGGATATGGATGCTGAGGTCATCGGAAAATGATGATAGAACATGAGGCGAAATGAGAGGCTTTCTAAAAGTCACCCAGAAAGATGTGATTTGGACCATAGGGGCAAAAGACAATTCCATTTATGATTTCAACTGGTTGGTATAGATGGCTAGTATGGACATCCAATGAGAAGAAGTAGAGACAGAATGGTAATCTGGCAAGTTTCAAGTGATACTAGGAAATGAAAAGACTGACATCTCTCCCCATCTCACACAGATAAAAAGGATGAGAAGAGGGGCAGGGGATACAATGTATTCAGGAGGGGTACAAATTTTAGTGTGGTAGAGGAAGTTGCTGGAGTATTCTTGTTGCAAACTGTATTTTTATTCCTCATCCTTCCTGTGTTAGGTCAAAATAAAACTCCTTGGGTTAAATGTTTAGTAACTTATGAGTGCCTTGTTATGAGTGCCCCAAAGTAGAGTCTGAATTGATGGTTGTGACTTAGCATAGTACCTAGTATATAGTAAGTGCGTAATAAACATTTACTGAATTGAATAACTGAACTTAATAATATATACAAAAATATTACAAGTAAAAGATGTCTTGAAATTTGGAGGCAGTCAGTTGTGGGATCTTTTCTATCCTACTTCCCCACAAAGGAAATTCTGAAGGAATGTCTACTTGATCACTAGGAGAATGAGCTTTCAGATTAACTTCTGCCAGTTACCTTTTCTATTTTAGACCCATTAAGTGGCACAGAGGCTTGAGTGTCAGACTTGGAGTCAGAAGAACTCATCTTCCCGAGTTCAAATCTAGCTTCAGACATTTACTAGCTGGGTGATCCTGGAGGATCCCTGCCTCAGTTTTCTCATCTATGAAAATGTACTGGAGAAGAACATGGCAAACTGCTCCAGTATCTTTGCCAAGAAGCCCCAAATGGCATCATGGAGAATCATATTGGACTAAAAGACTGAACATATAACAATAATCACCACCACCTTAGGCACACCAGATAGCACGGTGAAGGTGATTTGCATAAGCCTAATAGGGTTGACTAAAGAAAAAATTCCAATAGATAATTAAGGAGAAATCTGGCTGCTTTATTGGTCCCTAGAAAAGTGGGACCTGCTCCCTCAAAGGGTGACATAACCCTTAAGTATCAGAGGGAGAAAAGAAGCCAAGACTTGTATTACTTTATCTGAATCTGCAGTCAAGATTAAGGATATTTTGAAGATGAAATGAGAGTAATTCCTGCTTTCTGGGAAACATTTTTTCAGACCACAAGGATGGAGGAGAGATTATCCATGTAGGAATAGTAGGAAGGAAATATCCATGTAAAAATCATTAGGAGCTGGAGTTAATGGCTGAGAACCTAGACCTCTCCCCCATCCCCCTTCCTTTCAGTTCTTCCTTTAGGGTACCAGAACCCTGGGAATAGAATTATGAAATCCAACCTATCCGGCTTTGGCGGGACACATGGGGTGGTGCAAGGTAGGTATTACATAATCATAGAAATTAATTTTCAATACTTTGTCCTTCTTTCCTCCCTCTCCCACCTTTATCACTATTACACCATCGTGCATAACTAAGGATTATTTTGTATCTCTGATTTTTTCATATCATTATGGTTAACCCTCCTACCTCCAAACACACTATTACCTAGTGCTTAATTTTGATGTTGAACCTCTCTTAAATTTGTCTATTTTGATTCTTGACCACAGACCCAGTCTATTATCAAGACTGGATAAATCAGGGATGCACTGGAGCCAGCTTAAATTGGCTGAAGAGATAATTATTCTAGTGTCAGGGTGAAAATTTGCACCTCAGAAATCATCAAATGCTATAAATCAGGGCTTTTAAAAATTGTTTTGTTGATTGTCTAGTTAAGAAAGTGAGAGAAAAATTTTAATAATGAAGATTAAATTTAAAAGTATGTAATAGGTACTTGTTTCCCACCATGGCTGTTAAACATTTACTAGCACACCACTGCTTGAAATCATTCCAATTGGATAAATCCTGATAGGATTTGTAATTCACTGGCATGGCTTCTAGCACTCAGAGTCTGGGACTTAGCATAGTGTCTGCCACAGAGTGGGAGCTTCATAAAACCAAGTTGGTTAATTGGCTAGGGTTCGTATCACATCCCAATGAAAGATTAGAGCAGGACTTTTGCAGAGGATGCAAAATTAATAAATAGGGAATCTAGATATATGAGTATTTTCTATCATGAATTCTTTTTTGGATATTTCAATGTGTTTAATTCAGACTATTTCTACCTTTATCTATCTTCCTAATTTTGAGGTAAAATTGCTTTATCTCCCAGGTTAGCTAGCTCAACAGTATCTTAATTTACAAAAAATATTAAGAATTCATTTACAAGAAATTTTAAGAAGAATTATTTGAATCCTGCAGATTGAAGCAGCATATGAAGATAAGGTGAATGTTTTTAGTGCCTTAATGGGGTTTTTTTACTTAAGGGTTTTTTGTTTTGGGATTTTTATTTTGCAGAAGTATTTCCTGGGCTGGGTACTACCATCTTTCTCTTTCCTGCTGAGTCCGTCAAAATTCATGAGCTCTCAAGCACCTGGGGACTCCCTAATTATGTACATCATTGTCAGGAAACCCAGAACAGCTACATCGTGTAAATACTCAGTTTCATCGTAGGAGTGCTGACTTGGGAGCCTAAGGGGTAGATGTCACAAGCGTAACTGGAAGTTGGCCAAACTTTAAGCAGGTGAATCTTTTGACAGGAGAAAACATAAGGTTTCTGAGCAACTAGACAGCACTGTGTCAATTTTTACCTGAGTCATAATGAAATAAAATATACCATAATAGATGATGTGTTAGTTGCTTTTAAGTTTGGATATTTATGTGATGGCTTTCAAAACATGAACCGAATTTTACTTTTGTTCTTTAAACTGCGGATGTGTTAGGACTATGATTACTTGAAATTTTCAAAGTGCTCTACTTTAGAAATGTAACATCCAGTGTTGATATATTTCACCAATAAATGCATTAAAAAGGATTTCACTTGAGAAGCAAATATGGTGGAGTGAGTTGGGAACTAACCTAGAGTAAAGAGAACTTTAAATCCTGACTCTGAATAGACTGTCTGGATGACCCTGGATAATTCCCTTTAATCCATTTTGTATTCTACATCCTTCCTAAGAGTAAATTGCAGAGATCTTGACTTACATTTATAGAGGAAATCTCTTTCTTTGGGAGTCTCTTATATCAATAAAATCATGGGTTCAATTTCTATCTTCCCAGCTCTATATTTCACCTTTAGGAAAAATTCAGGAAACAAAATTTTAAACAGGAGACATGAGTGAATTGTCACAAATTCCCTTGGAGGAAAAACAAAAAGAAAATAAATTTGTAAATGCAGGAGTGTGGTAAATCTTATTACTGCTGTTGCTGAGAAGTGTCCATTCACTCCTATTGCTTGTGTTGCTGACTGATGATGTCCTACAAAGAGCTTATATCCATTAATGATCATTATTTAATACAAAATCCAATGTACATTGAGTTGCACCAACAACCTCCGGTGAATACAAAAGTCTTCAGTTGAATAAACTATTAAATTAGGAAAAGAAAAGTCAACAGAGGTAATCAATTATTTTACTAAACATTGTCAAACCAAGATTAGCCTTTTGGGCCTGGCTTCCCTCCCAGACAGATATACATATATGTGCATATAATATATATATATATTTATTTATTTATTGGGTAAAAGAGATTATTCTCTGCCCTATTTCTTACTTAATCACTGGATGGGCACTCAATCAACATGAGATCTGTAAAAGACCTTGACTTTAAAAACCCAATGTCTCTCACAGCCTCCAGGGCCATCTCCAATTATGGTATTTGATATCTGACCACTGGATCCAGATGGTTCTGGAGGGGAAAGTGAGGCAAGAGACCTTGCATGGAACTTCTTTCATTTCCATCCAATTCACTTGAATGTCATAGCATCATTCCTTGATGTTAGGGTCCTCTTTAAGAACTAAGGACAAATAAAAAACAACCTGTCTCAGAAAATATTGGCTTGAGTCTCTTGTTAAGAAAGTATTAAAAATTTTTTTGATATCCTTATGTCTTCTCCCATCCAAATTCATACATGTGTTATTGGATTAAAATGTCTAGAAAGTGAGTGTTTAAATGACTACAAGTATACCTCTAGAAGTAAATAAATAATTTTAATATCAAAGTTAAAGAAATTGGCGTCTGATGCAAAAGCACAGCCAACTTGCTTAATCTGTAGGGATCATGACTAATACAAGGAAATGACTGTATGATCAGATTTTCTATGTGCATATTACAGATTTATTATACTATGATCTCATTCCCAACATTTCTATTTTATGACTTGAGTATGACACAATGTTTTTGTTAAAATTTTGCTTATTTTTTTATCAGAAAATACTTTAAATATAACATTATAAAAAACTTGTTCTATTCTTAATGTCTTGTTAAAATCCAAAGGCCAAATCCTCCAGGAGAACCCATTTTTAGTTTTATAGAACAAGTCAATAAAAATAAACTCTCAATAAAAGATCATTTGACAGAAAATTTAGTTGGAATGTATCTACCTTTTCCTTTAACTGAAGGATATTGAAGATTGCAAAATGGTGTTTGGATTTTTTAGTGTGTTCTGATGTATTTCTAATATATTTTCAGGAAAAAATGGCTTTGATATGAACTGGAATTTTGATAAATGTACATATATATAATTCAAATATAATTATATATAATGCAACTTCTGCAACATATTCTAATAGAAGTGATGGGGTTTGATCCAATTTTGAAGGACCCACATTTTTAATGTTCAAAGTCCTTAAAAACACTTGCTTTTTAATCCCAAGGAGTGGAGGGCAATAGATATGAGAATGACAGGCTTAATTTTTACATCTTTATATTCACGGTATGAATCTAGTAAGAGATGAGAGATTTAGTTACCAAAACCATCTCTTCTCTGTTGCTAGGTGATGGATGGAGTTAGATCAGTGGGAAAAGAGGCTTTACTTCTGGGTTTCTCACAAAGGTAAAGGCTTTCTTTTCCTTCTGTTCAATAATCTTAAAGAGATTTATGGTTTTATATAAAGAGCATGACAAAAAATCTCCGCAATCTTAATAGGACCTCTTAGTAGGCAAATAATAAAACAACTAAAGGCAGCCAGGGTATTTAAATGATCCAGGGATTTGAGGTCATTTTAAACTCCTCATGTCATCTAGCTAGGGTGGCCTAGACTTAGCCAAACAGGAATAACTGTCTAAAAAAGAGAACCTTTTATTGTTTTGTGTCACGTACGGCTTTTTCCACTATGGAAAAGACTATGAACTCCTTCTCATAATAATTGTCTGTTGTCTATATTCATAATTGAAGGAAATGCTAAATTTCACTGAATATAGTGAAAATATGTCCATTGACCCATTTATATTTTTGGTACTCTTGAAATCTATCCACAGATTTTGAGTTAAGAATTCTTGATCAAGTGATTAATATGTAGATAATATTTCTGAGCATATTCAGGGCCATAAGCTTTATCACTGCAATATTCACTCTTGTAAAGATGGAACAAATCAATATAACTCCTAAAATCTTTAGGAAGAAAGAAAATGACAAAGTCAAAGGGAATGTTCAATTTTCCATTTTGAATTGGAATGCAGGAATTTACATACAAAATTGTTTCAAAAGTTACTAACGGAAAACACTTGATAATTGGGAGACTAAGATTGATCATAATGTCAAGTACCATGTTGATCTAAAACAGAAAAAGGAAGAGCAAAGTAAAAAAGTATCCAAAGGAAATATTTTTGTGTAGCTTTTTAAAAATTCTTTTTTTCTGTATTTACTAAAGATGTCCACTCTCTCTGGAACCAATATGGCTACATGTAAGTTGTACTTGCTAGTACTCCAACTAATACTAATAATAGTAGGGCCAGAGCTGATGGATTTGCCCATTTTTGAGTACTCAGTGCACATTTGTCTGACAGTGCATGTATCTGAGTGAGTAAAAAAGGAATTAAATGAGTCATAAACTTTAGAGATGGAAAGGATACCAGGGACTTTCTAATTCAACATCTTAATTTTGCAAATGTGGAAACTGAGGCCCAGATAAATTAAACTACTTGCCCAGGATCATATAGGAAAGAAACATCACAAGATCCAACCCCTGGATCCAAGCTGTCCCATGCTTTCTCTTCTCTAATAAGCGAAAGCTTATTTTTGGCCTTGTTTTGCACTTATAAAACAACCTAAAATACTTGTCCTTTTTATTTCCTTTTAGAAAATGGATAAATTTGGAGCATGGTAGCTCATCATATTCAGTCACTAAGTTGTAAAATTTTAACCTATTGCCATTTCCTGATAACAAAGATTTCAATAAAGCCTGAATAACATGAAAGTAGAAAGAAGAACAAAGCTATCAACTATTATACTCTGATTCCTTCCTCCTCGAATGCAGAATTCAGTCACAGTACCTCATTTTCTTAAGCTTCTTAGCAAAAGCCAAATCAGTTGGCATCTGATCTATGCCATATGCATTTTCAGATAAAAGAAAAGAAGTTGATATTCGAAACCCCTTTATCTTTTTTTTTTCTAAAAATGGGGGCATTGCTTGTTGCCCTTTTAATTCAAGGTGAATAAAATTACTCTTTTAAAAATTATTTTTAGCACATACAGTTCCTTTAGTACAGGATTATCAAGTAGCACAAAAGACTAAGGTACATAATACTTGAAAATAATGAGCAAGAATAGTGTTTCCTGAACCAAGATAATGGCCTTATTCTCCCTTGGTTCTAGTAATCCAAAGACTCAAAAAACCCAGAGCACAGAACAGAATGACATTTCCCTGCATTGTCAAGTTTCAACAAACCTTGGAACATCAACATTCTTGAGGGAACAGATAGCATCAAAAATGATCTGTCATTCTACAACTCACATGGAACAGTGTTAGTTTAATCTTCAAAGCAATAACTCATACATCAGAAGCGTGATTTTAAAATAATGAAACAAAAATTTCACTAATAAGCCACCATTCAAACCTACACTGTTCTCTTTGAACAGTCAGTCACCTGTGTCCAACAATATTGCCATCACTCCAAATATCTTTGGAACTCTGTATTTAGAACTGCATTTGGAAACAGTGTGCAAGCCAGATGAAATTTGCCTCATTACTTTATGGTGCCATGTCATTTTTGATCAAAAGCCATGTCATCCACATTATTTGTCAGACTTGGCTTGAAATGGATTTTGGCTGCTTCAACAAATTAGATCTGTCCTCCAAAGATGGAGAATTTCAATCCTTGAAGATATAAATATCTGAAGCGCAGTGTAATGAAACAAATACTGCATTTGGTGTCAGATAATATGGATTCTAGGATCTGGTCTGATACTTATGATATGATCTTGGGCAAATGATTTGGATCCTCTGATTAAAATCTGCAAATAGGGAGCCAATAATACTTTCATTACCTTTCTCATAATATTGTTAGACGGATTAAATGAAATAATGTTTGTGAAGTACACCAACATTAAAATTCTATTTAAATATAGACTTTTGGTTACTCTAATACATAACAGCTCCAAATTATGAGGGTCTTTGTTTAAAAGTTTCAGAAAAACCAAAAACTTTAGGTTTCTTGTATTAGGTTTTTGAATAGGGCTATGACATAATCCAAGTATAATTTAGAGAAATAAATCCATCAATGGTATTAGCATGAAAAATTTTTGAATGGAAAGAAACTAGTTAAAAGGTTTCTGAAGTTAATTGGGTGAGTGCTAATGAGTTTCTTCTTTGTCCCAAGTGATTTCCATTTAGTTTTTTGCCTGTTATCACCTATGGAAAATCATCATTAATATTTTAGATTCTCATTCCCATTTATTGATTCTGATAGACAGTGAGGTTTTCCAAATGTTCCCGTTTGTAGGTAATTGTGCTGATGACATCAATGTGCAGGATATAATAGGATCTTCTCAATGAGATCTACATAAAAAGTTATACACTGAAAAGGCAATTGAATGAGGGAAATCCCTTGGTCAGATGATGACAAACATTTGATAGACATATCATCTTGGTAAGCACTAGACAATGTGTGGAACCAAACTGAGTAGGAAAGAACGGATGGGGTTGAATTCCATTTAGGAAACTGTGGTAGGAGGCCACTACATTCCAATAGATTTCATTTCTGGGAGTCCTACATAGTTTAAAAATATAATCATTTAAGACTCAACATATCTCTGGGGAAGGACTCCTTTCTCTGATTATTGTTGTTGCATTTTACCTATAAACAACGTTTATTCTTTTGACTATGTGGTCTTGCAAGGCAGGTTCTTCAAAATTTGCTGGTTAGAGTCATCTAAGTTCTCCCCCAAAAACTATGTTCCCATATTTTTAGGATTGGAGAACAGCAATAAATTAAATTCCCTAAAATGTACCTTGGTCTTGATGTTACATAAAAGTATCTGAGAAAATGGTATGAGGGTTTCTTTTCCTTTTAAGTTACAGATGAGGAACTTTAACACCTTTTATCTAAATGAAAGAAGGTTAAGTTAGTTGCCTCCTAACTACATGTAGATCATTACTATCTCCCTACTCAGTTGGGCAAAGGCAGCAGTATGGAATGAAGGGAAGAGGAAGATGTATAAAGCTATGGAAAAAGAGGAGAAATTGTTCTATTGTTGTTCAGTTGTGTCCAACTCTTCATGACCCTGTTTGGGGTTTTCTTATCAAAGAATGAGAGTGGTTTGCCATTTCCTTCTGCAGTTCATTTTACAGTTGAGAAAACTGAAGCAAACAGAGTTGTACAGGGTCACATAGTTAGGAAGATGAGTCTTCATGACTCTATGTTTGACATTTATACACTATGGTGGAAGGAAGGAAGAAGATAAATTAACAAGAATAAAAACGAGAGCCCCCTGTGCTGATTAGCTATCTACCCCGTCTCTCTCTCTCTCTCTCTCTCTCTCTCTCTCTCTCTCTCTCTCTCTCTGTGTCTCTGTCTCTCTCTCTCTCTGTGTGTCTCTGTGTCTCTGTCTCTCTCTCTGTCTCTCTGTCTCTTTGTCTCTCTCTCTGACTCTCTCTCTCTGTCTCTCTCTGTCTCTGTCTGTCTGTCTCTCTCTCTCTGTCTCTCTCTCTCTCTCTATGTCTCTGTCTCTCTGTCTTTCTCTCTGTCTCTCTCTCTGTCTCTCTATCTCTTTGTCTCTCTCTTTGACTCTCTCTCTCTCTGTCTCTCTCTCTCTCTCCCCCTCCCTCCCTCCCTCCATCCTTCCCTCCCTTCCTGTTTCCCCCCCCTCCTTCCTTCTCTCCATCCCAGAAAATGATCACAGATGGCTTTTCCTTTAATTTAAATGTGTCTTCTGATAAGCAGTAAGCATATTCAATTTTGAGAAGTCTCTTTTGCCATAAGTTACAATTCCTTGACAGAAAAAAAAAAAAGTTGGCAGGAGTTATAGGGAAAACTTTTTTTTTCTGTGAGATAGCACTGACATGGGGGAAAATTCTAAACAAAAGAGGGAATCATATTAGCCAGGCAGGTTCAAAACCCGGATCTATTGACTTTGACCCTAGTTATGTCACTGGGGAGTCACAACCTTGCTCAGTTTGAGCAAACAAAATAGAAAAAATATGAGTACCTTTCTCATAGAGTTGTCGTGAGGATTCAAGAAAACATTTTATGTAAAGTACTTTGTAAACTGAAAAGGACTACATGACTGTCAACTCTTGGTATTAGAATGTGACTTGAGATGTCACGTACGCTTTTGTTAGAGTGGGGACAATTTATCTCTCTGAGACTCATTTGCTGTTCTGTAAAAGGAGGAAAATTCTATTACATATTGCCTATCTCACAGGACTGTGAGGAAAATGCCAACTTTAGAGAGCATAACATGAGTGGGACCTAATATAAGCTCATTTTTACTTTATTTCCAAAATGTTTTAGATATTTACTAAGCATACAACATTGGCAGAATCAGTTAAGGGTTCTAAGTCTTAGTTTACTCATCTGTAAAATGGGGAGGCAAGGGATTAAGTATTTATATAGTATCTACTATGTGTCAGGCATTGTGCTCAGTGTCACAAATATGACATCATTTTATGTAATCCTTGCATTATGCATCTCAGAGGGTTATTGCAAGAGAGTACTTTTTAAACTAATAAATGCTGTCTAATTGCACTAATTATTAAATATTATTCCTATTAATCAAATTCTGTTCCTTGTTCCAACACTTTTGAGCTTCTCTAGGCCATGTTTTTCTCATCTGTAAAAATGCACTAGATGATTTAAGACCCAGTTCAGTTTTACATTCTAGAAACTGTGAGATAGAATATGCTAATCACAATGCCATTATTTATCCAGAATATGATTTGGTTAAGATTATCAATCAATTTGTTATATCTTTATCATCTATGCATATGTATATGTATAAATATACACACATAAATATATACATATACTTATAGAAGCATATATATTTGTATATGTGTATATGTTTATATATCCATATCTGTGTGTGTGTGTGTGTGTGTGTGTGTGTGTTATATGTGTGTGTTTCTAATAGGATCTGTTGGAAGCTTTGCTTATTATTTATTTAAAAATATATTGGTTTTTTGACAACTACTTTTGTATTAATTAGTTTGTCAATGTTTGCTGAAAGTCCCTTGAACTAACACCACATTACTTCTTCTCCCATACGTTTCCAATCCTTCATAAATCCAGGATGTGTGATTTCAGTGGCATGAGTAACACTCTCTGCTGTACCATATTGCAACCTATTTGTTTTCTAGGAGGTTTTTTTCCAAGAGTCGTGACTGAAATAAATCATCACCTCGTATACATCATCCTCACCTGAACTTCTGAACAGTCTCTGAACTTCACTAGCCTGGGCCTTGGATGGTAGAAGTCTAGTCCATTGACATGTTCACATTCAAGTTCTTTATGGTTTTATATGTTCTTGGAGAAGTTTCATTCCACTGGCATCCTCTAACACTATAACAAGCTGGCAGATGAGGACTGTACCAAAGGATTATGTGATAGCCAGAAAATAAGGATTTAAGACAAAGGATTTAAAGAAATTAAAACAAAGAGTTTTGTTCACACAGCCAACAAAGTCATTTCCCTATAGTTCTGACCACGTCACCTTCTCTGACTTGGTAAAATCCAGTGGTTTTCTTTTTACCTCTGGGGTCAAAAAAATATTTTTGATTGGCTCTTTCTATCTTCCCACTCATTTTCCATATTACTTTATTTCTTATATTCTATGGCCCAGGCATTCAGGCCTCCTTACCATCTCTCTTACAATGAACTTTCACCCATCTCTTTATTTTTATATTGATTATCTTCCATGCCCAGAAGACTCTTTCCCCTTATGTTTCCTTTTTATAGTCCATGGCTTACTTCTAGATTCACCTCAAATGCCAAATTCTACAAGTCTTTTTCTTTTCTTTTTTTTTTCTTTTTTTGCATCAGTTTTTAAAAAATATATTTATTTATTTAAAACTTGAATGCAAAATAAGAAAAAGAAAGAAAGGAAAAAAATACACAAAACATTTTTATGGACCCAACAGAATCTCAGGGAAGATTCAAAATATATGACAATAAATTTCCATTTCAAGAAAGCACAAATAGTAGAGGACATTATATTCATAACTATCCATCTTTGCTTTTTTGTAGATGTTATTTTGTTTCCCACTGTGCATTTATTACTTAGTTCTTCTTCCCCTTTCCCCATCCAAGCAGATTAGAGTTAAGCAGCTTTATATTAATATATTTATACATCCACTATATATATACACACACATACATCCCTTTCATCAATTGTTTACATATGTAAACACATTAAATGAACTGATTCTGGTTCTTAGAGATGGTTAATATCCTTTCATTGATTGAGATGTACATATGTGTATATACATACTGTACATACAAATATACACCTACACACATATATACACATAAATATATGCACATCTAAAATACTGTTGATAGAGCTGACATATGATATAGATTTCTCTCTTGATTGAATCTCTTTCAAGTTTGATTTTATCTATGATCATTGATTACTACCCCAACTTTTTCCAATAAATTCTACTCCTGATCATTGTTATTGTGTGTGTATATCTCTTTGTTCCTATCCCTGCTAACTCTTCTACTTTACTTCTACCTGTTAACTTGCCTTGCTATCATTTAACCCCCCCACCCCCATCATGGACCCTTCACTTAGTTTTTCCCCCTACCCTTTATCCCATCCCCATTAATCTATGTACTTTTGTCCAACTGCATACTCTTCTATTCCCCATTTTATCCTATTTTCTCATCCCTTTTTTCTTTGTAGACTTTGGAAGGTGCTTAATCCTTCTTGGTATTCACACTTATATACACATACAAACACATACACATATATACACATATGTATATGTAACTATATATGTGTATATGTGTGTGTCTCCTGAGAGAGATAGCTAATACTTCCCTTCCATTCTACCTTAGATCTACTTGCATGCTTCTTTTATGCACCTATTTACTGGTATACTATAGATGCATACAGAGGTACATCTTTTTCCCTTCACCTCTTAGAACATGAACTCCTTCAAAGCATAGACTGTTTCTGTTTATTCTTTGAAGCAACTCCTGGGATGAGTTTTCCAGTTTGGGGACCAATAGCTTACATGTGGCAAAAAGGTATGACACGGAAAGTCATTTAAAAGGAACAGAAAAAGAAAGAATAACAAGAGAGCTAGACTGTATTGATGATCTGTCTAGAAATATAAAAAGGGAGTGAGAGGAATTTATTCTTTCCTTAGTCCAACACTCTGTAGTATATAGTTGGTACTTAATAAATGCTTATTGATGACTAATAAATACTTGTTGACTGATTGCTTCTTCCAGGAATGAAAAGAAAAGTAGGAACTATTTTCATGAAAACTGGGATTATTTAGGGGGATTGAGTTGAGTGAACAGTAGGAGAAAGTTATTTTTTAAAAACTCATAAATGCAATATGTGACTTCTTAGAAAGTACTTGACAGATGGTTCATTTAAAATAATAAAACTGAACTCTATAGGTCATAATATCTTTCTGAGATGTGTGGGAATAGATTTTTTTTCATATTTCAAATGCTTCCTGATGTATTACATTTGGTATTTTTCCACCAAAAGACAAACAGTAAACGAAACAATTTAGACACGAGAGAAACATTTCCTAGTACATATTTATCTAGTTTTGTGAATATTTAGTAACAATAATTGATATTTATATGACATTCTTCATTTTAGAAAATGTTTTGTGTATTATAACATTTCCTTACAATCCCTAAAAGGCATGCAGAATAGGTGTTAGTATCCCCATTTTACAGATGAGGAAAAACAAAGGTTAAGTGATTTGTTCAGCTAAGGCAACATTTGAATCCTCGTCTTCTGACTGCAAATTTAAGGATTTTTCCCAATTCAATTCCTAGCACTTCTTCTAAAAAGATGTAAGAGATGAGATATAAGGTTGTGGCGAATCCATAATTGCTTAAGCTGATCGTGTAGTTGTGAGAAAGAAATATTTCATAGTTGACCGGCAAAAGGCATCTCAATCAAAGAAAGGACATTTACAACCTTCTCCAAGAACTAGTTCATTGTATAGGTTTCCATATGTAAACAGTTGAAAAAAAAGGATGCTTTTCTTACAAAACCTAGGGAGGTAAAAATAGCACCCACTTTCCACAAGAACATTTCAAATTGCTTTTCCTAAACTCCATTGAGGTAATTTCCAAATTTAAAGTTACCCGTTGAGAGAAGAATAACAAGGAGGTGATACCCCTTAGCATGTTGTGGAAAATGACTCTAGTGGAAAGTGAGCAAATTGCTTTCTTGATGGTTAGCCCATTTTCTCCACCTTTCATTTAAAGCAACAGGTTAAATTTAACAGAATGTATTTGTCAATACCAGCAAGTCATAATCTACAAACTCTACCTCAGCCACGAGTTCATTTTCCACAATCCGCTAGACATTCTGTGCCGAGTACCTCATCATGAGCCCAGGGAAGTCTGATTCATCCTCTACGTTTTTTTTTTTTTTTGATTGAACACTTCAAAGGAAGTCAGTGGTTGCATCTATATGGGAAAACTCATGTGGGGATCTGAACAATTTTGCAGGAAGTTCAAGCTATAGAAGCAGCTAATCTGAATCATAGAGACCCAAAGACATTTCTGACTGATTTTTGGACCTGCGTGTTTCCTGCCACTTCAATTTCAATGTATCCAATATGCAGCTAATTTTTTTCTTAATCCTGTTCTTCCATTTCAGTTTTTTATTTCTTTCAGCGGCACTATCCCCCTACTCCATTCACACAATGGTCCTATTATTGGCTCCTCCTCCTTTTTTACTTCTTATAACTTAATCGGTTACAAATTCTATCAAATTCTGAAAAACATTTTCTGTCTGTTATTTTCTCCCTATTCTCTCTACTATCATCCTAGACTACTATTATTACTCATCTAGGCTACTCTAAAAGCATTCAAACAGTATGTCAGATAGTGCATTTTGTGGGGAAAAATGTTACAATAAGACTGGTCTTTGCTTTCAAGGAGTGTAGTAGGGAAGATGTGAAAAACAAAGAATTATAAAAGAAAATATATGTGATATATACATAAGAAAAGTGCAACTCATTTGCAATCATTCTGATGCATCCTTCATCTCCTCTCTTCCCTGCTCAAAGCTTATTACATCCTAAGATTAAAAATTCTAATTCTGACATTCAAGGCTCTCCACAGTAAGGCATCTTTTTACCTTCTCAAATATTGCTTCTCTTTATTCTAAATCCTTTAGCTAGTCAAACTAAGGTAATCCCATCACCCTTTCCTTCACGTTACTACACTCTATACATGCCCTTGACTTTCCCACCTAGGCCTTTGTTTATGTTGTTCCTAGGTTTAGAATCTTTTTATTCTAAATTTCTGTGCATCAGTTCAAATTCTTGATCTCCACTACTACCTCCTCTGTCAATCAATAATACTTGTGTCTTGAATAGGTATCCCGTTGATATTTGGCTCATCTTTCTCATCATCACTGGCAGTAAATGCTGACCCCCTGAGATTAACAGGAGCCTTAATACATTAATGAGCCTTGGAAGGGGTAGTATGAGTAATAGAATCCAAATCCTGCTTCCACTCCAGCTCTCACAGCCATCATCCATCTGGGGAAGTAACTCCTGTGAAGGAGGGACCAGTCATTCCCACAAAATTCCAACCACCTACCATTCCTAGGGCAGGCAAGGGAGCTTAACTGAAGTAATGAGACACTCTGAGGAAGAGACAGAAGGCCACATGTATCAGGAAATCCAGCCATCACTATCTCCCATTCTACTTTAATGGATACAGCCCAAGATCCTTTTGGAACAGCAATGCTTCTAGTCCATCATCCTGTGAACAACTGCCCTGGAGGTGCTATAAGTCACCAATTGAAGACCCAAGCGGAAAACGAAGTTCTTGGGACCAAAGTCCTTGGTACTCTCAAACAGTTCAACTGAACTTCAATCAGAAACAAATGTGCTTTTATTAATAAATATGAAATTAAAAAGGGAAAAATAATGTCCACCTTGCCTCTATTCTACGACCACGAGACCGTGTCTGATGTGCTGCTAAGATTTTCATAGGTGTTGCCTCCCATTAAGAGTGGGAGTCCCTTGGAGTTTGCTTGCACCTTTCTTACCTATTTTTATGCACTATTTTGATTAACATTAAGAGCATTCTTGATATGTTATATATTTCCCTTGTCTAATTTGTGGCTTGAACTGGAACCCAGATTATGTCAAAAACACTAAAGACTAAACCAAGAACATGGAGACTTGTAAAAGTGTATTTCTCTCTCTCTCTCTCTCTCTCTCTCTCTCTCTCTCTCTCTCTCTTTCTCTCTTTCTCTTTCTCTCTCCTCCCACTTTGTATACATACCTTAACACATATATATATAACACATATATATAAATAGGTATACAAAATGAAGTGTGTGTGTGAGAGAGAGATGGCCATCAGGAAGAAGCATCCTCTCAGCATCCTTCACACATTTACCTATGCTATAACATTAGTAGCAAGACCTTAGGTCCTTATAGACAGGAGACAGATTTACCTATGGGAGTAACATCAAGGTGGGATGGTACCTGATTGCCATGTTCTCTCTGTGGTTTGTCTATCTGTCTCTGTGTCTCTCTTTCTGTCTTTCTGTTTCTCTCTGTGTCACTGTCTCTGTTTCTGTCTCTGTTCTTGTCTGTCTCTGTGTGTCTCTGTTTCTGTCTGCTTCTGTCTCTGTCTTTGTCATCTGTGTTTCTGTCTGTTCTTGTCTGTTTATATCTGTGTCTCTGTCTATCCCTATTCTCTATCACTTTCCCTCTCTCCCTTTTCCTCCCTCTCTCTTTCTCCCTATATCTCTTCCTTCCTTTTTTCCCTATCTCCCTCCCCACCATACTCCCCTGAGATTTAAACTTTTCCCCTTATAGAACATTAAAAATGGTGTAGTGGTATTAAATTTAGTTTCACTTGTATGTATCATTTCCCTCTATTAGATCCTAAGCCTGCGATGTCAAGGATAGTGCCTGGTTTAGGTTTTGTTTTCGTTTTTTTTTCCCAACACCTAGCATGTGATAAAAAATAAATGCTTACTAATTCTTGGTTGAATTTCATTGAATCAAATCTAAATCTTAATTAAAAAAGGAAACCAACAGCGAGCTTTTTTGTTTAATTCAGAATTATCTAGATAATGTCCTCTATCACCTTGCTTTGCTCTATGGATTATTTTTGACTAACTGAGAATGGTCCTTTAAAGAATGGCATGAAAAAGGATCTTTCTTAGAGGAAGAATGGATATTTGTAATGATTTCTGCTCATACCTACAATCTATTGTAGAACACTTTCGTGAATATAAAATAAATATCACCAAGAAGGACTTTTCAAGATATAGTAGACTACGAATCAGTGCTTGTGATTAAACAGATGAGAATCTGTTCTTAAAACTTTCAAAGCTTTTTCTTTCATATAGTGTTGTTATTATTGAAAATACACTGCTCTGGTTGTGCTCATTTCATATTCTTCATCAGTTTATAAAGTCTCTCAAAGTTGTTCTTTTTCATTACATTGATGATAGAGTGTCTTTTTTTTTCTCCTGGTTCTGCTCAATTTACTCTGCTTCAGCTTATAAAAAATCTTTATATGTATTTTTTGAAATAACCTACTTCCTTATTTCTTGGAGCACAATAGTGAATACTATCACAATCATAAACCATGACTCTACCAGCCATTTTTCCATTTTTCAATTGGTGGGGTTCTGATAGTTAACAATTTCTCATCTTTCACAAAAGCTTCTAGTTTTGTACAGATAAGACCTTTTCTTTTTAAATATCTTTTGAATCTCAATGTGATAATCATTTTTTATTCTAGAGCAACAGTGATGAAATATGTTATCATTTATGGTAACGAGATGAAGGGTTTAGGGTAGAGAAATATATATACACACGTATCATTCTGCACATAGAATATTTCACTTTTCTTCCATGAATGATAGCATATTTATGCATATCTGCATGCACATAAACATATTTTATATTATATATACCTATAAATATGTAAAAATATTTATGTTTGTATACAGATAACAAGGGAATTTATTTTGTTTGACTATGTATTTGTTACAAATGATTTTTTTTTCAATGTGGTGGAGAGGGAAGAAAAAAGATTTTTGTTAACTTAAAAATAGAAAGGAGAGTACTTCAGATGCAGAATATTGCATGTAGAATGAAGTCACTGTATTATTAATTTTTGCATGATCATTTACTTTGCTAACGTGTCCCCTCCTGGAGTGGGAGTAATCTGTCAATATAATGTAAACCCAAAACAAATCAATGCAATTAATAAAAAATATTGGAAACTGTGACTTTGTTTTTCAATCAATGTGTATTTATTAAGGGCCTATTATTTGATAAGTACTATTCTAGACATTGAGGATATGGGTTGAAAAAATTAAAATGAAAAAATTAAATTAACCCTGACATACACATACATGACACACATACTTATATGTAACATGCACACATACACATAATAGTTAAGAAATATAAAAATAAATTGCCTCTGAATCACAGTCACTCCTATTCATTCTGACAAGTTGGAACTCTCACTTTAAAAAATGCGGTGAGAATCAATATTAAGTTGTTTATATATTTTTTTAAATTTTTATTTAATAATTACTTTATATTGACAGAATCCATGCCAGGGTAATTTTTTTACAACATTATTCCTTGCACTCGTTTCTGTTCCGATTTTTCCTTCCCTCCACCCTCTCCCCTAGATGGCAAGCAGTTTTATATATGTTAGATATGTTGCAGTATATCCTAGATACAATATATGTTTGCAGAACCGAACAGTTCTCTTGTTGCACAGGGAGAATTGGATTCAGAAGGTAAAAATAACACGGGAAGAAAAACAAAAATGCAGATAGTTCACATTCATTTCCCAGTGTTCTTTCTTTGGGTGTAGCTGCTTCTGTCTGTCATTTATCAATTGAAACTCAGTTAGGTCTCTTTGTCAAAGAAATCCACTTCCATCAAAATATGTCCTCATACGATATCGTTGTTGAAGTGTATAATGATCTCCTGGTTCTGCTCATTTCACTTAGCATCAGTTCAAGTTGTTTATATTTTTACAGCAATCTGGGGGAGGTTAACCAAGGTATGCTCTGTATCCATCTGTAATTATGTTCATTTCTATAATGGCAATTATAAATGAAATTGCCATCTATAGGAAAGTCTATGTTTTAGCAGATCTGTCTCTCTATGGACTGTGGAATAAATCTAAACAAGCAAAATTTCTTTTTTTTTTTGACCCTTGAAATGTCTTAATCCAACTAAATAAAAATTTGAGTATCATGATCAACTTTTGCTTCTAATTCTTACTGAAAAAAAAATAGTAGGCTGTGGGGCTATATGAATATACAAAAATTTACTATATATATGAGCATATACATATATAAGCATATAAATACATATGCGAACAATGTGCTGTATGTATTAAAAGGAAAAGGTAGATCAAATAGTTTGATTCAGGGTCCCTTTTCATAAGGGGTACCAACTTCAATGACTTGTCAGGGAAACAAGGAATTTTTATGTGCAAAGGTCAGAAAACAATGTTGCCTTCATTTGGCACTAAGGGAAACAGTGTCTTGTTTTGATAGCATATATCAATAATGTGTGGAAGTTTTAGGAAAGAGCAACAAAATGATTACAAGGATGGATCACACGAGAACAGTTCAAGGAAATGGAATTGGTTAGTTTAAAGCAAAGTTAAATATTTATCATTTACACATATACACACACAGAGGTTTTCCCCACTTTTAGTAAACCTTCACTTGATTCTGCCTTCATATCAAGCTATATCTCTCCTTTGTTTTATCACCAAACTCATAGAAAAAAGTTGCTTTCATCCAAAGTCTCCTATATACTCATCTTCTCAAGCTTTTATGATCAAACAATTGAAACTGCTATTTCCAAGGTCATCAATTAGCTTTTAATAGTTTAAATCCAATAGTCTTTTCTTAGTCCTCATATTTCTTTACCTCTGCAACTTTTGATGGTTCTAAACAATTTTCCCTCTTCTTAATATGGAATATTCTCTATTTCCCGGATTTTTGTGATGTTTCTCAAAAAGTTTATCTTCCTATTTGTCTGATAGCTTGTCTCTCTGACTAGATTATCATCCATCTTTTTCCTTTAATTGTGTCTATAGCCTAGGGCTCTGTCTAGACCCCCTTCCTCTTGTGTCTGTACATCATTTCAATGATTTCAGAAGCTTAATAATCTTCCATCCCATTCTCTAAACCCCTAAATCAAACTGTCTTCCAAACTTTCCTTCTTTAGTCAACACTGCCATCCTTTCCATTGTCCAGGCTCTCAACTTCAGAATCATACTTGAATCCTCAAAGTTCTTTATACCATATATTCTCATTAAATGCCAAGTTGAATTGATGGTCATTTCAACTTCAATGTTCCCTTTATAATAATTTCTTTGCATTCACACAGCCATCACCTTAGTGTAGGTCCTTTTCATCTCTCATCCACCCTAGTGAATAATCCTTCCAATTAGAATTCCCAATTCTGAATTCCTTTAATTCAATTTCCACAGAGTTAGCAAAATAATATTCCTATAGCATGGGTCCGATCATGTCACTGTGCAGTTCAAAAATTGTCAGTAGCTCTCTTTTGTTACTAGATTACTCAATACATTTCTCTCATGTTTAAAGATTTTTACAAGCTGGCCTCATCTCCAGACTTATTTTGTATTTTTCCACTTCATGCATGCTTTATTTCCCTCAGACTTCTACTGTTCCCTGTTTCTAGCATCTCCTGCCCCTGTGTATTTGCACCAGCTGTCTCCTATACCTGAATAGCATGCTTTCTTTAGCAATACCTACGAGTCTTTTGTTTACTTTGAGGCTCAAATTGGTTGCCATCTCCAACCTGAAATCTTTCTTGATAGTCCTAATGGTTTATGTGTTCTTTCTGTGTGTCTGTCTCTCCCTCCCCTCCTACTATCACCTCTCCTTTGCTTCCTTCCTACTCTCCTTTCCTTTCCCCTCTTCTCTTCTCCTGTTCTTTTCTCTCCCCTCCTTTCCCCTCCTCTTCCCTCAAGTTACCTTGTATGTATATACATACCATGCATGTGCTCCAGTAGATCAACTTTTCAATTTTGTCTGTCTTAATGTCTATTAGTTTGTTCCACATGGTAGATGCTTTAAAATGTTTATTTGATTGAATTTATTTGAGTATAAGAATGAATATTTTGGTTGAGTATAGTGGTACACACTTATAATCCTTGCTAATGAGGAACCTAAGGTGGTATGACTGCTGGAGCTAAGAAGTTCTGAGCAGCAATAGGGTTGAAACAAGTGGGTTGTCTACATCAAGACTGCCATGAAGATGGTGAGCTCCCAGGAACTGTGGGCCTAATGAGCTAATTAAAGAGGAGAAAACCATCTCAGGTTAAAATTGCAGTAGATTAAAGCTTCTGTTCCAATCAGCAGTGAGATTCAGCCTGTGATTAGCCACTGAAAGTCCAGCATGGGTGAGATTAAAAAAAAAAAAAAAGAATGAATACTTTGATTATGAAGGTCATACAATACTACAAAAAGTAATGACAGGCACAAAGTTATATTATCCATTGTTAAAGCTTCCAAAAGTCCTCAAGACCATTTTGCCTAGGATTCTGCTCTTGTGGGAGGACAAGAAAAGGGAAGAAATCATCATAATGAATAAGGAAGGAAGGAATGATGGCTCAAAAAGGGAAGGGAACAAAAAATAATGGGGAAGCTGAAGAATTTACTGACAAATTAGATCTAAAAAACATTTTCTGACAATATTTAAGTGACTACATATGATGTCCCCACCCTTCTGACTTAAAGATGCTAAGAGTCTTGTGGCTAATATATTTTAAGTGCTGTGAAAGAAAGACATTATACAAAGGAGGCTAATCGTTACAATCCTGGAGGGATAGAAACAGTTTTAACATGGGAAAAATTTCTATTTACATGGAAAATAGGGAATTTCATTTTGCTTTGCTAACATAATCCAGTTGAAGGTTCCAACACATGTAGTCAGTCCAAGAATGAACTCTCTGGCTGCCTTATTGTAACAAAGCAGTAATTATGGCAGCAGCAAGAGAAACAGCACTATTAATCAAAGAGGGAGAGAGCTTCTTCTGCCTGGGACTTTTTCATTTCAGGTATCTTCAGATTGGAGTTCTAGGCTCCACTATTATCACACTGAAAAGAGATGTTTTTTATGAGGTAGTACATGGGAATAACACATCACCTCCTGCCCTATGGAATTAAATTAAATAGGGTTTACAAGATTAAAAGCTATTGGCTCCATTCTTCTGTATTAATATAAGTAAATGTGTCATTGTTCTTACTTAATTTGAAAACAGCAAAAATTTAATTTAGTCTGACACCATATGCTGATGCTTATGTACTACCTGGCCAAAATTGCTTTCAAGTACATTAGGAAAATCCTACTGGTCTGTCCATTGTTCAGAGAGACATAATTATATGGACCCATTCCTAAGTAGGACTAAGCTGAGAAGAAGGGGCAGAATGAGCAGATTCATCGACTTGGTGGCCTTTGGCTCAAGTAGAGCTATAAACTGCAATTCCTTTATGAAAGATGCTATTATGTATTAACACTATAACTGGCTCATACTTCATGTACTTAGTGATGGTCATATAAAGCAATTTTCAAAAACATCCTCTAAGAAGTAATAGCCCATTGTACTAATTGCAAAGCTAGCAAAAGTTAAATCTTAGGGAAAAAAATGTCTTTATCCTGACATACAGAGTATCTTTCTAGCATTTTTCTAGACATTCACTGGTTAACAAATCTAAATTCATTTCTCTGATTATGGTCTTTTCAAATGTCACATGGCTAAAGGAGCATTGACCTTGGAATATTCTTGGAATATAGTTTCAATTAAGATAGTTCTCCTTCCCCCCAGTAAATTCCTGTCATTAAGATATCCTGGGTCCTTTGTTCATGTGGTCCTAGGACTTTGTAGGAATATATTGAGAGGACAATAAGACATTTCTAAAAAACTATCATGTGATTCATTGGGGAAGCAATAGCCAATATCATTGGGAAGGGGAAAGGAAGTTTGGAAGAATCCCACTGTTGTATGAGGGAGGTATTGTAGATCCCATATAGAAAGAGACAAAGTGAGGGAGCAGGACAGTCTCACCAGTGTCAAGGGAGATGGTTAGATCTGTTTATGTGGAAAACACATGGGATGTATGTCTCTGACTCTGTATGCAGCAAAACAAATAGAGAGTAATTGGACAACAGTGAAAGAGGGGAATGTCAAGAAGAATCATGGACTTACAATTGTCAAGGGTTTGAGAAATAATTAATTACAATTTCCTTGTATTACAGGTGAGAACACTTGGATCCAGAAAGTTGCACAACATGTTTGAGGTCACAGAGATTGAAAGCAGAGTCACGATTCAAATCCTGCTCTTTCTAATCCAAATCCCGATCATTAAGCAATCCCAACTCCATTCCTGTAGCTTGGTGTGAATGATTAACCTCAGCTAAAAGCATGAATTTTTGGCAAAATCAGTTTCTCCTATGAGTTAAGGCCTATGAAGGAAAATGAGCTGGTATCATGAAGAGATGAAGGTTCTGAGTCTGAGATGAGTGGGGTTTTAGTTTTTGCTTTGCTACTTTCTAATCTAAGTGACTTTCCACTTTTTCCTCAGTGTCCTTATTTGTACAATGATTCCAAAACAAATGAACACTAAGTTCTCTCAGTTTTCATAAGAGATATGAGTCTCATATCTGGAGATGTCCCTGGGTCAGAGAATAGAAAGCAGGATTTAGAACATATAGATAGCCGTGAAAAGATCCATGGAAAGAACCCACAACTCTTGCATTCAGACTCATCTATCACATTTCTATCAGATTTGATGCCATAGACATTGTTAGACCAATTCTATTAGATTGAAATCAAACCAGTAGGAGCCATGCAGCAGACCCTTATATGGAGAAGCTCTATTAGTCTGGAATTCAGATTTATATCCGTCCCCTGCATCAACAAATATACATGCAGGAAATTTCAATGTTGATGAGAAACGTTCATGAAAGCAAACTTTGGGACTCTAGGGTATGCATTTGCCAGTTGAATGTCAAATAGTCTTTGTTTATGAGGCTTTGGTTGCATCTTAATCAGTATAAATGGAAAAGTTGGTGTTATCTTAGCAGGATGTTCAGCAGAATGACTTTCCTACTACGTATAGACTCACACAATATATAAAAGCACGATGAGAATATTTAGGTTGCTGGTTGTTTGGCACAAAGGTTTTACAAACAAAAAAATAATGGCCAATGAATTATGTATATATCATAGGCTAATGTCCTTTATTGATTAGAACATTAGCAGATTGTGTTTGGCTGGACATTTCTATTATCAAATTATTATTTATGTCTTGATCTTTTTAAGATTTTTAACATAACCAATTTCATTAAGCACTCTAAATTAGCCCAAGGTAACAAAAGAGTAAAAATAAAGATTATTTATCATACTGTCACACTTAACTATGACACCATAAATATGGTATCCAAGGGTCCTTTAAAAGGTCATCTAGTTTACTATCCTGATTTTTACAAATGAGGATTTACAATCAAGATAAATAGTTTATAGCATATGACCAAGGATGACTTGTGCACAAAGAAACAGAATAAAATCCATCATGAAAGAAATTTATCATCAAACAATGAGCTGGACCAGTTACATGGCAAGCATGAGGAATGGATAACTTGAATGTCATATGACTCCCAAGGAAATATTAAAAGACCTAGAGGAAGTCCTCTGGTACATAATCTCCAGCCCGGTGCTCATTCCTCTGCTTGGCTATCTCCTTCCACAAATTCCATTTTAAATGAAATATCCAGATCAGCCATATCTTTATGGCCTGCCCACATCAAAGAAGGTGATGTGCTCCAATAGCAAAGCAGAATCACAGTAACACAAAGGAAATATGAGATGTGCAAATCTAGGGACATCTCCATCCCAAATCTTCAGACTATTTATGCCCAACCTGTGGTACAACCTCCTGAGTTTATATTAGACACATTCAAACATATTCTACCTTGACTCCAATATCATAATGTCATTTATCCTCAGATATGAAGGGTGAAGAATAACTTCCTACTGGAGTTTCTCTACCATGATCTTCTGGTACTTTCTTCACCATGCCCCAACTTGAATTCCCCTTCCTCACTTCCATTTTCAAGTTCCTTTTTTCATGATCGCTTCTCTCATTAGAATGTAAGCTCTTTATGATCAAGGACAAACACTTGTACTTGTATTCCAAGTTCTTAGCTCAATGACCAGGACATAGCAAGCACTTAAATGCTCACTAACTTGATTCAAGATAATTTATGAAAAACATGGACAAAAAGGCAGGGATGGGTTTCTATTTGCACAATTAAGGATTGCCCACATCCGTGAAAGAATGCATTCATCAGAGATATGGAAGAGATACAATTTACTCATTTGTTAATTAGTGATGAATTATTAGTTATATTTGTCATATTTATCCACAAATAAAATTTGTCACATTTGTCCACACTCAGTAATTCTTGGGCAGAACATGGGGATAGTTCCTTAAATTAGGCTATAAATTAGTATATAATAGAGCTAGAGATTGAAATTCAACTTTCTTATGTTTATTCATTCTTAGGGAGAATTTACAATTTTTACAATAGTAAAAAGAAAAAGCACTGAACTATGTACCAGGTGGTTCTTTTATTATTTGTTTGATTTTGGGAAACTTTATTTTCTCATCTGGGAAATGGGGTGTATGAGCTAAGTGATTTTTAAGGTTACTACGTCAAACCTTAAGCAATCTGGGAGTCTATCATCCCAAATACTGATATAGGAGTTAGGAAATTTGAGTTCTACATTTTTACCAATTATTAGCATCATGGCTTCAGTCAAGTTTCATTTACTTTCTGGCTTTAATTTTGCCATCTAAAAATTAAAGGGAGTGGAATAAACATTATCGTTTCCAAACTCTAGGTCCTATGGTTGTCTTAAAAGCAGTATTGTTATTGTGTTCTTCACATTCATCAGAAAATCTGTTCATTTCTTCCAATAAAATGTTTCCCAGTTTCCTTCTGTAATTAACTAGCTTATCACACCAAGAAACCAGTCCTACCCAGATGGCTCTAAGATCATTGGATTGATAAATCTCATAAGAAAAGTTAAACTTCAAGGACAATTTGGACGTGAAATCTGGTTGACAAAGATAGTTTTGCTTAACAAAACATTTATTTTAAATACAGGGATGAAAGTTCGATTACCTTTGGTAGGGTGTGGGTGGGTGTTAAAATGGGCATAGCTATATTAAGCTTAAGTTGTCCAATTAAGATTTTCAAGTCATCGTTAGAATTTTCTTTTCTGTTTTTTTTTTTTTTTATCGTTAGAATTTTCATGGGAAAGAGATTTGGCCCTTCCTCTCACACAAAAGACGCAAAATGTTTAAAGGTACAGAAAAACCAAAAGCTGCAGCCACATACCGTAATCCATAGAGGACCGTTCCATCAGGATGCAGCCGGATCATCCGATTCTTCACTGTAACCCCATGCACAAATGATTTCTTGTCATTCAGGAAGTATGTGTCTGGCACCCAGAGCTGGTCTGCTACTCTATTGTCCAGAGTGAGGTTTAAAGGGATTCCAGAATAAGATAGTCTTTTGTCTTTCCATGACTGCTGAAAATACATTGTGAGTGTATAGTCCTGTGAAGAATAGAGGGAACAAAAGGGAAAACTTTTTAATTGACTTTTTATATCATAATCAAAGAGAATTTTAAAATAAGACAAATTGTTCTTGGCAAATACATTGTAAGTGTATAGTCCTATGAAGAATAGAGGGAATAAAAGGGAAAACTTTTTAATTGACTTTTTATATCATAACCAAAGAGAATTTTAAAATAAGATAAATTGTTCTTGGCATTGTTTGGGGGTATAATAAAAAATTATCTAAAACTGATGTCTACCCTCAATGTCAGTCAATAAAAATGTATTAGTGTCTACTATGTGCCAGGTATTGGGGTTACAAAGCAAGGTAAAAACCAATTCCTGCCTTTGGGAGGTCATAATCTAATTGGAGTTGGGGGTGGGATAAAGATGTGTAAAAAGAAGTTGAAAAGTATGTGTTGGTGGATGCTCCCAGAGGAAGCATGATGAAAGTCAGAGAAGTGCGTCTGGACATGTTTCCCAAATTGAGGACCCACATATTGCTCTCCATAACCCACTATTAATTGTCTCTTTTCAGGAGGGAGAGGTCCCTTGGGCCCATGAAAGGACTGAGGAAAGATGAGTTTTAGCGTTGATATGAACTTGAAGAATAATAAGATTCTTGAGAGAATGAAGAAATCCCAAAGAGGGCAAAAAGGACAGAAAAGGAAAGGACATCCTCTAGAAATGTTTTGTTTTTGCTTCTAATTCACATTTCCCGTGTGTCCTATTTTTTCTTAGCAGCTTCCACAGTCCCTGACCTGTTACAGATTGTAGGCAGGAATTCAACCCCTCTGAATTAGAATACTATGCTTGAAATTTCCTTAGAGCTTTTCAAGTTGTATGATCCCGGCCAAGTCACATAATACCTCTCAGTCTCATTTTTATCACTGATAAAATGGGGAAAATAGTAGCTTCTACCTTCCAGTGATGTTGTGAGGATGAAGTGAGAAAACAAGTTACATGTTTTGCAAATTCTTAAGGACTACATAAAAGTCAGCTATTATTATACTTACTATTGGGAGGATATTTCCATCTTAGAACCTGCACCAAAATCCTATCTTAATGTCTCATTTTAGCGGGCAAGTTATCTGATCTCTCAAAAGATAAGTCAGCAAAGAACAAGTGTTGGAAAGTCCTACCAAAATGGAAACACCTTGGATGAGATGCCTTTGTGTATCTCGTCCAAGTGCTGGACTAGGGAGGTTGCAAGAAGCTAATTCCCAGAAGATCAGCCACCAGATGATCTTTTCTCTTTTTTGGTCACTGAAACTCATAAAGTCCATCTGCTAAAGTGGAGGCAGATTACAGTCTGCATGAGCAGAGAGAGCACCCCTATTAAGAAATTCAAAGGTATTCTAGGTTTTGAAGTGATTATGAATATTATTGTGAGCACTGGTTCGCACAAAGCTTCACACACAGTAGGGTATATGGGTTTTGGACTAGATGGCCACTCTGAGGTCCCTTTTTAATTTTGCCCTTCTACGATTCCATCGACAGTGGGGAAAAAAAGCCAATTCTCTCTGACTCATTTGAAATGTTGAGTCATTTCCAATAGAGCCAGAAAGGACAGTCACAGCTGTGTTAAGAGCCTAGAGCTTCTGGCTCTAGACTTTGCCTTAGAATCCAGGCCTCAGTGTTCAGCACAATCAAAAATGAAGCGTAAATTTCAGCTCTTGCATTAAATTCCCATTAGCTTGCCCAAATTATCATTAGTGCTAACAAGGATTTCCTCAAAATGAGACTAAATAGTGAATTGTTTCTCTCCAATTTTTCATAGTAAAGAAGTGTTTTAATGTGTGATGGGGGAATAAAGCAATAAGAAATAGGGAAAATTATGATGGCAACAATAATATTGTAATAATAAATGGTAATAATTAAAATGATAGCTTTGTGGTAGACAAACAAAAGAATAAAATGGGGAAAATGCAATAATGTATAAATGGATAAATTGTGTATCCCATTAATCCTTCTCTCCAGAGACAATTGGGTTTTTCATAGAGAAGTAGAAGGTTCTGAGTCAGTTGTGCCATCTTGTTTTACACAATTCACAACAGAGCCATATGTTGTTTTTAACAGTTAATAAAAACCACCTTGGACTTTAAATTAAAACAATTATTTATCCCATTTGTAATGAGAGGGAGGACAGGGAAACTTTATTTTTTTTTAACGCCAGCACATAACATTTTGAAGTGAAATGAGGTGGGACAAAGATCTCTTGAGGTTGCAATTTCCATAAACATTCCCACAAACCAGGTGCTTATACTTTGTGCACAGAGGGAAAGAACAAAATCAGTGAGCCATGAGGAATTAGTTTCCCTGTTCTGTGTTTTGAGAGGAGGTGGAGGAGAAACCCAAGAGAATGATTCTATAAAATGAGACACAATTTAGCTATAGCATTTGCACTGAGACAGAATACACAATACCACCAACATATATTTGCATATATCTAGGAAATGGACAGTTTTCAGAGGGCTCTCCCAGAAAAATTCTGTTGTTGGACACACAATAATGTTTTGAGGAAGGATAGGATGGAGTATAAAAGATTTATGCAATTTATGTCTTGGAAAAACTACTTATGATATTTTAAAAAGCAATTTTTCCATCAAAGCAATATCATGATGTTAATTTGATCAATTATAGCAAAGTATACAGAGTCATCAGGGTGTAGTAGTTAGAGATTTGGCTTTGGACTTGGTTCAAGTCTCATCTGACACAGTCTTGCCATGAAATTATGGACAAATCACTTAACTCTTGGTATGCCAGTAAACCTTCTAAGACAAAAAATTAAGGAGAAGGTAGAAAAGCCTTATTAGGTGCTCCTTATGCTCATGAAATCATAGTAGTCCCCACTCATATATTAGTACTTGGGTGGATGCTATTTCAGGATTTAGAATAAAGGTTTTATGGTCATTTACTTAGAAATTTATTATAATAAGCTTAGCCTAGTTCGGTTAGACAAGACTTTCCCCTCCTAAAAAAAGAGGAACTATCATTGAGAAAAAGAATATACGTGTATTTGTTTTTCAATGTAATGTGGGAAAATTATTTTTCTGCTGTTTGGATTTATAGACATCGAGTCTGATATTCCCTATATGCAAACTACTCCCTAAAAATAATGTGGATGCTTTAGGAAGTTCTGAGAAGGTTGTCAGACAATAAGATATTCTTTAATACACTGGAGCAGAAATGTATTAAATAGTCTGGAGTTCATGCAATTTATCAAACTTAGGCATGGGAAGAATCTGACTCATATAAAAAGAAGGATAAAAGATACCAAATTGTTTGCATTCAGTGAAAGGCAGAAAGGGTAGATGTAATTTAGACTCAAAAAATGTTGAAAGATTCCAGAGAATTATTAATATTATCTAAAATTTTGCTTTTTGGAAGGAAGATAATATCTTAGCTTTAGATTCCTTTTTCATGAACAAAAACAGACTGCTGCTTACAATTCAAAAATGATTTAAGAGCATTTCCCCCCATTTGTTAATGTAAGGGAATATTATTTATGTTCATTGTTGAATTATATTTACAATCTCAATCATTTTGTGTAGCCTATAGAAGTCTCACTGTTGGGATTTTAAAATTCTTGATAACTTGGCCCCTTCCAACCTTTCCAACCTCCTCACACCTTCTTCATCTCTATATATTCTGTGATTGAGTGACCCTGGCCAGCATCCTTGCTCTTCCTGGCATACAATACTCCTCAGTATGTGAAGGCTTTTATTGAGCACCCCCTATTCTTAAAGCATGCTCCTTTCAAATATTAGCTAAAGTCCTATCTTCCACAAAAAGTGAAAGATCCTCCTCATAATACCTTTCCCCTCAGACTAGCCTGATTTTATCTGTATAGCTCTTGTTTGTCTATATGTAATTGTTCTCATGTTGTATCCACAATTAGACCATAAGCTCCATGAGAACGGGGAGTATCTTTTGCTTTTCTTTGTAGCCTCAGCACTCAACACAGTGCCCAACAAATAGCAAATAACCTGGGAAAACATAGTCACTAGTGGTCAGAAACATTTGCTTCATAGCCCTGAGGAAATATACCCCACCAGTTTCAGAACATCCCAGATGCCATCTCATCTGAGACCCTGTCTCAGCATCAGGTGAGCTGCCAGATCCTTACAGCCCCAAGTAATACCGGCTATTCCTACTTGCTTCCTACTCCTACCAGCCTACTCCTACATGAGGCTTCCCATGGGCCCCGATTGATAAATGGTCAAAAGATATAAACAAACAATTTTCCGATGAAGAAATCAAAGCTATCAATATGCACATGAAGAAGTGCTTTTAATCACTATTGATTAGAGAAGTTCAAATTAAAACCTCACAACTATTAGACTGGCTAATAGGACAAAAAAGGAAAATGATAAATATTGGACAGGATGTAGGAAAATTTGGACACTAATGCACTGTCGTTGAGTTGTGAAATGATCCAAATATTCTGGAGAGCAATTTGGAACCTAAAGGATAACTAAATCGTACATCTCCTTTGATCTAGCACTACTAGAATTGTATCCCAAAGAGATCATAAAATGGGAAAAGGACCTACATGTATAAAAAAATTATAACAGCTTTTGTCATGGTGCAAAATATTGGAAAATGCAGGAATCGATTAGGAAATGGCTGAACAAGTTAGGTTATATGAATATAATGGAATATTCTTGTGCAATAAAAATGATGAAGACTTGTACAAACCGATGCAAAATGAAATGAGAATTAGGAAAAGATTGTACACAATATCAGCAAAATTGGTGTGATAATAAACCTTGAAAATGACTCAGCTCTTCTCAGCAACACAATGATCTGAAACAAGTATAAAGAACTCATGAAGGAAAATGCTATACACATTCAGATAAAGAATTGATGTATTCTGAATACAGATCAAAGTATACATTTTTTCATTTACTTTATTTTTTCTTTTGATTAGTTTCTTTTTCATAACTAATAATATGGAAATATATTTTTACATGATAACACATGTATAATCTATATCCTATTGCCTAAGATTTTTAGGAAGAGGGGAAGGTAGGGAAAGAAGGAGAAAAATTTTGAATTTAAAATTTATAAAAAGAAATGCTAAAATCTGTCGACATGTAATTGGGAAAAAATAAAATACTATTAAAAAATTCTCCTAGCACTACCTCAGTCCAAGAGTACTACAAAGAAAAACTTTGATGGTATAAATATTTCCTTTTTCAAGTCTTCCTTAATATGTTAGATTTCAACTATATACTAAGTATATTTTATTATAAATAGCAAATTGGCAAAGATGACAAAAGACGGAACACTGGAGGAGTGATGGCGATATAGATCTTTGATATACTACTGGTGTTTTTATAAATTGGTCCAACAATTCTATAAAATAACTTGGAATTATGTTTTAAAAAGGGAGTAAAATGGATCTACTCTTGGGCCCAAAGTGCCCATCTATCTCAATTAAGTCAAAGAAAGGAAGAAAAGTCTGTCTTACATGAAAATATTTATAATAACTTTTTTTGTAGTAGCACAAAACTGGAAACTAAATAGATATCCATTGACTAAAAAAATGACTAAACAAATTGTGGTACATGAATGTAGTGGAATATCACTGTGCTAGAATAAAAGCAATGCTAATAATACTGAAAAATAATATTTATGTATTTAAAGTATAGAAAGTTATTTATATAAGTTCCCTCAACTAATCCTTACAAAAACCTTCAGAGCATTTGCTATTATTTCTGCTATTTTGCAAATGACTAAATTGAGACAGATGGTGGTTGAATTACTTTCCTACTATGACACAATAAGTGTCAGAGATTAGATTTGAACTTAGATCTTCATGATTTCCTCACTAACATTTTATATAGCATAGCATTTAGCTGACCCAAGAATGAAATATAAGAATCCAGAGAAACACAAGAAGAATATGAACTGATGCAAAGGAAATAGACCTATAAAAACAAGATACACAATGACTTTAGTAATATAAATGGAAAAATCCATAAAAATTATTGAAACTGAGTGCTTGGTAATGATAATGACAAAGCTTTATCAAGAAGACTTAAGAAAATTCACCTTCCTCTTTTCTTTGCAGAAGTGGAAGCCTGGAAAATTTCATATACTCTTAAATTTCATTCATGTATTCATTAGTTTTTCTGAACTATATATATTTTTATTTTATAAGGGATGAATCTCTGGGACAGAATGGGAACAGAATAATAATGGCTAGCTTAAGTTTTACAAGATACTTTATAAGTATCTCATTTTATTCTCACAACAACTGAGTAAAATAGGCACTATTATTATCCACTTCCCTCTCCCCTTCCCATTTTAAACTTCACAGTGTTAAGTGACATGCCCCGGATTCCAAAGCTAGTCTCTTAAATGGGATTTTTACTTAGGTCTTCCTGACTCTGGGTCTAGCATTGTTTTGAAAAAGAAAGATTTGGTTTGTTTTTGAGGCAGGCAGGATACAATCTTTGTCCTATCAGAGCATTCCCAATAATTCAAAGAATAATAGAAAAGAAAAGTCTTAGAGATCATTTCATCCATTTTACTGATGAGCAATCAGTAACCTAAAGCAGTTAGGGTGCCTTGTTTAGGTCATAGCCAAGAAAAGCTTGGGCTAAAATCGGCTTTCTTGATTTCAGTTCTGCGGTTCTACCCTCAATACAAAGCTATTGTTGTTTTTCAATCATGTCCAAGTCTCCATGGAGTTTTCTTAGCAGAGATACTGGAGTGGTTTACCATTACCTTCTCCAGTTCATTTTACAAATGAGAACCTGAAGCAAACAGGGTTAAGTGACTTGCCCAGGATCACACAACTACTGAGTATTTGAAGTCAGAGCTGAGATACAAAGATAAGTCTTCCTGACTCCAAATCCAGCATTCCATCCATTGTGCTGTCTCTATAATAAGGGAACTTCATTCAAGGACTCTAGCTGACAAGGTTTCACAACGTGAAACCCCAATGTTAGGACCATTCATTACCAAACAATAAACTCTATAAGGCGGAGACCATGTGTTAATTTAATCTTGTATCTCTCCTAGCACCTAGGACAGCACAGTGCACAGAGTAGATATTTATACATGTTTATCAAATGACAGAAAAAAATGTATTCAGGAGAACATATTCTGGAGGCAGTGGATATTCAGATGGTTTCCCTGAGCATTTTCTATGAAGTACCAAAGAACTGTATCTTGCACCTCATGAAAATAAAGGTTTAGTGCAAAAAATAGACTGATAAATAAACCAAATTAAATTGTAATTGGAACGAACCATTCAACATCTGTTTCTAATGGGTTTTCCCGGTTAAATGATGCTCTGAGTAACAGTGTCACCATTAAGTACATCTACAACATGAATTCATCATCATACCCTCTAAGTTGTTTAATTTCCACTTTTTTATCTTGGCGTGTTTAGAGCTGCGTTACCTATTGTGTGCTGGCTATATTTAGTCTTTCACCACGATGTGTAATATCTTTTCTGATTTTTTTCTTTATCCTCCTTACCAATGCTTTTGTCCATTTGCATTAAGGGGCTTGTCACCGTGTTGCTTGGTAGTGTGCCTCAAGGAACATAAGCTTCCTTTCGCTGTCTTTTCAAATCGCTATTATTGCTTTACTAAATATGTATGCCAGTTCTCCTATTAGTTTGTCCTTTGTCCCGAATAGGGGTGATTTGGGAATTAAGTCCAGTGAGCTGTGGCTATTTTAGAACCACTTGGTACTTATTTGGGCACTACGGCATGTACCGGTAATTTCTGTTCCTGGGGAGCCCGAGGTTGTTCAATTGTTGAGCATGAGATTTTTGAGCAGCAGTAGGCTACACATTAAATCCAGAATCCATATGGTAAGCTCTTGGAAATGGCTTGGGGTGGACATGGAGTGACCAAGCTCTTTACAGAGGAGTGAACTGGCTCAGGTCAGACATGTAGTAGATCAAAACTCTCATGCTGATCAGTAGTGGAGCTGTCAGTAGTTATTACATTATACTTCCAAACTGGATGAGATAGAAACACCACGTTTCCAAACTAAGGAGAAAAAAAATCTCCAAAATTCTATTGGCACAATACCAATATGAAAATCAACTCCGTTCTATACCATATCATTCAACTTAACAAACATTTGATTCATTGCTGAAAAATAAAATATATTGTATTAGGTTTTTAGGGAAAGAGGGTTGGAGATTCTTGACCTAGGGGAGCTTGTGTCCTATATCTGAAGTCCTAGAAATAGATCTGAGAACTTGTAGCTTGAGTATTCTCAATTGCCATAGAGATCTCTCAAGAAGGCAATAACTTTAAAACAAACTAGAAACCAACTTTGCCATCTAACTCAATAATTAAAATTGTACTATATCAAATAATTATAACAATATGTGCTTGGTGATAAAATTATAGGACATGGCCTTGAGTCCTAGCTCTGGTTCTGACCTGTATGATCCTGGACAAACTAATGAATACCTCTGGATTGTAGTTGTTTTATCTGTAACATAAGTTAATAAAATGACAAGATCCGTAAGGTCCCTAAATATGACTCGATGAGTGCAATAATATTTTTAAAGATTTACAATCTGAAACCCCAATGTTGGAATCATTCACTACTAAACTATAAACGCTATAAGGTAGAGACCATGTATTAATTTAATCTTGTATCTCACCTAGCACCTAGGAAAGTGCTGTTCACAGAGTAGGTATTATCAAATGAAAAAAATGTATTCAGAAGAACATATTCTGGAGGCAGTGTATATTAAGATAGTTTCCTTTAAACATCAGAACTCCTAGGTCTGTTTAAGAATCGTCAATGAAATGTATAAAATGGATTATATTGGGTATAACAATTAGATAAGAAGTTGAGTAATTTAATTTGAAGAACTTATTTAAGAAATATGCAAATTTCTGAAGTCCCTTTAATTTCTATAATTCAATAGTCTATGAAAGATCCATAATAAAGTAGAGTTTTATTTATATAGATTTTAAACAACCATGGAACTCTAAAGCTTAAATAACAGGATTCCTTTTGCTACCAAACTGTATATAAATTGCGGCACTGTGTTCTTCATATGGTAGACACATTAAAAATTGAATCAAATTGAATTTCTATACTTAATGATGAATGAGATCTTTCTGGGTCCTAAGGTGTCTCATGAATTAAAAAAGATAAAATTATGTTCAATAGTTGAGTAGATTCTAAATTACAGTAAGATCTAGAAGAAACTTAGGCTTTATTATTAAGCATATCCAAACATAAAAAAAATATGTTTACTATATAGAAGAGTTTTCAATTAATGAGACTGTTTAAATGTCTAGAAATGTACCATTCTCCAATAACTGCTGGGAAGTTTGCTCCATCATAGTAATTAATAGGGCTGCTTATTAGACTGTTCTCTGCTAGATGGAATTTTAATTCTGTAGTTGATGGCAGTGATGAAGTTTAGACAATGTATTATTTAAAGTCTATATTGTTTGTGAAGAAAATTTTAATAGAAAAAGCTCAAATGATACCAACTGAAACATCATGTTGGCATTTCCACAAATGGACTGACCGTACAACAAAGCTTTAAGCATGTCCTTTCTATCTTTCAGAGTGGTTTCTGATACACCTACAGAGTATGATCTGGTCTATACCTAAGAGAGCAAATCATTATTTAAAACTCTCCCTCAAAGCTTAAACTTTTGATTGTTGGTCTTTTGTAGGAATGATTCATAAATTTCACTGCCATTTATAAAAATAGTACTGTGTACACACTGCGTGGTATTATTTTTTAAGAGTTCCGTCTCCACCTCTGATTTTGACTATTTCAATAGCCTCTTAATGGGTTGACCACCCTCCAGTCTTTGCCCTTTGTAATTCTACAGCCATCAAGTGATATTTTTTAATACAGTCATCAAATTGATATTTTTAAAGTACCAATTAGACTGCATTACTCCCTTGCTCAAGAACCTTCAGGGACTTTCTGTTGCCTTTAGTATAAAATACAGTCTCCTATTGGGTATTTAAAGCTTTTCACAATTTAACTTCAGCCTACATTTTCAGAATAATTTCACTTTAATCTCCCTCACATACCTTGTATTTCAGCCAAACTGGCCAATTTACTCTTTCCTATATGTGAAATTGCATTTTCCTCATTCATGTATTTGCATAGACTTGTCCTTCTGTGCTTGGGATTTTTTCCTTTCCTTACAGCCTTAGCTCCATGGCCATGTGTTGCATCAAGTCTTTTCTGATTCCACGAGCTGTTAGGGCTCTATTGCACCCTGCCCTACCCCAATACATGGTGTTTATTTTGTATCTTTTTTTGGTATTGATTTTTGTATATATTGTTTTCTTCCCCAGTAGTATTTTGCTTTTTACTTTTTTTTTTTTTGGAAATCTTTGTATTCCTAGTGCCTAGCATGAGGCTGCATGCCATATAGTGTGATGCTTGCTGAAGTTAATTAACAACAGTTGCAGTCTGAGGAAAATGACTGCTTCCCCTTTCCCCTAATTTCTAAATGCAGACAGAAATAAAATCGGATGAATTAATAAGCTTAATGATATGGTGGGAATTTGGTGGAGCCTGTTTGCAGTACTGGTTTTGAACTGCTAAGAATTGACCCACATGGTAGCTAGGATGCTGTTTCCACGGCAACCAGCGAACACTCTGCTGCCTTATGAAGGGAGTTAAGCTGTGGGAGGAAACAATGAAGCCCAGCCAAGCCCATCAAAGGCCACTGAGTTTAAGAAAACCTGATATATATTTTTTCTGACCCACCCTGATTTGAGTTTTTTAATTTGCAAGGGGTCAAAGTCTAAAGAGGTCTCGATGTATTTCGCAGTACCACTTGATGGATGGGGAGGACAACATTGGAAAACAGCCTTGGGTCAGAGAGGTAGAGGGAGTGTTTTTTAATATGTTCTTCTTGCAAGAATGTCAGCCTCTGAGAATCAGACAATCCTGCCCCGTGTCAGAAGCCCAACTTCTTTTTCTCTGCCTCCGCCTTCTCCACATATACAGCTACCTGTAAGCCTCTCCTTGAGGAAGGAAAACTTTCAGAAGGGCCCCAGGGATTTTGACTAACTCAGCCTCCCTAGGATATCTGTTGGCAATGTCAGCATGGAGAAGGCAGAAAAGCCAAAGCACTGTTTATAATTTGAATCTTATCAAAATTACTTAGCCTAATATGGCTTCCTCTCAGTAGAGAATTTACCAGAGTAGAAATGATAATTTTTTTCTTTTTTTTTGTAAAGCTTTTTATTTTCAAAATATATTTTCTCCCTCCCTTCCTCTCACTCCATCCTCACTTCCTCCTTATCTCCTCTAAACGGCAAGTAATCCAAAATATGTTAAACATGAGCAATTCTTCTATACATATTTCTACATTATCATGCTGCATAAGAAAAATCAGTTCAAAAAAGAAAAAAAAAACGAGTAAGAAGACAAAATGCAAGCAAACAATAACAACAAAAGAGGTGAAAATACTATGTTGTGATTTACACTCAGTCCCCACAGTCTCTCTGGGTGCAGATGGCTTTCTCCATCACATCCAGCCTGAATCACCTCACTGTTGAAAAGAGCCATATCCATCAGAATCGATCAAGATGATAATTTTAATAAAGAAAATGCTTATCAATTAATAAGAGGGAGGAGGGGATATATGTGAGGTAGGTTAAACCACTAAGATCACCTTTTGCACGGTTTGGTAGAGACAAACCCAGGACCCTTAATCTATGAGCTTCAGGAATAGCAGTGACTCCAAAGTCACCAGCTCTGCTTCCTGCTGGGCATTGGCCAGGGCAACAGCTGTTATGGCCAACATTACCTATCAAGTGGCACTGACAGGCAGGTAAATCAGTCAGCCAGCTCAAACACCTGGGGACCCACAAAATGGGAGAGTAGTCCAAGTAAGATAAACTAACACCACCATGACATGAGGCAACCCAGAATCCTGGAGGGAATGGTCAAGCCTTTTAGGGCACCATCACTGCATCAAGGGGTCAGATAGCAATTCTTGGATTGGGGAACCATGGCAAAGAGGCGGAAGAGCTACCATTTTCCACCGATCATCACCTCCTCCAAGACTCAGATGGAGGTAGTCTAGGACCTTGGAAATAGAAGAGGTCCAGCTTCCAACCTGACCTACTACTGTCCAGGAAAATAATTCTTACAGGGCCTGTAAATCCTATTTCCTAAGTAGTCATTGCCCCTTAGCATTGTCAAATGGTTCAATCATAGATCTCAGTAGGTTTGGATCAAGAGAAATAACACTGAAAAAGATGCAATACCCTCTATTCTGCTGTTGAACCCAAACTGCTCTGTTGCTAAACCTTTCTGTATATGTTTTCTCCCTATTGGAAAGTGAGGTTCTCAAGAGTAGGGTCTTCTTGTTTTCCTATTTGTATTCTGATCACTTAGCATAGTATTTTGACACATTTTAAGTGCTTAATAAATGCTTTTTCATTTATGCAAGCATTAAATTGCAAGGCAAGAAAGAAAAAATAAGATTACAATCTTAATAGCCCACAGTTTATACTTGTTTTTGGTCATTCAGACATTTTTCTTTATGTACTAACTAATACTGCAGGTAGAAGAGTTAAACAGCCCTCTGAATATATCTTGTTATAATTATCTAAGTTCTGCCAGCCATCTGGGAATTAGGGAAGGCCAACTGAAAGGTTTAGAGTCAAAACAGGAAGAGAAAAAAAGTCAATCTGTGGAAGAAGCCCTGCTAGGAACAGCATTTGGAGACAGGCTCAGGAAAAGGAAGAGTATTGACTGGCCTAGAAAGGCTACAGAGCCCTCAGAGAGGATTGAACATGGATTCTAGTAGAGAAGAAGAGAATGGAGAAGCTCTGTTACCCTTAAAGAGACATTACATTCTGCCACTGAATTTATTTCGGAGTAATCATAAACTGGAATGCAAATACTGAGAGAGGGAAAATCTGTAAGATTCTTACAGCCAGATGCTCCATGGGAGAAATTTTTGCTGATCAGAATAGGGAAGGGTCTTCCAGAGATCAACAGTGTATGAATATAGAATGGGCAGATACTCTACAGGAGAAATTTTTGTTGATTAGACAAGGGAAGGATCTTCCAGAGATCAACAGTATATGAATATAGGATGAGCAGATACCCTACAGGAGAAAATCTTGTTGATCAGAATAGGGAAAGGTCTTTCAGAGATCAACAGTGTATGAATATAGGATGAACAATGTGGCTAAAACTCCTTATAGGTCTAGGAGAAGGATTTTGGGGAGGGCATGGATTGGGGGCTTAGGTAGAACAAAAGGTGATACTGCTGATAACTGAGTCACCTAAAAGCCTCATTGAGCCAAATGTATAAAGCTATAAATTTAAAACTTGATCTAGCATTCAACTGAGAGAGGAATAGTGGACGGATAGACACTAGGAACATGATCAAGATGAAGATCTTAACATAGGATCCATGGATATATTTCAGGGATTCCATGGACTTTGATGGGTAAAAAAGATGGTATCTTTATACTCACCAACCTTCATCTGAAATTTAACATTTATGAGTTTAAATTATGAATTTAAAGTAATTAGTCTGAGAGGGATTTAACAAGACTGCCAAAGTGGGGAAGGTGTCCCATAATAATAGGGACAAAGAATCCTTAATCTAGAAGAAGAGAGTCAGGCAAAATAAAGAGAAACTAGAAAGATCAAGGCCTGAAATAGCTGATGAAACCTCTATACATTACCAAAAAGTCACTTAAAAATTGTAATCCACTATCTGGGACAGTAAGAAGAGGATGCATTTGGAACTGGGAGATAAGGGTTCAAATCCAAGCTAACACATTGTGTGACTTTGGCCATGACAAGTACCTGTCAGCCTAAGTCTCCTCATCTAGTCAATAATAATATTTGGGTGATAATAGGAATCCCATCAAGTGAGAATAACGCTTATTCTATTTCCTTGCTATGGCTCTGAGCATCTCACACTTGACTATCAAGGAGGCAGCTAGGTGGTGCAAGGGGTAGAATTCTGGACTTGGAGGCAGGAAGTCCAGAGTTCAAATATGACTCCAGATGGGTACACTGTATGATCCTGAGCCTATAACTTCCATTGGCCTCAGTTTCCTCATCTGAAAAATGGGGATGATAATAATAGCACCTACATCCCAATTATGGTGAAGATCAAATGTGATATTCACTGTAATTGGGGCTTGGCACAGAATAAGTGCAATATAGATGTTAGCTATTGTTATTAGCTAGTTATATTCTTTCTAAAGCACAGTTTTGACTATGTCACTAATTCTTCCTTTTGCTCCCTCTCCTCACTCTATGCAAAAATTCCAGTGGCTCCCTATTGCCTCCATGATCAAACAGGAAACCACTCTCCCTTTATACCTCTCTAAGCTTCTTACACTTTCCTCCCTTCCTTGAAGGCTGTGATCCAATAATCCTGGCTTCCTTGCTGGATGCTCCGACTCCTGATGCTGTGCATTTCCTCCCATTGTCTCTCATGCATAGAACATTTTCCCTCCTCATTGCATTTTCTGGGTTCCCTTCACCTTCTGCAAGAGGAAATCCTGGTATTCCCTAATGTCAGCACCTTTTCTCCATGAATCTGCCCCATTCCTCATGTATATATCCTGTTTGGATATATTCATTTGCATGATGTTTTTCCTGCCTTAAGGACATGGATCATTATGGTCTTGCTTTGTATCTCCACCATTTAGAGCCATTAATAAAATGCATGTTGACTTATAAACCTTAAAGAACTTTATAATATGAACTTATTATTTATGTTTGGGAGCAAAATTATTTAAAAATAAAAAGTTGCATATTGTTTTACAAGAATATTGCAAAGGGCAAGGGCTAAGGTTGAATAATTGTCCATGCATATGTTTTTTTTTATTTTATTTTATTTAATAATAACTTTGTATTGACAGAATCCATGCCAGGGTAATTTTTTACAACATTATCCCTTGCATTCGCTTATGTTTCGTTTTTTCCCCTCCCTCCCTCCACCCCCTCCCCAAGATGGCAAGCAGTCCTATATATGTTAAATATATTGCAGTATATCCTAGATATAATACATATTTGCAGAACCAAACAGTTCTCCTGTTGCACAGGGAGAATTGGATTCAGAAGGTAAAATAACTCGGGAAGAAAATAAAAAATGCAAATAGTTCACATTCGTTTCCCAGTGTTCCTTCTTTGGGTATAGCTGTTTCTGTCCATCATTTATCCATTGAAACTCAGTTAGGTCTCTTTGTCATAGAAATCCACTTCCATTAGAATACATCCTCATACAATATTGTTGTCGAAGTGTATAATGATCTCCTGGTTCTGCTCATCTCACTTAGCATCAGTCCATGTAGGTCTCTCCAAGCCTCTCTGTATTCATCCTGTTGGTCATTTCTTACAGAACAATAATATTCCATAACATTCATATACCACAATTTACCCAGCCATTCTCCAATTGATGGGCATCCATTCATTTTCCAGTTTCTAGCCACCATGCATATGTTTTGAAAAATAAAAAAGCTTTAATAAAGGGGGAAAAAAGAATAAATAAATAAATTATAAAAAAAGAATATTGCAAAGGAAAAAGGAAGAGGTCTTAATCCCTTGCCTCCAGGCTACACATGGTGGCAGAAAGATGAGATGCCAGCAATAGTCAATCAGTCTGGAAACATGCTGATTTGTGTACTAGGACTTATAGGTGAAGGAAGAATGGGGTCATGAGATGTGTTAAGTCCAGAAAGGCAGAAAATCCATTTTTATTTTTACAAAATTTCTTTTTGGGGATTTGCTAAGAAAGACAAAATAAATTGCTGTATTCCACCCACTGTCTCAGTCATTCTCTGGCAAAAAAAAAAAAAAAAGAAAAGCCCACTTATATTATTCAAGAGCCATTTAAACCAGATAAAACCCTTTTAGAAACACCTGAGTGCTCGGTCACTACAGATAACAAAGCCCTTGAAATGGCTGATTCTTTGGCCACCGCTCTCATCCCTTGCTTAGAACAGGTTCCTGCCTTGCTATTCCTTGTTGCCCATTTATCATTTGCATTCAGTCCTGGCTTAGACTTTCCAGTGTTCTCTGATGTTTTATACATGAACTTCACTTCATCAGCTGGTGATGTTAATGAAAGCTGTCACACTGCTTGGGAGATCTCTTGTCCATGTGTTGTTGACATCCCTTTTTCCTCCCAGAATGCTAAATGCATTCAATTGTACATTATCAGTGTGGATGATGCTTCAGATCTTAGCCATGGGAAAGCCAACATTTCTTGATCCAAAATAATCCTCGAAGAATTCAGGAAATAAAATGGGATTTGTTCCTATGGCAAAGCTTGCATATTCAAAGGCATGCCAAGGTATTTTATGATTTCCAGATAAAAACCTCATTAATTTTTAGCACTAGTCGTTAATGTGGTCCCACTGCTATAAAGAATTCCAAAATGGCAATGCGGTCAAAAGCCAATTTTTTTTTTTTTAATACAGAAGCAGGGGAATTTTTTTGGCTGAGCTTGACTATGAATACTAGCGTTCCTGGGAGAGGTAGATGCATATTGTTTGAAAGAGTTATTCAATTTATAAGACTGAAAAATAGAAAAGATGTCTTCATTTTATCTGGTTTATTCTAGGTCCTCAAAAACTTACTTTCAGAAAAACTGAGGTCCTGTAACATTTACCCATAGGCTTTTTTCTACAGGCTGAATTAAAAATCCCCTAGAGAGATAACTTCTACTTTTTTTGTGCTTCTTGAAAAGAAGAGGTAGCATCAGAGACCTGACATATCTCTGGATACTCCCTAGAGCCCTGAGTATATTGGGAATTAAACCAACTTTCTTCTTTGAGACAGTATAATCCTAACCTGAATCTTTCCCTCACTGCTTCTGAAAGCTTTGTTTAATTGTTCTCTATCTTTCATGTGGTTATTCTAAAACCCTAATTTGTTGGCTGGGGACTAAAGAATAGTCTGTCAGTGAGTGTCATACAATCAGCTCTTGATGATGCATGTGACCAAGGGGCCACAAATAGCACATGAAAACAAAATCCAAGATAATCCAGCTGTTTTTTTAATTTAAGATGGATTTCAACTTCTACCTTCACAATGCAATTGGATCAAAATTTTGCAATTTTGCACAAAGTATCCTCGTGGCTGCTTGGTTAGTCATTAAGATATACTCTTTGCATTTAGGTAATTGGAATTGTGGGATGAGTGAGGATGACAAGTGGGGAAATCATATGAAGCTGTTCAGAATATAATGCTGTGATAGAGCTGCAGAGTGCTACTAGGCTTAAGAAGAAAGATGAAATCTAGTTGAAGAAATTTACCAAGATTTTAATAAATTTATGATAAAACAGCAAATAAAACTTGGACCTAGAAAATCTGGGATCCAATCCTGGACTTGAATATATACCTGATGAATAACTTTGGGTCAGTCATTTAACCCTTCAGCCTGATTCTTCATCTTTAAAATGAGGATAATTTTCACTAGCTACCTCACAGGAGAAGTATGAGAATCAAATGAAGTAAACTGTATATTGTTCCCTGTATCATAAAGCACCATATAAATTGTTATTCAAAATAATCATTTTTTAAAAAACTAACTCTGTGTTGTCATCATGAAATTTAGATTTTGGCAAGAAAGGATCTACCACTCTCACCCCTAGCAATCTGTGTCTCTGATTCAGTTTTGTGTCAGCCATCCCCAAATGGCTTTTCTGGGTTTTTGCCATTTTAAAACTTCATTTCTCATTTTCTCCATTCTTTAATCCCCCACTGAAGAGTCTTCTCTTCTGCATTTTCCCTTTTTTCCTGCAAGGAACATTCTTCAGAGTTTTGAAAGGAAAAAATATATATTCAAAGGGGAAAGTATGTATATAGGGGGAAAATAGAAGTTATATTTGAGAATTAGTGTGTATACGTGTGTCTGTTGCAATAACAGAAAAAGAAATGGATGAAAGCTTTACATGCTGCCAAGTTCTTATAATTTAATGCCTATCCTAAGTATCAATTATGGATCATTAGGTTTACCACGCTTAGCTTTTTTTCCCTACTGTGTAATATTTAGACCAAGGTTGAACCCTCAACTTTTGTTATTTTGTATCCAGCTCTCATGTTCTTTTAACTTTTCAGGCTACAATATCTCAGTCCCCTGAAACTTGCTTCTCTAGCCCTTAATTATAAGTGCAAGATTCTAGGGTGTAGGTGGATCCTTCCTAATAGAGGTCACTAGCTTGGCCATTTTTTTGTTATAACTCTTCCTTCATCTACTTATCTTGTCCCAGGAAAATCTTCTTTTTCTTTAATTCATTTAATATTTCTCCCCAGTTACATTTAAATTTTTTTTATATTTGTTTTTTAAACTTTTGAGTTCTAGATTCTTCCCCTTATTCCCACCTCCAGCCCCAATTAAGAAGTTGTGGAAAATATTTTCATGAAACTCATGATGTAAAAGAAAACACAGATTTCCCTCCCTAAAAAACCCCCCAAATCCTCAAGACAGACAGAGAAAAGAGACACAGATACAGCAGATACAGAGAGAGAGAGAGAGAGAGAGAAGAGAGGGAGAGAGAGAGAGAGGGAGAGAGAGAGAGAGAAAGAAAAAGAGAGAAAGAGAGAGAGAAGAAAGAAAAGGAGAGAAAGAGAGAGAGAAAGAAAGAAAAAGAGAGAAAGAGAGAGAAAGAAAGAAAAAGAGAGAAAGAGAAAGAGAGAGAGAGAAAGAAAGAGAGAGAAAGACAGAGACAGAGACAGAGAGAGAGAGAGAGAGAGAGAGAGAGAGAGAGAGAGAGAGAGAGAGAGAGAGAGAGAATGCTTCAATTTGTATTCAGACAATCATTCCCTTCTCTGGATATGGAGAGAATTTTTTAGAGTCCTTCAGAGTAGCTGTGGATCAGTGTACTGCTGAGAATAACAAAGTCATTTATATCTGATGATCCCAGAACATTTCTATTATTTGGTATACAGTACATTTCATTTTGCTTGAGTTCATAGAGGGTGTCCATTTTTTCTGAGAGCATCCTACTCATCATATCCCATAGAACAATATTATTCCACAATTTATTCAGCCATTCCCCAGTTGATGGACCTTCCCTCAGTTCCCATTTTTTTGCCCTGAGAAGAAAGCTACTATAAATATTTTTATACATACAGGTCTTTTCCTTTTTTCATAAATCTCTTTTGGAATCCATGCCTAGTAGTGGTAGTTTTAGATTTGATATTATATCGATAACCAACCCTAAAGTACATGGACACTGGAGAGTTTTCCAAATTTTCAGCTATGGTTTTACTTCTACATTTCAAGGTCCATGTTCCATGCTCTAAACTTAGGACTGCACTACTCCCTGGGGAGGTAGATGTTGAAACCTACACATTTTGACAATTAATACAAATAAAATCTTTAGAGACATATAGAAGTTATCATCATTCTCACTCTGCTTCACACCATTAACCAGGGATTTAAGCATGATAGATGAGTTTTCAAGGATGGGTAAGATTCCAATAAGCAGTGATGGGCAGCAGGAGAATAGATATTCTAGGAAGAGGGAATGCAGTCAAAAGAGATACATGCATAAGAAATACAGAACATGTTTGAGCAACAGAGAAGTTCAGTGTGGGTGTGGTACATGATATGTATCAGAGAGTAGGTGACAGCAATAACCCTGGTGCCATGTTGTCCAGGGTTTTGAATGCTGGTCTCCAAAGCCTGGACTTGATTCAGCTGTTAATGAAAATTTTCAAATGAGGGGAAGGACTTGATAACTCCTTTGTTTTATGAAGTTCAATCTGACAGTGGTAGTTAGAATGATAATTGAAAACAAAGAAACTATTTCAAAGGCTATTGTAGTTGTTCAGTGGAGAGAATGCTGGAACAGATGATAGAGAGAGAAATTTGAAGATAGAATCAATAGAACTACAATTCACACATTTATTAAGAACCAACCTTGAGAAGGCCCAGTACAATAGATATACCTTTTCTCCCTTTATTCTCTTTTTAACCCTTTCCTAGCCTAGCTCATCAAAACTGCTGTCTCCAAATCTATCAATGATCTCATAAGTTGCCAAATTTATTGGCCTTTTCTTAATCCTCATTCTTTTGACATCTCATTGATACTCTTATCTTTAGGTTTTTGGGACACACTACTCTCTCCTGTTTCTCTTCTGACCTACCAGACTGACCCTTAGAACCCTTTGCTGGATCCTCATCCAGGTTTCATCCTCTTCATTGAAGGTGTGCCATGGGGTTCTCACGCTATGCTACTTCACTTGGTGATCTCACTGGTTCACATAAATTTGTCGTCTCTATGATGATGATTCTCAAAAATATTTATTCTACTCTAACCTCTCTGCTGACCTCTAGTCTTGTATCTCCAATCACCTTTCAGATATCCAAATAGGATGTCAGTAGACATTTTAAACTCAAAATGTACATTGTCTTTCTTGTTCAGTTCTTCACATCCTCCCAAAAAAACAGCAGCAGCAGCAGCTACTTCAACAAGCAAAATTTGCAAAATAAAACTTCCCTGTTATTGTCAAGGACATTGCCTTCCTCCCAGAACCCCAGAATAGCAATCTAGGTATCATCCTTGATTCCACACTACTTTTGCCCCTCCCATGTTCACTTTGTTGCTAAGGCTTAGTGATTCCACCTGCTGGTGGCTCTATCTGCTTCAATTTCTCCCCATACCAAACCATCTCCCAGATTTAGCCACCAAAGGGATTTTTCCTAAATCACAAGTCTAGTCTCATCACTTATTAAACTCTAATGATTCCCTATCATCTCCAAGGTCAAATCTAAGATCTCCTGTTTGGCATTCAGAACCTAGCATTTCCCTCAGTCTGTTTAGTCTTACACCTCCTTCCTCACCACATACTCTTCCATTCAGTGACATTCATCCCTTTGCTGTTCCACAAACAAACAATTTTTGGCTCTGGAAGTTTGTCTGGCTTTCCTCCATGTCTTGAATGATCTTCCTCATTTCTGCTTCCTGGTATTCTTGGCTTTAAGTATCATTTAATAATACCATCTTCTACAGAAAGCTTTAATCTTATTTCTTTCCCTTTTAAAATTATTTCCTATTTATTCTGTATATCGCTTGTTTGTACGTATTTATTTGTTTGTTGTCTTCTCCAATAGATTGTAAACTCCACCAGGGCAGAAACTGTCTCTTGTATTTTGTCTCTTTTTGGACTTCTAGTACAAATAACAGTGCTTGGCACATGGTAGGTGCTTAGTAAATGTTTATTGACTTTACTACATGTAAGACAATATGCTAAGCACAAAGGCAAAAGCTTGAGGAGTTTGTAGTTGAGAGGAAGGACAGTATGGAGCCATTGGTAATACTTGAGCAGGTGACAGTCTGAGAATTTTTAAATTTTTTAAAATTTATTTTTAAATAATTTTAATTTTTTTAATTTTAAAATTTCAATTTATTAATTAAAATAAGTTTTAATATTTAAAATATTAAATTTAAATTTAATTTTAAATTTTAAACTTTAAAGACATTAATTTAGTAGTTATTTGGAGTCTAAAATAAGGACTTAATCTGATGGAGGATGAGATGAGCAAAACCAGGACACAAATTTGTACAATAGCAACACTGTGAAGAGAAGCAGCTTTGAAAGTTGTATGACCAATACAATGGCCATCTATAGTCCTAGAACACCAGTGATGTAACATATTATTCACCACTTGACAGAGAAATAAATTCGAGATGCAAAATAAAATGTGCATGTGTGCCAATGGAATTTTTTGATTATGCATATCTGTCATGAGGTAGTTATTTATTTTTCTTTTTCACTCTTTCCTCCCCCTCCACAAGGAAGTAGGAGTGGGAAAGAGAGAAAATAGATTTCTGCTCATTAATAATAAATGGAGGGTGCTACATATGTGAAATGATGTATGTACTTTCAGATGAAGTCACTATAGTCACTATTTAATTAGTTTAATTTGATTGTTGAAAAATCAAATTGCTCCAAAATACTTTGTGGAATGGAGGTAGCCTGTAAATGTAAAGACAAAATATCAATACAACTGAAAAAGCTAAAGAGAATAAATTAGAGAGGTGGTAGGTTGGAAGAAGGAACAGAAAGAGACTATTATACAGTTGAGCAGTGATATATTAATATAGTTTCTACAGGGATAGAAGGAAAGAAATGTGAGAGATGATGCAAAGAGTCCATAACTCTCTGCAACTGATTGGAAATGTTTGGGGTGAAGGAGAGGGGAAAATGAAGGATAATTTTCAGTGAATTGAATGATGGTGATATTTTCAAAGGAAAAAATATAAGCTTGAAGAAGGGTCAGGAAGAAGGAGAGTGAGTTCTAATTTTATTGTATAAAATTGCAGATAACAACAGTACTGCAAGATGTAGATATCTAGCAGATAGTTGGTGAAAAAGAATGGAATTCAAGAGTGAAAATGTATTAAAGGGATTAAGATGGCAATTGTGCTCAATTGTGGGAACCAGAGTGAACCACACTCACTTTATCTTATGACTAAGTTCTGATAGCTCAATTCCCTTTCTATTATGGGTCTAGTCCACATTTTTCTCTTGTGAGAAAACCTATGGGATTTTTTTGGGGGAACCTTATTATATTGTTTGAACCTATCCTGCACGGGTGGGAAGCTGGAACACCTCTACCTATTGCTTAGACCTTTAATTGAAAACTTAGATCATTCTGATCAAAGATGTGGTAAGATCTGAAGCTTGATTTAAGGAGTTTTTTCACCATTATGCATCTGGAGCAATCCATATGTCTTATCTAAAAACTGGTCTTGTATTGATCATTCAATTATTGTTTCCATGTTCCTATCACGGAATATAGACATTGGAGAATGGGACACCTCATTTGTGTAATGATTTCAAGGATTTTCAGTCAGCAATTCTTCCCCTCCCAATTTGGAAAATCCTGAATCTTTCTTCCAATTAGAAATCAGATCACCTAATGTTGCATCATGCTTGTTTTCTTCTAATTAATTTGTCTTATTTGATTAATGGTTTTTAATGTATAAAAGTCTGTCTCTCCCTATAGTTAGGATCTAATGCCAAATCTGAGGAAGGCTACTGGTCTACATTTATGAGGCAATTGGATGCATTGCTTGATAAATTAAAATGTGTTGGGGTTCAAACCTTTGTTTCCTCTTTATTTCATCTATTACCCACCACGACTGTATATATGGGTTTGGGAATTATCTGCATAGAAACAAATTATTCTAAGGAAACAGAATCTTTTAAAATGTCCATACTTAGTAGACTGAACATATATTCTATCCAAAGGAGATAGAATTAAGTAATTTTGAGACATCATTTGTAACCTCAGAAAGAATAATTTCTGTAGCAAGTGGAGTTGTAACCCAATTCTAAGGGGCAAAAAGGGAATGGAAAGAAAAGAAACTGAGGCATTGATTAGAAATTCCTTTTTCTGTGATTCTGGCTGTGAACAGGACAGAAGGAGATAAGGAACATACTAGTAGCTGGTGACAGACTTTAACGTTTTTATTTGAAATATGAGGAGACTTGTGTATATTTGTAGGCAGGAGGGAAGGAAGATAAGGAGAGATTAAAAACAAAAGATAAGAGTAAATGCAAATTACATGGAAAAGTAAATACAAGATAATTTTATGGGGATCAAAAGAAGTCAAAGCTATATATAGTAAGAAGCAATTGAGTAGGCTTTGATAGAAGTTAGGGCTCTCTCAGGTGGTATTGAGAAAGATGGGGATTGTATTAAAGGCACACAAAGATATATCCGTCTTGGAAAGGAAAAGGGCTACCTTTTTTTTTGGCAGTGAAGTATGGGGTAAGATGCTATAGGTCCCCGAGCAGCTGGCTCTTGGGTGAGGAGTAATTCAGGGCATCTGAGTACATTACCTGTTTGGAGTTTGGAGTTAGAAGATGCATCTTCATGAGTTCAAATTTGCCACCAGACACTTACTAGCCATATGACCCTGGACAAATCACTTAACCCAATTTGCCTTAGTTTCCTCATCTGTAAAATGAGCTGAAGGAAATAATGAACCACTCCAGTATTTCTTCCAAGAAAATTCCAAATGGGATCATAAAGGGTCAGAAAGGACTGAACAGTAACAAGGGGGATCCCAACTCGGGAGTGAGGAGGGATGTTTTATGCATCCTCAGGTGATGATGACAGCTCATCTCTCTACATTCCTTCTTGAGCCAATATAGAAATAAGATTCCTGGATGACCCATATTGAATGGATACTGAAGGATCCATGGGAGACAGGTAATCCCAAGATAACTTTAAGATTTTGAACATTATTGTTGTTATTGATAAGGAAATGATATCTATAGTATTATGAGGGAACTGAAAAATATGCACAGTACTTTAAAGTTACACAGCCCCTTATCTCATTGGAGATTCCCATTTTCCAGATGAGAAAGAAGTCAGAGAGCTTCAATGACTTGCTTATGATCACACAGATAGACGGAGGGCAGGATTTGCACCAAAGGCTTCAACTCCAGTATTCTCTACACAAAGCAATTATTCAGTGTAGGGTGGTTTTTGTTGTGGTGATGGTTGGTTGTTTTTCCTATTGAATTAAATATGTACATAGACAGAAAAGATGCTGGTATAAAAGTGAGGGACTGAAGATACAAGACAGATAGGTAGCCAAAAATTGATGAAAGAAGGTTTTTCAGAAAGCGGGAGGACATGGAAATAAGAGTAAAAGTAGAGAGTTGAGTCATTTGAAGTACAGCACATTATCCTCAGAGACAAGAGCAAAAGGAGGGAGAAGACAGCTGCAGATATTTTTAAAGAAGAGGAGAAGTTGTATTAGTTCCCTTGTGATGGTCTCAATCTTTTCATTAAAGTGAGGATTAAGGCCAATTCAAAAAAGCAGAGAGGAAAGAAGGTGAATAGAAAGTCTTTGGAGTGGTTTCTGTTGAGTAGAATATAGATGGAACTGATTTATAAAGGCACATGGAATACCAGGAGCAGAAAAGGGCACAGAGCAGAGGCTAATGCCTGAGTCAGATTAACTATTTAGAATCATAGAAAATAGAAAACCATAAAATAAAAGAATCTTACAAAAATGATAGAAATGAGAAAGAATCTTAGATAATATAATCTAAGCCCCTCATTGTATAGATAAGAAAACTGAGACTCCCAAGAAGTGTAAGCTCACACAGATATCGACATTTAGGACAAGGATTGCACTTTTATCATTATTTCTTTCAGTTAACTTTGAAAATCCCTTTTCCAAACACACAACTTCCAATCTTTTCTGTTCATCCACCACTCATGTTGCCTTGATTGCCTTCCTCCTTAGGCTGGATCTAACCATTTCTGTCATGCTCTGAGCTGTCCACCTTTTCCACTTCATTAGCACCCAGTACTAAGTAATGCTCACTACTTTTTCTGCTCTGACTCTCAGACCGAAGAGCAGCAATGAGAAAAATCAGTGGGGCTGACTGGATTCCCTACAAATTCATTCTAACTAACCTGAGCTGAGCTCTCAAGACTGCTCATTTGATGGAGGTGCTAATGACCAGTAAAATTATCAAAGGAGATGACTGCCAAGGGAGAGAAATAAACAACTTGAATTATTTATGAACTGAACCATCTGATGCCTCAGTCTAGTTCTTTACCCATAAGCCTTTTTTGATTAAAAATTTGGATATGATTATTGAATGAGTTCCATAAGAAGCCTTGAATTAAAAAAAATCAGTTGTGAAAAATTCTACTTAGCTTAAAATATTTGTCTTGGTTCTGCTCATATTTCATTAATAACATTGCTTTTTTTTATCTTTTTCAACTCCTCCTGGACTTTCAGATGACCTCCTTCAGGAAATGTAAGCATCTGTCTCTGTTAATGCTATGTTCTAGTTATGAGAGAAAGGCAGCTGAAGAGACACTGATAATGCATAAACAAAGGGTCCGTGTATTACTTAACATCAGTTATTGTAAACGACTATATCACTTAGTGCAAGATCTTGTATAAAACTTCATATTTGTTGAATTAATTGGCTCAGTTCCTATTAGCAGCTCCCTTCAATAGCACAAGGTAGATAAAGGCAAACAGTTACTCTACAGAGACCCCCACTCTTTTGGGACACACGTGGGGAGGATTCACCTTACTTGGTTGGACATGGGTGGAAAGCCCATAAAGAGATTGATAACTCATATAAAGGGTGAGATTGTTACAGGATATCTAGTAAATTAAGCAAACAAGTTTTACAGATCTGCTGTGTGCAGAATAGTGGATCAGATGCCAGGTTTGATGTGAAATTCAAATAAGGTGTGATCATTGCTCTCCTAAAGTTTACAGTCTCTCGGGAAATAGGATACATGCAAAAATGACAATAAATAGTGGATGTTTAAAAACTGGCTATGTGAAAATGCATAATATACCTTTAAGATTAATTTGCATTTTAAACATTTTTTTCCCAGCTCTTGAATCTAGACAGCCAACAAAATAATAAATCAGGCCCCGATCTGTAGCATTTGCTGATTTCTGAGTTTAAATGCTCACAAGTTTACAATGACTCTCAGGAGCCAGTCTGAGCTGGCTCCAGCACACCCCTGACAATAATCCAAAGTAAAGTATCGTAAATATATGAGAAACGCAAACAATGCTGTTTTCTTATATTCTGTCTTGAAATAATGCCATATCTAGTTTAATAAACACCAATGGCTCTCCATGATCATGATGCTGTCTCAAACTTAGCCCCCACTTACTACCTGGAAGCTGAAATTCAGAGCAGCTGCAACTAAACAGTTGGTAAATATTTTGCTTGTACTTGCTTGCTGGTTTATGCCAGCAGAGCTTCTCTGCTGTGGTGGTGGGTGCAACTAGCAAAGTACGCTTCCTTCAATATTTCAGTGGTTCTATGAGCTCAGTGATGTGGGTACTTTCTCTAAGATAAATCTATTATCAAACCCGTTCTATGAGACTCCTGTCTATTCCCTACTTTAAAGCACACCTAGAAGAACCACCCAGTGGATGTTCCAAATGGATGTCATAATTTAGGCAACATATACTCCTATGTTGATATGTGGATCGACCTCTTGGTCAGGTATAATCTCACTGAGAAAGACCTATAATATTCAGTTAACAAAGTGCTCCAAGCTGAAAGACCCAGAGAGCTCATCAATGATAAGAAATCCTTCTATTTTATATTCTGAACAGCTTGTCATCCATGAGAATCACACTGTTATTTAGCATCCATGTCTATATTTCCCTTACTTTTTGATTTTTGATTTGCTAATTAAAGAATTTGTTCATCAAAGAATCACTGGAAAACGTTACTTCTCTGGTTGCATTTATCAAGGTATGTTGTATGCTATTGTCAAAAACAAGGGAGATATATTAAAGAAGATACTTGAACTCTGTGATTTGCTTTTGAAAGCTTTTTTTTTTTAAGTCAACAAGCATATAAGACAATAAAATCTTGAAATTCTTTGGATCTTTAGGAATATATCTATAAAGTAGTTTGCTGTGAAAATTATTTGAAAATAGTAGAGTGCTGTGTATACTTTTGTTTTGTTTTAATTAATTGGGCTTTTTGTTACTGTTTTAAGGAATGGGTTTTACGGCAAGGGGAGGTATTGGAAAGTATGAATAATATCCCCAAACTTCCCAAAGTCCAAAGCAGCAATAAAAGATAAAAAAGACTCCTGTTCCCTTCCCATGCTTTCATAATGGATGTCTTCTATACATATTTAGATGATTCTCATGCAGTTTTTATAAAATTAGGAAGGAGACTATGGTTTGCTAGTTATTGTTGTCCTCTGGAATCGAAGTGGAAAACAAAGAAAATGAATTGGGATTTTAATGGCTGCACTGCCTGGTTTTAAGCCATGAAAACTCAAAATCGTAGGAAGACTTTTTTGGAAATCCTCCACGTAGGTTTCCCCCAGCAATTTCATCTGGATCTGTTTATTCAGGTATTTTCAGGCACATCTTGGAGAACACAATCTTGGGTTAGAAAATTAGTGGAGACATAAGAACAAAGATGGGGAAAGGCAGGAGCAACACGTCGGTAGCAACCTTTGGCTCTCTTGCAGGAGGTACCTTCCTAGAATTTTTTGCAACTAGCAATCCTGGCTGTCTCGAACCCCCTTTGCCCTCTTTGCTGCTATTTCTCTCAGGCCATGGTAGGGAAAGTCTGAGAAAAGAACAGCTCCTGTACAAAAAGACCAAGGCCCTGCCTTTGGGTGAAAACTGTATTCTATACTGACTTATTTTTCCTTCTCCAGATGTATGTATGTATGCATTTTGGTAAGATCTTAAAAATCCTCAAGCAATTTCTTTCCCATGGGGAGTCTAAGGAATTATCTATGAATGAGTCAGCCTGGGAGTTACCATGGCAATGATTCTCATCACTTAAGGGTTAGTAGCCTCGTGCTATTACCATTTCAGCTTCAGAAGGCTTTGAAGTTCTGATCACATTTAAATATTCATAATGTTAAATATGGATTTCCTGATTTTGCAGCTTTACATGGCTTGAGATCCTTTCCTGAATCTATAAATAGAGATTTTTACATTGAATCTGTTCCTTCCACAACATAAAAGGGAAAGCCACAAAATTCTGCGCTCACAGGGAGTTTGAATCAAAATTATGAGTCTTTGAGATTGTTCTTTATATTTGCAGAAGCCAGTCCCAGAGGGGATCACTAGCCCTAAGTGCCATGTGTGCATCTGAAGAGATTGCTGGTCCCTTCCACACTGCTCACACATATCAGCCAACCCAGTAGTAAGCAGCCACAACCGCAGAATTTATTACTATATAACACTGCATTTGTGTGAGACCTACACAGCATAATCAAAATGAAAAAAAGGGAGTAATTTACCTTGGCTCATGAGAGTGAGTTATTTTCAACATGGTTGTCTTATACCCTGACCAAGATATATGCTACCCCAAATTGAGGCTGACACTCCTTTCAATTCCTTTGTTCAAATCATTACCCTATTTTTGATTCCCATCCAATAAATTGCTCTGCTCACTGTTAGTCTTTTCCCTTTCCCCTGTATTTTAAAAAAAATCCTACTTTGGATAGTGCATTTTCAAGTAAGGTTTCCCTTTTCCTATTTGTCTTCCTTATTAAAATGTGGTGAACTTGAATAGTGACTGTCTGGACTTTCCTATTTGTATTCCTGGCATTTAGCAGAGTATTTTGCCATAGTAAGCATTTAATACATGCTTTTTTTTTTTAATGCATTCACCATTTAGCAATCGACTGGGTAAGCCATTGTTATTCCTTACCTAGACATATGTAGTCTGAGGGAGTTGGGTACCAGACTGAATTGTTCATTGCTTTAGGCTGGGATCTATAGTTTGAATTTCAAATCTTTGTCCCGATGATAATTTTTCTGTTTTATACTAAGTATGATATGTTGATGTTGTTGTTCAAACTGTTCAAAAGCTGTAGAGGATGTATAGAGCAGATTTAGTTCACATAGCCAACTGGAATGGCTATATTATATTAATCTGGATGTGTGATTTCATTAATATGGGGAACTCCAAATGGGGAAACTTGCTCCTCTGACAGACACAGGAAATTCCTTCATTACACAGTCCGAAGGGGTCCCAGGTAAAGCCTGAACCTGGTTCTTTATAACCCCAATGGAAGCTCTTTAATCACTATGACATATTGTCACTTTACTACTCTCAAAATCAGGAATGAATTCTATTAGATGTAAAGAGACACTTCAGTATTTTTATTTCAAGACTTTAATGTAAAAATCTCAAGATACAACTTTAATAATTCTAATAAGCATCAAATAATCACCTACTATATGAAGGGCAAAGTGCTCAGTGTTAGGAGGAATATAAAAGCCAAAAAAGACAAGTCCCTCCTTTATAATACCGATATGGTTACTTTTCTTGAAAATTTAACTCCAAATTTTATTTTCATAATACTTGTTTTTAATTTATTCTGTAAATATAATTTACAATTAGAAATCATTTTAAAAATAATAGTTATGTAGAACATTTGATTGTACTATTCTATCATGTAGGTGATACATTTTATAGAAGATACAACTAAACCATACGAAAAGTCACAAAGCTAGTAAGTATTAATATGTTAGTCCATAACAGCAACATAGTTATTGTAGGTACCATGCTAAGCTCCAGAGTAGGAAAGGAGCACTTGGCTATAGAGAAAGGCCCTCAAGGAACATAATTTTTATTGGGGAAAACACCATATATGTATGTATGTGTTTGTGTATATACACATATAATGTATAATATATAACATACAATAATACTGTAATATAATATTTTTATATTATAAATATATCTACATATATATAACATAATATACTATATATACTATATAAGTATACTATACTATATATGTTATATTTATATATCTAGTTACTATATATACTATGTAGAGTGTATATAAATAGCATATATAATGGATAAAAGAGATGGAAGTTAATCTTATAGTAGTATATCTTGTATGGAAGTGGTTAAATTATAAGAAGTAAGAAGATGTTATGAATTATAAGAAGTAAGTAAGCAAGAGTTGCCTTATGAAGCCCTTTACATTAAAGAGGACTTTATGTTTGATCCTTGAGCCAACAGGCAGCCATTTGGGATCAATGAAGGTGAGTAGATGGGAGAGGGGGAGCAGATGTGGTAGGGATATGACACTTTGGCAGCTGAAGGAATTGAGTCAGGATAGACTTAAAACCTGGAGACCATTTTCTACGATAGTAAATGAAGTCTAATGAAGTGATGAGGATCTGGATGAGGGTGTCAGCTGTGTGCATAAGGGGAAGTACGTGAGATATTGTGAAGATAGATTTGGCAATAAACTAGATATATTTGGGTAAGAATGAAATGTTCAGAATAATTCTAAAAATCTGAGACTCAGAGGACAGTGACATAAGAGGAAAGTTTGGAAAAAAAGAGTCTATTTTGGATATGTTGAGTGAGGATATATATATATATATATATATATATATATATATATAGACAGATATAAAACAAGAGGGATGGAAAAATAAGAATTTTTTAAAGGATGGATGAAATATGGTCATGTCTGTGAGTCTCAGGGAAGGATAGGTTTGTAAATCATGATAATGATGGTGTTGAGTATGATGATAGTGTTGATGGTGATGATGGTGATGAGGATAGTATTGATGGTGATGATGGTGATGATGATAGTGATGGTGATGATGATGATGGTGATGGTGATGATGATAGTGATGATGGTGATGCTGATGCTGATGGTGATGGTGATGATGATGGTGGTGGTGGTGATGATGATGATGATGAGGTGGTGGTGGTAGTAGAGAGTGACAGAAAGAGAGAGAGATGGAGAGAGGTACGGAGAAAGAGAGAAGGAAAAAGATGGAGATAGAGAAAAAGAAAAGAAGGGAGAAGTGAACAATCTGCTTTGAAGTAGGAAGGGATTGGGTGTATGAAGAGATAAATCTTGGCAAAGACCAACTCTTGATCTCAGAGCAAAGAAAATAGTGGGGAAAGATGTGTGAATAATATCATATGAGGAGAGAAGTCCTATTGAATAATCTCTCTCTCTTTTTTAATTTTAGTGAAGTAAGAGGCAGTGTCCTTAGCTGAAAGAATGGAGAAGACTCAAGGAAAGATGAGAAGGTTTGGAGAATACTTTGTATAGAGTGAGCTAGGAAATCAATCACAGTAGACTGGGATGCTTCAGTTCCTGCAGTGAGGACCCAGCTGAGAGCAAATGACATACAAATGACATTTGTAGTAGGTCCATTTAATTTGATTCCATGATTTCTCTCAACTCCATTCTTCATGATTAGTTAAGAAGGTGAAGAAATTCAGGACCTGAGGTTTGACAGGGTATGATGGACAGGATAAGAGGTCAATAATTTTAAGAATATAAAATGAGGAATGACATTGCTTTACTAAGGGGTCAAGATAGGGAAGGAAGGACAATGTGGGGTAGGGATTATGGCCTGGGAAAGCCATAACGGGGAGGAAATGAAAGTCATTAGTGAGAATCTAGAACTTGGGGCAAGTATCAGTGGTTAAAGAGAGGTCTGTTGAAGAGGCACTAATTAGAACTTTCAAAGTCATGCCATGAGGGCAAACTTTATCACAAATGGTAATTTGTTCTAGGAAGAGCCTGGAGATCCATCTTAAAGCCAGAAAGAGCAGGGAGTAATCAGGAGCCCAGATCATGAAATAATCGTTTCCAGTCTGCTCTTGAGAAAATCTTGTTTTTGTACAACTTCACAAGTGGTTTCTTAATTGTGGATCAATTAAGGGAGAGAACCTAGAACTCAAAAATTTCAGAAAATTTGTTTAAAAAATCAGTTTCGAATGTAACTGGGGGAAAAATATTTATTATAATTATATTATTATACAATATAATAATTAATAATAAAATAAAATGAGAAAACCCTGGGAGTCAGGATAGCAGTCTTGTCTCCCAACAGCAAGAGATAATATTTAGAATTCTGACAGAAGACAAGAGGTCAGTGCTAAGGACTTTGACAGGATTGAGGTTCACAGGTGCCACGGGGAAAGACAGTTCAGTTCTGCTCATAGCAAAAGATGAGTCATGATGATGTCCCGCTGGGCAGTACCTGAAATGACTTTGTGAATCATGGTCACAGACCTAAGGACTCCGTATTTAGACCAGAGAGACAGTTAAGAGTTTGGATAATGAATCAGGATCTAAAAAGAAGCTTTTGACAAAGCCAAAATAATAGATTGAATAAAAGAAAACATTTAGTAGAAATAAATGTGAAATTCTCTATATGACTTCAAAGGATCAGTCTCACAAGTCCAGGACAAGGGAGATGTGGCTAGAATAGAGTTTTCTATAGACTAAATTTAGTCTCAATTTAGTAGACTACAAAGTCAATTTGAATTAAAAATGTGCTACAGTAGTATATAAAAAAAAAGAAAATAAATCCAATTCAGCCTTAGGCTGCCATAGTTTCTAAAAAGAGTTTTATTCCCCTGTAATCTGCAGAGATTGAACTGAACTCAGTAGGTGGTCCTAAGTCACACTTTAGAAGATTGAGTGGTCACTCACTGGGGACATGTCAGAGTATCATTAAACTGTGAGATTCACCAGAATTAGAAGCTAAGTCACAACCTTTCTACTCTATTGACAAGCTACTAATGAGAAAGTGGCGATGGTATAGAAAAAGATGCAGATGAGGTTGGGACTGAGGGAATAAACTGTTTCAGGAGACATTGAAGAGAAGCTTTCCCTTTTTGGCAGAGTTGCTCAGGATTGATTTCACTAAGGAAAATCACTCAATTTCCACGTTAAGAAAAGGAACATTTAGAATACTTATTTTGATGACATTCTCTATTCTATTGCTAAACTTTCGTTAGCCACTAGGTGGGGATATCATTTTAGTTTGCTTATTATTCTGCCCTTCCTCCATAATACAGTCAACCAAGGGGGAAAAGTGTTGGAAAAGTCTTCAGGTGGCAGTGGTGCTAATGGTATTATGGTGGAAATCAACTTTTCACCTCAGACTTAATGGATAGTCTTACATTTTAAGCCAAAATACTGCAGCCGTGTTGTACTCCTACTATGTCTGTTCTTTTTTAAATATGAAAATCTTTTCCTCTTTTCTAAAGACTAGGAAAAAAGTTGCAAATAGAATATATTGATTGAGGGAAATTAGGAAATTAATTTGGCAGTTTATTTAAATGCCCTCTAGAAAAGGGGATTAGTGCTGTATCTTTAAAGATCCAGAGAGCAGATCTAGAATTTGTCTTTGGAACTTGAGTGGAGGGCAGATAGTGCTTCAGTATAAGAAAGAATCAGACTTTTAAGCATTAGAAATGTCCCAAAATGGAACAGGAGGCACCGTGAGTCAGTGAATTCTTTGTCTTTGGAACTATTCAAGCGGCAGAGGCTAGAGATCAGGCTATTATGATGGGGATTTAGGCAAACAGTTTTTGAGATCAGAATTATTCTTTCTGATTCTAAACATGCATGATTCTATTATTTAATGTAAAGATAGATAATTAAGTTAACTATAAGCACTAATGTTATAAATTTTCCTAATTCCTTGCCTCCTACAGAGTCTACTGAAGTTACATAGGATTATAAGTTCATTTTGAAAGCATCAAACCCAGCAGGGATCTCTAAACATGCTAAGCACTTATTATCACCTTGTTTAGGAGACTTTGTCTGTCAGGTGGCTGTGGTACTGGACTCTAAATTTATAGCCTCCTTTATTATTATCGACATTAAAGGATGATGTTCATCTCTCTGTAAAGATCTCACCCATTTTATCTGTTTGGCTTGGAGCAGACCCTCTTTCCTCAAAGGCTGTATCATTGGAATGTAAAATCTATCAGGTTTTATCATATTTGAAAGTAATAGTTCTGGCAACAGACTGAATTTACTTTCTGAGGACTTGCCTAGCTAAGTGTGGACTGGCTCATCACTAGTAGGTTGGCCATTTAGTGAATTACTTGGTCATGGTAACCATGGAAACAAAGAAAAATACAATGGGATCCTCAGCCTACTTAGCTTTCTTCTGTTTCTGTAGTGATTGTGTCAGAACATCAGAAAAGGGAGCAGAATTCTAAGAATCCTATCATTTATAGATAAGCTTTAATTTTATTGTTGATCGTCTAGTGTCCAATGACCTACAAAAGGACAGTGCTGGAGGAAGTGAATTATATCTGTCTTGACATTCTCACTATAAATGAAACCAGAAGAAAGAAAAAGATCGCAGATACATGGAAGGAGTCATTGCTGATTTTTTATTGGAGAGGCAAATAACAGGAATTGGGAGAGTTAGTTTTAAATAGATCAAGAGAAACAATATCACGGAATATTTAGTCATCAGATATTGCAGTGCTTGTGATAAACCTTTCCAAAATACTTTTATAAGGGAAGATGATGGAGTGGGCAAGAAAATTCCAAGCTCTTCAGATTTTCCCAGCAAACAAAGCAAATTACTCCTCAGGAGAATGTGGAATAGTTAAAAATTAGTCAGAGTTTGGGCAGAATAGCAGTCCTCCTGGGATAATCAGAGGAGATCAAAGAAAGCTACTGGGATGGAGGTTTTATCTGTGTTAGGTGTAAACATCCCCAGGTGAGTTCCCCTGAAATAGCAAGCAATTGAAACCTGAGGTGGGCTGGGTTGTGAGATAGTCTCCGGCTCAGTTACAAGAACATTTACCTCCCAAACAATGTGGGGAATTAGGTGTCTGAGTCTGGGAAGATTGAGGGAATCCCTGTTGCTAAGGAATGCCAAGCCCAGATGTACTGCTGAGACACAGCCCTCAACAAGAGGGACTCAGTACATGTCTGGTGAGAGCAGAAGCAGTGGGATAGGGAAGCTGCTGGCTATGAGTGCTTACAGGAGGCTGAGTTCTTGTTTTGGCTTTCTGGCCAGCCTCAGTCCCCGTATTGTAGGACTAGAGGTGATTAAATCCACAATCTGTTACAAAATAAGCAGGCAAAGGAAAAAGAATCCAACCATAAAAGAATTACCAAGGGAATAAGGAAGTTCATATGCAGAGGAGGATACTGAAGTCCAAAAAAAGCCCTTCCTACCTTCCCCCAAATAATGTCAAATAATCATCTGCCCAAAAAGAATTCATAGTACTAAAAAAGTTTAAAAAATCAAATGAGATTGAAGAAAAACTAACAATAACAATTCCCTCTCATCAAAAAAATTCTGTAAAGAAAGACAACCAATTAAAAAAGGAGATTCATAATCTTAAGAAAATGACTCCTTGAAAACTGATCTAGAGAATAGATCAAGAAGAGAAAACATAAGAACAATTGGATACTTGAAAACTATGATCAAAAAAAGAATTTTGATACAAAAATACAAGAAATAATTAAAGAGAATTGTTCAAAAATGTTACAAGAGGGAACAATAGAAATAGAAAAAAAATCATCACTATCTGAAAGAGATTTCATGAGAAAAGCCTACAAGAACATCACATCTAAATTCTGAAATTCCCATGTCAAACAGAAAATATTATAAGCAACAAGAAGAAAAGACAAACAATTCAAATATGGTGAAACCACACCATACAAGACCTAGCAGCAGTTGCATTAAAAAACTTCGGGTCTTAACATACTCTGTATTAAAGAGTAAAGGAACTAGGGTTGTGGCCCAAAATATTATACCCAACAAAGTTAAACATTATCTTGAAAGAAAAAAGACATTTGGTGAATTCCTAGACTTCCAGAATTTTGAAATTAATGGAAAATTTGACATATAAGATCCAAGAGAAATTAAAAGTAAATATTAAAGAATTTTAAAGGACTCAATAGGACAAACTGTTTTATATGTGGAAATGAAACCGTATGTGTGAGATTGTCATTAATAAGTGGATAATTCAAAAGAAAGACTGGGGAAGAGCTGACTAGGATGTGATTCTAAAATATAAAAACCATAGAGGAAAAGGCAAAAAGAGTAATTAGGTGATAGGAATGGAGTGTGATAACAAGAACTGACACAGCAGAATTAGATGGAGGAGAAAGGCTGGTAGTTCTGGAATACTATTCACACTGGAAATGGGTTAAAGTGGGAAAATACATATATACATACATATATATATATATGTATGTATCTATATCAATAAGAGTATAAAAGTCTTTAAATGTATTAAAAAATTAGAAAGGGAGGGAATAGGATAAGGAAGATTTAAGAGGATTGTGGGTTAGCAGAAATGGGTGTGTAGAGTAGATGGAATGTGTGTAGATTAATGGGAATGGGTTAAAGAAAGAGGAAAAGATTGGGGGGAGAGGATAAGGGAGGGATTTTTGGAAAGGGGGCTAAGTTAAGTCATAACAAGACAAGTTAGTAGGTAGAAATAAAATAGAAGAGGTAGAAGGGATAGGATATAAGAGGGACTCACAAACATGATAGCAATGATCAGGAAAAGAAAAAAAAAGTAATCATTGGTAATACATGGAGTAGTAATCACTGATCTCAGAGAAAGTTAAAGCTAAAATAGATTTAATCAAAAGAGAAAAAATAGAGAACATTATAGGTCATCCAATATTGTTATAGACTATTTAAAATAACTAGATAGCATATGGTTGGAATATGGCTGTGATGTAGGAAATGATGAATTGGTGGATTTCAAGAAATGTGGAAAAAGATGTTATCCATCTTCAGAGAAACAGGAAAAACAAGCATGATGGTACATAAATGTATATTAATGTATATCTGTATATCTGATTATGATTATAGATATTTATATTTGTTTATATGCATGTTGTATGTCGATCTATATTAATCTCTCTCTGTCTCTCTGTTCCTAATTGTAGCCAGTTTGAGAGGGAAGAAAGGGGAAAAAAAAGAATAAAGTAAAAAGTTTACAGCAGAGAACAAAAGAAAAGAACAAGGAAGGAACAAGGAAGTAAAAGTAAAGATGGATAGCTCTGGATATAAGGTATAGCATTTATGATATAAGTAGGCTTTCTTGAAATAGAAATTTATTTTTTCATATTTTGAATTCTCTCATGTTCTGCTGTGTACATAGCAACATTTTTTTGGTTTTTTTCTTTTTCTATCTAAACTTAAGTATGCTTATTTAATAAATAAATAAACTTAAATATACTTTCAAAAAGACTATCATGAAAATAATTAAATCTGTCTCAGGGATTAAGAGGTAGAAAAATTATAGAAAAATTTCATAAAACTCTAGATAAAAATCAACATATACTTTGACAGTGATTTTGATTTAAAAGTAAAATTAGGTAAATATTGGAAAATCTTCATCAGTATAAGAGAGGTCAAAGATTTGTTGATTACAAAGAATTATTATATCTATAAATCTTGAATATTTTCTTCAAAAAAAAATTTAAAACACGCACAAACCTAAAAGAATAACAATAGAACAAAAGATATGACATTTGAACTACCATCCAGTATTCTTGCAATTCATAACCAAAAGGATAGGTAATGGTGAGATGGAATTGACACAGACTGAAATAATTTCATGTAGTTTAATATCAATGAACAAAAGAAGATCAAAAGCATTTAGAAGTAAACACTTGAATTGTTTACTAGTAGAGAAAGATGACAGCCAAAGGCAACAACAGATTAGAATGTAAACTTGTTTGTAAAAATTTACGGAGAAGGATAATATAGGATTATGTGTGATACTGCCTAATAAAACAATGAGAAGCAGTGGAGAGGGGGAGAACCCCCCAACTGTTTAAAGAAAGCTTGATGAGATATCCAACTAGGTGTTTTATTGCTATGATTATAAAATATGAATCCCCTGTTTGGCTTTTGTTTTTAAACTCCTATTTAATTTTTTTGTTTCAATTATTCATGATTTATTTTCTCTCCTTCCTCTTCTCATTGAAAAAACAAAACTTTGTAACAAATGTGTATAGTCAAGAAAGATAAATTATTATCAACATAAATTATATGCATATTGCATATAATATAGAAAGTGTTGCATATATATGTCTTATTTGGACCCCGCTGATATATCAACAACATGCTTTATTATAAGTTCTCATGAATCATAGTTGGTTACTACATTGATAAGAATTCTTTCAAAGTTGTCTTTCTGATGTTATTACTATACAAATTGTTCTCTTGATTCTTCTCATTTCACTATATAGTTCACGCAAGTATTTACAATTTTCTCCAAAACTGTCCTTTATTAATTTCACTCACATAACATAATTAGTTCAGCATACTGAAATTGATGGGGACTCTTATTTTTCTCCCAATCTTTTTGGTATTGATTTTGTTTATATAAAAGTATTCTATATTAATATAATCAAAATTATCTATGTTACATTTCATAATGTCTGTAAAACCCTTGACTTTTCCTTTGAGAATTTGGATGCTATACTAATTGGTACATATATGTTTAATATTGATATTACTTTTTTTTTTTTTAGCAAGATACAGTTTCCTTTCTTATCTCTTTTAAATAGGCCTATTTTTGCTTTTTATTTTGTTTGAAATTAAGATTACTAACCCTGTTTTTTTTTTAACTTTAGCTGAAGTTTAATAGTTTCTGCTCCAGCCCCTTACCTTTACTCTGTATGTGTCTTTCTGCTGCAAATGTTTTTGTTTTTGTTTTAATAAACAACATATTGTAGGAATGTTGTTTTTGATCCACTCTTCCATCTACTTCCATTTTTATGGGAGAGTTCATCCCATTCACATTCATAGTTATGATTACTAATTGTGTTTTTCTCTCCATCTTTTTTTTCTCCTATTTTCTTTCATATTTTTCCCTCCTTTACAGTGTTTTGCTTCTGTACATCACCTTTTTAAATATATCCACTTTTCCTTCTGTCAGTTCTTCTCCCTAACTCCACATGAAATTTCATCTTCTTCTACTTCTCTGTCGGATAAGATAGATTTCTATGTCCAACTGATTTTATGTAATATATATATACACACACATACATACACACATATATTTATATTTATACATGCATATTATTTCCTCTTTGAATCAATCCTGATATCAAACAATGCCCATCACCCACTCTTCCATTTCCCCTCCATTATGGTTGGTCTTTTGCACTTTTTTATGTGAAATAATTACCCTATTCTACCTTTTACTTCCTTCCTTCTGCACCCTGAATACTCTTTCTTATCTCTTGATTTTTTTGTTGTTCCCTCAAATTCACCTTATACTCATATCCTCTTTCTATGTATATTCCTTTAAGCTATAATATTAATGATACAATATTTTAGAATTGCTAGAATCATCGTCCCATGTAGGGATATAAATAGTTTAGTTCTGTTGAACTCCTTTCCCCTCTTTTTTTCCCCCTTTTATCTGTTTATATTTCTCTTGGGTCTAGATACTGGAGATCAAATTTTTTGTTCAATTCTGTTCTTTTCCTTATGAAAGGTTAAAGTCCTTCCATTTCATTGAATGATCAATTTTCTCCCTTGATGTATTGTGTTTAATTTCACTGGGTGATTCTTGATTGCAGTGCTAACTCCTTTGCTTTCCAGAACATCATCTTTCATGATCACTGATATTTTAATGTTGCATCTGCTAAGTTCTGTGTGATTCTGAATATGGCTTTTTGGTTTTTGAAATGCTTCTTTCTGGTCATTTGCAGCATTTTTTCCCTTGACCCAGCAGTTCTGAAATTTGGTTATACTATTCCTTTGAGTTTTTATTTTGGTGTATCTTTTCTGAGATAATTAGAGGATTCTTTTGGTGCCTATTTTGGCCCTCTGCTCCCAGGATATTAGGGCAATTTTCCTTGATAATTTCTGAAAGATTCAGGCTAGGTCACATCTTTCACTGATCCTGATATTGTCTCTCCTGGATATGTTTTCCAGGTCAGTTGTTTTTCTAATGAGTTATTTTGCATTACCTTATATTTTTAACATTTCTTTTGGATTTGTTTGATTGATTTTTGACATATCATATATTTTTAACATTTCTTTTGGATTTGTTTGATTTTTGACATATCATAGAATCATTAGTTTTCACTTATTTTTTAACTTTTAAGGAATTTTCCTCAATTAGCTTCTGGACTTTCTCTTCTAACTGTACTTTTTAAAGAAATGTTTTCTTTGGCAGATTTTTGTATCTTCTTTTTCATTTGGCCATTCTATTTTTTAAGCAGTCGCTTTCAGTTTTCCATGCTATTGACTCTTTTTTTTTCATAATCTTCTTGCATCCCTTCTATTTATTTCCCCAATTTTTTCCTCTACTTCTCTTATATAATTTTTAAGCTTCTTTTTGAGCTCTTCCATGAGATCTTTCTGGGATTGAGACCACTTCACAATTTCCTTTAGTGTTTTGCCCATGGCTCTTTGACATTGTTATCCTCTTCAGAGTTTGTGTTTTGATCTTCTTTGTCACCACTATAGATTTCTATGGCCAGATTCTTTTTCTTTGTTGTTTTTGCTCATCTTTTTTTGATCTTTTTCCATTTCTTTTAAATTTGAGCTCTGCTACTGGGGTAGAAGGACCATTGTTTCAGGTTTCTTGCTCCACAGGCTGCAGGCTCAAGTGGTTTACTTGGTGCTGTACTGATTCTGCCCTGAGATGTACAGGGAACCCTTATGTCTGGCATTGCACTGAAGGTTTGGATTGTGCAGTGGTTAGCATTTCTGGAGACTACAGGTTACCTGGTGCTGGACTGCGCTTCTTGTACTGATATCTGGAATCCATAAAGACTGATGGAGGTGTTGCTGCATTTTCCCAGGGATACCCTGAGGCAGTAACAGTCTGGTCATTGGCAGCTGCCAATTTGCCCAGGCCTATGCTGAAGTAAGTGGCATCCTGGTGCTGGCATCTGGCTGCTTGCTTGGGCACCTATAGGGTTGCTGTCTGCCTGTCTGCCAGAGCTACATGAAAGCCCTGTGGAAGTCTGGCTGCTGGGAGTTCCCTGTTTGCTAGGGGCTGTACTGAAGCATGTGGCCATTGTTGGAGCCAGAGTTTGTCCAGTCCCTTAGCCATTGTGGGGCACATGGCGTACCCTGCTGTTGGCACTGGCCTTCTCCACCACACTGGGCTCGAGATCTCCCACTGTTTTGCTGAGATTGGGCTTGCTGCTGTCTTGCTGGAACTCTTCCTGTTCTGGCTTGTGTATCCCTTTTATCTGAGTTAGACAGATCTTTTTTTGGTCAATCTTCCAAGTTTCTTGGGCACAAAGATCTTTCACCCCATCTTTTTGCTGGTTTTGCTGTTCCAGGATTTGTTTTGGGGTGCTATTTTATGATGGTTTGGAAGTGAATATGGGAGAGGGAATTTACTGCTTTCTTTACCATTTTAGCTCCCTTTACTTTTGTCTTGTTGTGTGCTCCAGGTTTCCTTTGAACTTTGGTACCCCCAAATTTACTAAACAAGAAAGAAGAAAAACTCACTGTTGATTTGTATAGTCATATACAAGATCAAGTATCTTTAAAATGTAATATGGACTGAGTTCTGGAAACAATGGAAAGTGCCATTGACAGTGGTGACAACTTATGGAGAGGCTTTCCATATATTGTGAGACTCCATGTCAAGGCTGTGAATCTCCCAGTGTAGCACAGGGGTTTGTGTGACTCAAAGGGAGACAGAAATGATATCTCTAGTCACTCCCCTCGACCCACTTTTTGAAATGGTATTTTAATTTCTGGCAAGAGAAGAACAGGTTTTGGGCCAGAAGTTTGGCCACTCTCCTCTCAGACAGAGAAGGTACGAGGCTAGAATCACATTTATCTGATCCCTTAAATATAATTAGTCTAGGGAATGTGGTATTCAGGCTCAAACTAGTTTCTGACTCCTGTTTCTTGTTAGGGGAAGCAGGACCCCAAGCTTCGTATTCAAGGTTTGCCTCTTTCCCCAGTGAATATCAGTTCCACAACAAACACACAAAGCAAATAGCAAGAAATCCATTTATCCAAACAGCAAAGCAGGAATCAGAGAAAATATAGTTAGAAGAATATAAATATAAATGCAAAGTGAAGGACCTCTGTCATTGGGAGTGAGATAACTCAACTCAAGCAGGAGAGAGAGGGTCAAGGATATCACCCAAAGGAATGTTCCCTTACAATGAAATAGGGATATGATGCAAATTGCTACCTCTTCTCATATCTTCAGTAGCCTAAGTGAGGATGACCTTGTTTACCTTCTCTCTTAAAGATGGAAGCCAGAAATGTCTAAAGCAACTCCAAGTTTGAAGAAAACTTAAAAAACACTGGATATCTCTTCTCTTTCACACTCACTCCAGCTCTCATACAAGGCAGGCCATTTACTTCTACCAGTGAGGGAAGGATCTCTTACTAGTAGACATTGGGCCTGGAGCTATAAATATAAATAGATTATCATTTTAAATGGGAACCCATAAAGATGAAATTGTTCTGTCCCCACTCTCTTTCTCAAGACTCCTTCAAATCTTCCAAGATTTTAGAGGTAGGAGTTTGAAATAATCATTTTCCCTGAGTTGAGCTAGGAGGAGACCTGTGTAAGAGCAAGCATTTATGGGAAAACTCAGTCAAACTATTCCTGATTATACAGTCCACTTTAGGAAGAACAACTAATACTGTTTGGTCAATGCCATTTTGAAAGATTTTAATCAAAATTTGCCTTTGGTCCAGTAAGCTCAAATAGAGATCTTTTTCCTTCTGGCCTAGAAGTACAGTACACCTTTTTTTTTTTTTTTTCTGGAAAAATTTTTGTTGGAAGAATTATTTTACTGTCCTAAATGCCTAAGGCTGTCAACAAAAATTTTCTCCATAGGGGAGACACAAGTTCTGTACGTTTTGAATTGTTCTATGGAAAAGTGGCTTACATACAAGTTTTATCAGAGATGGTCTAAATGAAAAGATTTGGGTTCAGCTTTTCCATCAGTGATCCTCAACATTAAAATACAGCAACAATTAGTACTTAAGCAAATGTTGCTCTTATACCCTTGAATACTTCCTTTTGTACACTGTATGTTGGAGTAGTTGTGATTTTTTATTTGAATTATTCAATGGCTTTACAGTTTATTATTTATGTAAAATTTTTGTCTGGTAAAATATATGTCTTTATCTCTAGTGTTCAGAATGCTTTCCAGTCCATAAGCAAAGTTTAATAAATATTTAATAGAATTTATTAATTTATTTAGAATTTAACATTTTCCTATGGAGGTGAAAATAAAAAAAATTCTACTTGATTTTAGTTATTTTTATCAAAATGATAATCTGAAGATATTTCTAGAAATAACAAAGATGAATTAAATTATCTGTGACATAATTACTTTGAGTTTAGTCTATAAGAAAACATGTCAAACAGATATAATTTGCCACTTAATAGAAATGGCTAAATATCTGATTCGTTATCACAAGCACCCTGTCAAGAAGATGGGGACTATTTTCATTTTGCCATCCTATCCCTAGTATTCTAGCCTAGTTCAATATACATAAGGAGCATTCAATAAATGTTAGTTAAAAGGAAATTAATTCTTTTTATTTGGGAGTTGGATGACATTTCCTAATTGTTCATTGCAGGCAAAACTTGTAGTGTGAGTGTGTGTGTGTGGTATGTGTGTGCAGTCATCCACACACATAGATTTGCATAACACTAAACTTTTATTAACTTTTCAAACTATTGAAGCAATCATTTTCACAACAGCTTTCAAATGGTAATAACATCCTTCAAATACTGCAGCATGACATGGACTTATGCACTCTATAAACTGATTGTTGATTAGTAAAGAACCTAGCATTACTTTTTTTAAATAATGAAGAAAAAGTTATTGCTAAAATGTTGCTAATTAAACTTCATCTTACCATCTGTCCTCCCATTATGATTTAATATTACTTTTCTAAAAGCACACATTTTTTGAGGAAATTATTGAATAATTATTATATTCTTGTTTAGGATTTTAAAAGTACAATTTGCAAAGCTTTCATGAAGTCTTATCTTTTGTTTCCTAAAACATGAAAAGATAAAAGTGTGGATAAACCATTATCACCTTAGGAAAGCTGTATACATTTGGGCCTATTAGATTGGGAAATTGAATTCTTTTTGTACACTGTATGTTGGAGTGTGTGAAATATGGATCAATAATTGATTCTTCTTCTAATTGGTTTTGCTAAAGTATATGTGTATATATACATATTGATATGTGTATATATAATGTATATAGTGTATATGTATATAGTATATATGTATATACATACATATATGTATGTGTGTATGTATATATATACATATATATATATATATAATTGATAGATAGATAGATAAGTAGGTAACCAATAGGATATCATTTCAGGACAGATGCTGCTGCTTTCAATATTGTTACAGAGGTAGTAATATGTTATCTGTTTTCTTCCTTATGACCTAAAATAAATATTGCTTTGGTATCAGCAAAAAACATTTGGGAAATAATGGCAATTCCTACTTTTAATTGAATAATTCTTGGAAGCTGAATTAACTTACTATCTCAAGACTCTAGTCAATGCAATTTCAAGATAAGCAATCAAAACTGTCCTCTGATTTATAGGTCCCACCTAAGATCCTTTTTCTTTCTTCCTCCTATTCTAGAAAAATGCCAAGGCTTGTGGGCTATGTGTTCATGGGCAATCAAACTGTTAATGTAACAGGGAAATGACACAAGATCTTGTAGTCTTAGGTCCATAATTCACTTTGAACATTCTAGTACTAAGGAAGGAAGTACAATAACTTAAAATCCTAGTAGCTTATATATTGGTAAAACCTGGATATTTATCTCAGAAAATTGGGCACGTAGACATCCAGTAAGAGTTTACTTTTTTCATAATTTTTATTTATTTCCTCATTTTAATTGAATACAAAAAGGTGGCAAATAAATTATGTGTTTTTGCCTCTTGTATTAGAATTTCTCTTACTGGATTTCTCTTTTAGATTTCAAATTAGGCTCTAGTTACTATGTCAAACTAAAGCATCTATCCACACTATTTTATTACTTTTATCTGTGTGTTGTTTCTGCTTTTAATGACTTTAATGTTTTTTATATTATTGTTTTGGGGTTTTTAGGGTAACCTGATCTAAGAAAAGGTTTTCCTCCACAGGCTGTGTAACAAAGGGTGTTATAGTGGCAATCACTGGTCAGGGAAGCAGACAGGTCAAATGAATTTACTAAAAAGCAGAAAGAAAATCACTCAGGAGAGCTAATCCATGGAGAGACATGAATAGACATGACTAGAGTAGACTGGTATCAAGGGATCTATAATTTTGTAAAAAAGAGACTTAAAAGACAATTCAAAGGGTCAGAGGTCCTGATTCAGAGGGAAATTGTGCATTCTTATTCTAGAATTAAGACTGGGTGAAAAAGCAAGATGAATCCAATGACTAGAATCCTCTTCCAATATCCATATACAAAAATGGCCATGTTTCAAATTAGAGATACAATTATACATCCCTAGAGAACATGATTTAACCAGTTCAGTGGAATCTATGAGATAAGTAGAGTGTTTTATTGCATTTTCTTTATAAAATAGGGCTTTCATTGCATTTTCATTATAAAATTATATGAACTAATGTTTAAAATTTTCTATTGAAAATACTGTTGAGGGGATTTAGATTAAATGGGTTTATAGTTGAACAATTGTAATGAAAATACCTGAATTGTTTTTGATATCTACCTACATATGCCTAGAATGGATGGATGGATGGATGGATTCATTCATTCAACAATTAAGCTGTTGCTACTTGTAAAGTATTGGGGAGATACAAATATAAATAAGACATAGTCCTTATCCTTATTAAACTTAGAATATGATATTAGAAATATAATGTATATATATACATATATAATTACTAAACATAATTGTACATCATGATCATATAAATCACAAAAGATATAAAATGTTATGCAAGGTCTGAGGAAGAAATAAATGATAATTCTTTACTGGGAGAGGACAGGGAAAGCATAATAAAGGAGATCAAATTTCATTTGATTTTTGAAGGATAAGTACAATATTTCAACAAGAAATGATTGAAGCAGATGAGTAGTAGAGTAAGGAGAAAAGAGGTTAAATTGCAATACAGCTACGTGAAGTTATTCAGTCACTAATGTGTTACTAATGTGTTCCTGGCTAACTTCAATTTTTTAAAAGGTTTTTTAAAATCAGCTTGTTATGCTGACACTAATAACAGACTCTTTTAAAAATTTTCCATTTTCTTAGCTTTAATGCTCTTGTACCTCTTTTCTTCCACCCATACTGAACAATTTCCACTGTTTTTTTCCTTTATCTCACATTATGACTGTTGGAGTTTTCCAAAGTTTATTCCTCTGGCTTTTTCTTGTAGCATAACCACTTAAAGGAATCATTTTCTGAAGGCTTTACTTATAATTTGCAAAATAGATATCCCAATATCTCTAGCATTGTTATTTCATCTATTTTTTTCCCACTTCCTGATGCTTATAAAACATTTCAACTTTGGACCTCCAACAAATCCAAAAGCTCAACATGGACACCATCGTCTTCCCCCTCATGCTGGCCATTATTTAACAACTTTCACACTACCTGTGGTACAATTAATTAAACTATATACACATACATATGTATATACATATATGATATATATATACATATGTATGTGTATATGTGTGCACATGCTGACATGGTAAATACAAATGGGATGGGCATTGGCTTTAAAATAAAAAAAAAAGGCCTAGATTTGATTCTCATCTCTGATACTTATTACTTATGTGGCTTTGGATAACTCACTTAAGATTTCCAGTTCAGCTTCTTCATCTGTAAAGTAAGGGGTTTGAATTAGATGATTTCTCATGTCCCTCAACCTTCTTAAGTTCTGTGTTCAATGGTAACTTCCTCTGGGTCCTCCAGGTTTCAAATTATATTAATTAAATTTTACTTTGTTAATCTGTTACTCATAGATTGCTTTATTTTGTATACTATGTATAACACAACCTCATTCTCTTTATTAATTAGCATTTTCTTTTGTAATACTTTCTTTTCCTTTCCAAAAGTTAAGCAGACAACATAGTACAGCATTGATTTTTAGTTTCCTAAATTCATAATGTTGTAGTGAGATTGAACTTGCCTGAAATAGTTATCAAATTACCAAACATTCATGAAGAATTGATATTAAAGAGATTTTTCCTTCTTTTTTTTTCCCCTAGAGTTACCTTGGAATGATTCATATCTACTTCATTATTTTAAGATTCCCTATAGTGATTTGATAGTAAAATCTTTGCTGAGTTTTGTTACATCTATTTTATCTTCGATCCAATTTTTCTACATCACATCCCTTAAAATATTTGTAATTTTTCTTTTACAAAAATACATTTCCTAGTTTCTCTTACCAAAAAGCACTTCTAACAAACTAGATAAAGAGAAAAAATTTCCAAGGAAGACCTGCTGATCTGTAAATTTCCAAGGAAGACCTGCTGATCTGTACTATTACTAGGGTACTATGTTATTCCAGAGTGTAGAAGATTATTAGCATTACCTTCAAGCTGGAGAACCATACTAGAGAGGCTAAAATGAGGATTGAGTTGGTTATATTATTTTCTCCCATTGCCACAAGAGAGTATATATCAGGAAAAAGAGCCAAAGAAAAGTTTTAGCTACTTCTGTTTTGTCAGCCCTTTACTGGATGGAATTCCACAAATGCATCTGAGATTACAATGAAAAAAAAAAACATCAAATAGTTCATGTTTCGTTGTTTTACCTCGTGAAATAAAAATAACTGACATATCCGTAGTGCTTTAAAATTTGCCAAATCCCCTGCATACTTTATCGTATACAAATCTTCACTACCGCCTTGTGAGCTGAGTACAACAGTATTATTTCCATTTTACAGATGAGGAAACAGACTTAGATGTTAACTGACTTGGCCATCATCAACTAGTTTATTGTTGCTATTTAATCATTTGAGTCATATCTGAATCTTTGTCCCACCATTTGTTTTTTTTTTGTTTTTGTTTTTTTTTTTTTGCAAAGATACTGGAATAGTTTGCCATTTTCTCTTCCAGGTGAGAAATTGAGGTAAATAGCATTAAGTGACTTGCCTAGGGTCATACAACTAGTAAGTGTTGGATATTAAATTTGAACCCACAATTAGTCTTCTTGATTCTAGGGCTGGAATTCTATACACTACTCCACCTTGCTGCCCTGATGATGTAGCAAGTAAGTATAATAGGCAAGATCTGAACCCAGATATTCCTGGTTCCAAATTCATCACTAGAATCTCTATGCTGTACTGCTACTATGAAAAATAAATTCTTCCAATTAACAAGAGCATTATTCTGCCTCTTTATAGACACGTTTTATCTATACCTCCTATTTGGATATAATCTAAGAAAGACTGTTTATCACTACTTTTATCCAAAAAAAAGGTTCTCTGTTTCTGTCTTTGCTTCTGTCTCTGCCTCCCTCTCCTTCCCTTTGTCTCTCTCCCTCCCTCTCTGTATCTCTCTCTTCCTCCATCCATCTGTCTCTGTCTTTCTCCCTGTCTCTCTCTTTCTCGGTGTCTCTGTGTCTCTCTCTGTCTATCGCTGTCTCTTTGTCTCTGTTTTTCTGTCTCTGTCTTTGTCTCTGTCTCTGATTCATTGTCTCTCTATTTCTGTGTGTGTTTTTGGCTCTCAGTTTCTCTATCTCTCTGACTTTTTGTGTGTGTGTGTGTCTCTTTCTGTTTCTCTGTCTCTTTCTGTCTCTGTCTCTCTCCCTGTCTCTCTCTTTCTCTGTATCTCTGTGTGTCTATTTCTGTCTTTTTGTGTCTGTGTCTGTCTCTATGTCTCTATCTATATCTCTGTCTCTTTGTCTCTGTCTCTCTGTCTCTGTCTTTGTCTCTGTCTATCTCTGTCTCTCTGTCTCTGTCTCTGATTCTTTGTCTCTCTATTTCTGTGTGTGTTTTTGGTTCTCTGTATCTCTCTGACTCTTTTTGTGTGTGTGTGTCTCTCTCTGTTTCTCTGTCTCTGTTCCTCTGTGTTTCTGTCTCTGTCTTTATCCCTCTCTTCCCCTGCCCTTTAGTGCCCTTTATTCTTCAGAGTTACTAGAGGCAGTTCCTAAATTTATTTATGGAATAAAATGGCCCTGGCTGAAGGATGTTTTCTATGATAGTCAAAAGAAAATAAAACAAAAAAATAAGTTAAGGAATAAGCCAGAACAAATGGGTCTGAAGAGTCGTTACATAACAGTAACCTCTGATCAGCTTTTCAAAGCTCTTTGACAAAACCTTGGTGTTTAGTTGTTCTATTATAGATCTTGAACCAAAAGTTGATTAATGACTCATCAAAACACAAGACTACAGTAGGAAAAGAAATAAATTGCATAAAACCACTATATTCTCAGGGGAGATGGGAAAAGGTGGTTTGAATAGCTGAATTACAGAGTTTCTTTATTAAAACAGTGACCCATCATGTGGTCAAATGTCAGATTCGAGTTCTAGAAGCTCTGAAAAGAATATTCTTTGTTGTTCCCAAGGATTCAGTAAAAGCATTCACATATTGTGCTTTTCAGCTCCGAGTCCTTAAAATCAATCTGGTATTCAAGCTTATCTACAGGTTCGGTCGTTTGCACAAGCACCCCGAGAGCCGGGTACAGAAGGAAAATAGCCCCTTGGCCTTCTGACTCCCAGATCAGCATTCTAACCAGTATCATGGCAGCTCATTCCTGTCCTTGAAAGGCAAGACTGTTTCCTTTCAACAATGCCTAAGAAATGTATGGACTGTCTCAGGGAGCTGAAGATCTCTAAGGGAGAAGGGCCACATCATGCAAAGTGACCTTATATTCAGAAATGAGAAGCTTCTCCAAAATGAGGACTGCAAATAAGCTTTTAGCAAAGTATCCCTTCACTTTTCTTCAGGAATCAGGGAAAAAAAGAATCATTTTTCCTGTTGTCACAAAGATGCTTCAAATAAAGGCAATGTGCTATTTACTGGTGATAGATGCCATTCCAAACGCACGATCAGAATTTCAGCTGGGAGACATTTGGTGCTGTGCCATTGATAATGTGACCAGTTGTCAACCTATATCTTTCTCTGCAGCTGGGCAACTCTAATCACCTATAATATATGTGCTTTCCCTGGATAGAATATTTGATCCACTGGAGTCTCCCAGGCAGCCTTTTCCCATAAGATTTTGAATGTAAGAAATGAGGATGTAAGAATCTATCTTTATTAAACTCAAAATATATATGCACTTAAATGTTCTCTCTTGTCTCTGAGTCTGTCTCCTTATATCTTTATGGGGAGGGAAAGTTTCTAAAATTGTTGAATTATTTTGTAGTTTTAGGTAACTGTTCATGTTTATTTGTCCCAATCATGTCCTATTCTTTGTGATCCATCTGGAGTGTTCTTGGCAATGATACTGGAATGGTCTATCATTTCCTTCTCCAACTCATTTTACAGATCAGGAAACTGAGGCAAACAGGATCAAGTGAAACCAGGGTCACAGAGATAGTAAGTGACTGAGGCTGTTCTACTTAACTTCCACTTTAGATAATTAAGAAATACACATTTCTACAAATTCTACCAAGTACTTTTTTTCTTCCTTGGTTCCAAACCATATTTAATCTTTGCACTTTCTACCATGCTGTAGAACCACATCTAAGAAAACATGATACATGTCTCGGGTGTGGATTTTCATCATGAAGAATAGAATAAATAATGACTGCTGTAGATTTGCTATTCATAAAAGATTTGTTATAGTATTTTAATTAAAAATGAACTCCTTAGCCCCCTAATTTGCAATAAGGACTGACTTCTTCAGTGGAGCTATTTAAGTAATTTCCAGGTAACCATTGTTGCTATTGTGAGGGAAACTCATGTTTCAATCAAGACAATAAATAATTATTAACCACTGTATACTACTCCTAGCATCCCTGTGCTAGGAGCTAGTTTCCTGGAAACAAAGAAAAATATGTGACATACAGTTGATTCCCAACATTTTTGCACTTAACTTTCATGACTTCAAGCATTTGGATGGTTTTACAAGTAATTTCCTTTTAACTTTTGTGTTGCCAAGCCAGTACATTGCTGGCTCTGTTCAATAGAGAAAAACATGAGAAACACAATGTGTACAAGTTTGAGGGATGGTTTGCATATTATTTGGTGCTTCACTGGTCTTGTAAACGCTGCATTGTAAAGTCAGACGTTCCCTTTACATTTGTTGCCTATTTTCATTGTTTGTCCTTAAATCTCAAGTTTTGTGTTGCAATTGTACTCCCCAAAGCGTAATGCAAAGTCCTTTGGGTGCTAAGCCCAAGCATGCAAAGTCAGTGATATAGCTTAGTGAGAAAATAAAGGTGTTACATAAACTTCTTGAAGGAATGTCTGTAGCTACTGTCCTTCACAAGTTTGTTGTTAATGGTTCAATGATTTGCTCTACCTGCAAAAAGGAGTAAAGTATTTATGGTACTGTAGATTTTATGTGTTAGGAAAGGTGAATATTGTCTGAAATTTTTTAAAATTGAGATGTTAGCACAAAAGGTCACAGAATTCTGGGAAATTACTGGTGAGAAAATGTTTTGCACTTATTAATTTTATTTTGTGTGCTGTATCTTATGGAATTTTTAGTGGTTAGTATATTATAAAAAGTGAATATTATCAGAATTAATGCTTTGTCATAAAGAATTGTATGCAGAAAAATGTATTTTAGTAATCTCTAGAGAAAGATTACAGGTTTTGGTCATTGCAGGAACCTAACCCACTATTTCCCATATATTTAGTATATCAACATTTGCATTTTTTTTATTTTTGTGCCATTTTTCTAGGAACATTAACCTCATGAAAGTTGAGGACTGAATGTATTTTTGGCTTTCAAGAAGCTTTCACTTAATGTGGGGAGACTATATATATGGAGAGAGAGAGATATCTATATATATATAAGATTATAGCTAAAAAGTCATGCCCCTTCCTAATTTTAACAATTTTATTACTAGAAAAAGGCAGGAACATGAACATTTTTCAAAACACACTAGAAAAATAAGTATCCCATAAGAGAATGGTACACTCTTGTAATAAAGATGGTCAAAGTTCTATTTCCCAGAATCTGGTTAACATACAATTAATAAAACCTTTATGATTAAAAACTGGGAAACTATGATACCTTTATAACTATAGGACAGCAGTAGATTACCTATTTGTGTTAAATATGAAATATGATTTTTGACTTTCCCTAATAATAATTAGGCAAATATATTCACCCAAGACAATCTTCTTTACAACAGAGGGGCTGGTCAAGAGCTGACTTCCAAGTTGACCTGACAATAGTCCTCAGAACTGGGTCACGGCAAGATCACCAAGCCTTTATTGTTATCTGTCTTTTGAAAGAACAGATTAGAGGAAAAGCTTTACCTTTGGGATGAGCTGATCAGGACCGGGAGATTCTGCCATTATTTTCCCTTGTTATGCCATTTGAGATGGAAACACTCCAGAACCCAGACAAGAAAGCTGACTTGGGGAAACTGCTTATATAATGTGGTTTCAGATTGTCCAATGTTATTCAGAAACTAGTTAAGGAAAAGGACCTGAAAAAGCTCTGCAGTACCTAGAATGTGGGTTCTTTTTGTCAAAAGAACTTTGCACTACTTCAGGAGCCTATAAAAAGAACAGCTGGCAGGGTTGTGGCTCCTTCCAACAAGAGAGAAAGGAGAACTCAGAATAGGAGAAATCCTAGCCATCAGCATAGTGTTGTGCAGTCTACACCTGAAGCAGACCAAGGACTTGTAGCTCAGAGCTGTGAGTTGACCTGGGCACATGCATCCACTATGTATGTACATTTATGCTGCAATTTCTAGCCATTGATAGGCTCTTTATGGCAGAGTGTGTCACAGATTTATGAGAGAATTCTTTTCTTTTAGTTATTCTTCTTTTACCTTTTATTCAGCAAATTTTTAAATTAAAAACTAATAATATCATTTTCACTGTTTTTCCTTTTCAAAGGCAATTATACAACTAGGGATTTAGGAGCTGCCATTATGAGTAGTAACTGGGATTATTATTGAGATTCTGAAAATCATAGCAGTAACATGGTCACCTCATGTGGGAACCCCCTGACCTGAGCTGATCTGATGGTGTAGGTGAGCAAGTCACCTTAGAAAGGAAATGGAGGATGTGTGACAATGTGCTACACAAACAGCACACTTCCATGCTATGTATAGAATAAATACAAAAAGAATACAAAACAATAGTTAAATGTAAGGTTGTTACGGAGAGAGGGCGCTAGCATATAGGGCAGCAAAGTGTAGTTCCCAGCATCTTAAACTGTAGGTTGCAACCCCATATGGAGTCTTTCTGTAAGTGAATGTGGCAGTCATGAAATTCTGATTTATTATTAGTAAATGTTTGCTTTGTATCCCCATTGTATATACCTTGGGTCACATAAAAATTTCTTGGGTGAAAAGAGGTTGTGAATAGAAAAAGTTTAAAAAACCCTGCTGCAATTCAGCAGTTCCCAGCCTTTATAAGGATGAGGATGACCCCCATGCGATAGCTGTTTTTCATACTGTCAGTTTCCCTTATATGCCAAATGAGATGCATGGACTAATCTTCAAGGTCCTCCATATCTTTAAATCCTCTGATCCTAAGTTTGCCTCCAGGGGCCTGTCCAACTCTGAGAGTCTATGATTTTCTGAATTATCTGGATGACAGTTACTGTAGATCTGGCATCTGTTTATCCTTCAATTCTCCTTTGGAACAAAATTTCCCTGAAGGCACACTCTTTCTGATTTCCTTTTGAAAGAGGGAAAGAAGAAAGAGGAAGATAGAAGTGAAAGGAAACAATGAAATGGAGGGAAATGAAGGGGAAGAGAAGAAATGAGCACCATACACTCAAAGGCAGTCTTACAGAGGCAAATGTTTGAATCTGCTATTGTATGAGCTCTGGCCCTTTACATCCGTGCACATGTATACATATAGATCTAGCCTTTGTTCTCTTTAGACCTCCATGTCTAAATTACCCCTTGGCTCAAACTATGTCTTCTTGCTTTACCTTTTGTTCACTATGGTTGTCTAATGTTGCTTCCAAGAAATAAATGAAGATGCTAACCTTTATGAGATGGGCTGCATTATTCCCTTTTTCTTTCCTTTTCACAGTCCTCCTATGTAATTAATTCAATCCTCCCTTCCCTCTGCATATATACTCATACGTATATGCATGCATGTATACATATACACACACATTTTTTTTTAGATATGGCGATCTCTGGGTACTGTTTAAGCTTTTCTAAAAGGAGATAACAAAGAATATAGCAAAATATGAGCAGAACATTGGAACCACTCTACCATTATGATGAAAAGTACTACCCTTTCTCAGAGAAAGAACTGATGGTATCTGAATGCATATTGAATCATATATTTTTTTAAACTTTATTTTCCTTGAGCACTTTTTTTTTGGGGGGGTCCTTGTTTTCTTTTACAACATGATTATTATGGAAATGTTTTGCATGAAGTGGAGGTAAGTGAATAGAAAAGACTGGATAAGCAAGGTCTAGAAACAAATATGCCTGAGTTGTTGATAAACTCAAGAACATTTTTTGTTTTATTTAAGAAATTGTCATAGTTATCCCAATTTTAATCAACCACCACCCTGATCAATCAGAAGTTATCAATACCAAGGTGAGACCTTCCACCAAGGGATAATTTATTCACAAAAACTACTGGGAACATTATTGAACTTCAGCGCCATCTAGTCCAATGTCCTCTTTTTATAGATGAATAAACTGAGTTAATAAAGTTTAAATGCCTTAACCAATGTCATTCAGAATAAGTAGCAGTGAAGGAATTCAAGTAAAGGTCTAACACTATAGCACAGAACATTTTGGAAAAATAGATTTAAATCTATACAGATTTAAATTCTGTTCCACAATATATTTCAAATGAACTGATCCAAATGTGAAAAAGTAAAACCAAAAAGAATGTAGTAGAAGACATATTCAGTGAGTCCCATTCTTTCTGCTAGTGGAAGCTCTTACTCTGGTGATGATAGCTCCTGACTGATTTGTGTGGTGATTACTGAAAGTTGGGGTAGTTGTGGCAATTTCTTAAATACGACAAAAATGACTCTTGCTGGGATTGACTCTTCCTTTCATTTGAACACTCAAGGGCCATTGCAGGGTTGTTAATTGTGTCCCAGGGAATAGGGAGGCCCATGGAGAGTTAGAGAAATAGGGATCACAGGTGATATTTATTAAATTTATAATTTTGTATAGGCAAGGTTCATAATGCCCTGAAATGATTACAATATTAACACAAAAATCGTTGATCACAGATCCTCATAAAATATATGATAATAATGAAAAAGCTTGAAATATTTTAAGAATCATCAAATTACGACAGAGAGATGTGATGTGAACACATGCTGGTGGAAAAATGGCACTGATAGATTTGTTTGATTCGGTATTGTTACAAACCTTCAATTTGTAAAAGAAAAAAAAAACCAAAACAAAACAGCATCTGCTAAGTGCAATAAAATGAAGTATACCCACCCCCCATATATACACACACACACATATAAATATACATGCTTATATAATAATGGCACCTATCTTAGAAGCCATGTATATGTCAATAGGTGCTATTTTTACCTTCATTTTATAAATGAGAAAATGGAAGCTGAGATTTTTAATGACTTGTCCAGGATCCCACTGCTGCTAATTGTCTGAAGCAGGATTAAAATTCAGGCTTTATTTACTCCACATCCTACTTAAATTTCACATAATACTCAGAACAATGCTACGCTGTAGGTGCTATGAAGAAATTAGTCTGAAAGAGCTTAACTGACTTGCTCAGAATCACCTCATATCCGATGCTTCCAAAATGCATAGCACAAGAGACATGACATTGCCAAAGGATATGAACAAACTGGTATCAAAACGAGAAATACAAATGTAAAGGAGTATGTCTCTCTCTGTCTAGAGAGTTTAGTCTAATTGCCCAGCATTTCCCTCTGCATTTCCACTCATGGGTTGGGATACGCTCCTTTGATTTTCTGTGTAAGTGGAAGGTTGTGTCTCTAAAACTAGTAAGACTGAGGGAATCAACTCTTTCTGGCTTCTGCCCTTTCCTGCATGGTTCTTGTAGGTAAAGATCACAATTTACCTCACACAGACTGAATCTGTGAAAGGAGAAGGATTTCCTCTCAATGCTTCCTCTTTTCTTTCCAAGTTATTTTCTGTTGGGCTAGAGTTTCTATTTCTATTTGTTTCATTTGCCCACATCAGTTATGGATACAGGCAGTGACCTGGGAGACTCTGGGAAATGGAACTATGGTGATCTTGAGCCAGCATGCCAGATAGAATGGTACGGCTAGTCAGGTAGTGAGACTAGCAGGGAAGCTGGGAGAATTCATGTTTTTAGTCCACAAGGATTTGGACTTGGAACTAGAACTGTACTCTATAAGAACTGATCAAGCTAAGAATTAAGTCAGTTCCTTTTCTCTCCCTTCCAGCCTGAGGTGGTATGGACAGTAATGGAGAGACCTCTGATGAGTTGTGGAGTAAGTTTGTATAATTTTGTATATATAGATATACTTTTTGAAGTAACTACTCCTCTGTAAAGGCAGATCTGACTGTTAGTGGATAACTCCCCTCTATGATATTGAGAAATATTATAGGAGCTGGAGCCATTTGTAGAGAGTTGAAATATCTCCCCAATACCTCAGGGGTACTGAAGAATTCTAATGGAGTGATTAAATGCAACAGAGCTGGCCTTCAGGTAGTAGGGACTGGGGTGGTTGCGTGTTACACAAACTATGGATAAGCATGTAAATATTCCAAATGACTAATAATCAGAGAAATGGAAATTAATCTTGAGGCAACAGCTTATACTTAATCAGCTAGAAAAGATGAGAATATATGGGGAAATACATTAATAGACAGGATATACAAAAACCACATCAATTTGCTTATGCTCGAACTGTGAATTAGTTTCAGCATCCTTGAAAGAATTTGAAGATGTGAAAGAAAGTTATTGAATTGTTTCTACCTCTTTGACCAGTGATTCTGTTACTGGAATAGACCTTAAAGTAGCTATTGACAGCAAAGAAGTTCCCATGTGCAAAATGTTTATAACAATATTATTTGTGAAAACAAAACAAAACAAAACAAAAAAACTGGGGATAAATGAAGTACCTACTGTTTAGGGGACTGGGTTAAGTAGTTCTGATTTTATTGTTCAGCTGTTTTCAATTGTGTCTGGCTCTCCGTGGCTCATCTGGAGTTTTCTTGGTAGAGATACAGGAATGATTTGCCATGTCTTTCTCCAGATTATTTTATATTAGAGGAAAATGAGGCAGACATTTTAAGTAGATTTGCCTAGGTCACATAGCTGGTAAGTGCTTGAGGACTGATTTAAACTCAGGAATATGGGTCTTCCTGACTCAAGCTCCAGAATTCTACCCACTGTGCCATCTAGTTGCCCTAAAGCAATTATCATGTATAAGTGCAATTGAATATTTTTGAGGTTTAAAAAATTAGTATTAAAATACAAAGAAACATGAACTGTTGGTATGAACTGAAGAAAGCAAAAAAAAAAAGAGAGAGCTAAAAAAATAAAAAAATACATACTAACTATAATTTAAGGTTGAGATTCAGAGGCAGCAATATCTTGACAAAATAAAATAGTTAATGTTAGTACTATATTATTGAATTTAAAAGATATATCTCTCCTTATTAGTAATAATCATTAAATGACTGTAGTTATAGGGGGTGGTTGAGAGTTTATTTGTCAGAAAACATTTTTCTTTTGCCTTTTTATCCTTAACTTAGCACAGCACTGACATTTAATACACCTAGTAGGCTCCTTGACTGACTGACAAAATAAATTGTCTTAATACATTTTTTAAAAGCATTACTATGCTTGTTTTTCTTAGCAAAAAATGGATAGAAGACGCAGAGGAGCAGATTGCAGGCTAATGTAAAGAAAAACTTCCTAAAAATGAGAATCAGGTGTAAGAAGAATGAATGGCTCTAAAATTTAGTGGGTGGAGGTATTGAATTAGTGGAAAAGTGACTAATTTTTGGAGATTGATGATGATGATGATGATGTCTAAGAGCTTACCATGAAAAATGATTAATGGGTGTGGTTATCGGGGGGTTATATTTAGTTTTCTTTTCATTTTATTTTACTGTTAAAAGTATGGGTACACTTGTGAAAAATATTTAGTATTATATTTTGTATTGATATTACACTTGTTGCCAGGTTATCTCCACTCAGTGGGAGATCTCTTGTAACAAAGTAAAAACCGTTTAAGCAAAAACTAACAATTGTAGTGACCTCTTTTGAAAATGAATGCCACATTCACTTCTAGAGCACTTCAACCTGTTTTTAATTAACAGAAAACTATTCTTTTTCCTTTTCACCTTCTATCCATGGAGGGAAAAAAGAGAAAAGAACAATAAATCTCTTGTAACAAACATGCTAGTTAAACCAAATAAATTTCCTCATTGTTGTATAAAAAACCAAATGTGTCTCATTCTGAAATCTGAAGCTCTCAGTTTTCTGTCAAAAGATGGCTAATAGGATTAATAATTGGTTCTCTGGAATCATGGATGATCATTTGTATTGATCACAATTTCTACAGTTTTCAAAGTTGTCTTTCCATTGTTATTGTATAAATCGTTTTATGCTTATTCTGTGTGGCTCTAAAGGCTAAGATGGAGAAACTACACCAAGGCAATATTTTAAAAATGTTTATTAAAGCCTTTTAATTTTCAAAACATCTGCATGGCTAATTTTTCAACATTAATCTTTGCAAACCTTGCATTCCAATTTTTCCTGCCTTCTCACCATCCCCTCCCCTAGATGGTAAGTGATGCAATATATGTTAAACATGGTAAAAAATATATGTTAAATATAATATATGCATACATATTTATAGAATATCTTGCTGCTTTCAAAAAGGAAAAAAAATTAGAAAGAAAATAAAATGAAAGCAAACAGCAACAAAAAGAGTGAAAATGCTATGTTGCGATCCACCCTCAGTTCCCACAATCCTCTCTCTGGGTGTAGATGGCTCTCTTCATCACAAGATCATTGGAACTGACCAGGATCATCTCATTGTTGAAAAGAGCCACGCCCATTAGAATTGATCATCTTATAATCTTTTTGTTGTATATAAGGATCTCTTGCTTCTGCTCATTTCACTCAGCATCAGTTCATATATATTTTTTCAGGTCTCTCTGAAATCATCTTGTTGATCATTTCTCATAGAACAATAATATTCCATAATATTCATATACCATAACTTATTCAGCCATTCTTCAACTGATGGGCATCCACTCAGTTTCCAGCTTCTTGTCAATACAAAAAGCATTTTGGCTTATATTCCTAATGAAGAAAGCCCTCTAAAATGGTTTAGGATGGTTTATAAAGCAGTTCTTCAGCAGTAGACATATTTAGAAGGAAGGTACATAGCTTCTTGTTGTCAAAGATGTCAAGGAGAGAATTTGGGTCTCTGATATTGTGTTATATCAGATTATTTCTGAGGTCCCTTCCAAGCCTGAGATCCTATAATTTTGCTATATAGTCCTATACTAGAGAATTGTCTTTGGAGGAGGATTACATTAATGAGGGAAATTAAAAATGAAAAGTAGAACTTACTTTTTCCCACCTAAACTGAGCTGGTTTGGTCATATTTTTGTAGTTCTTAAAATAACATGGGAAGGGACAGCTGTATTACATACATAGTAGCAGAGGCTGTACACCTACATGGAAAGCATTTTTAGTTCTGATAGAGTTTATGTAGAAACTATCAGTATTCTGTAGGGGGGAAAGAAAATTGGTTTAATTCTCTATTAACTCATTCTTGGACTATTGAAATATTCTCTTTCCTGGTCTTCTTCCCTCTAGATTTTCTACCTACTCACTTTGTCCTTCACACTGACCACCAGGTAAATCATTCTAAAACTCCAGTTCGATATAGTTAGAAATCAACCCCCAACCTCTAATCACACTCCTTTGTATATATAATGAACCCCAATAAATCTTAGCACCTGATCTGAATGATATGACTCATATAGCAAGTGTTAAAGAAATATATCTTGAATGAATGGATATAATATCAGTATGGTGCTCATAATCTTACAAGTTATATCACTATGTTCAATAAATTTAATATCTCAGAGCCTCAGTTTCCTTATCTGTAAATTAATTCTTGTGTCTATTTCATAGAAATGTACCAAAGATAAAAATATAATGTATGCAATTTGCAAATCTTAAAGTTTTCCCTTTCTTCCTTCTCTTCATTTATTTTATGACATTTTGTTAATAACATAACCCATCTTTATATAGCCTTTTCAGATTTTTATTGTTATTCTGCTTATTTTTGCTAGTATTATTTTATTAGATCCTAAGGAGCTATGCTAGTTCACCCTTATGCTTTTAGATCCACTATCTTAAATAGTCCATCTTTACCTAAAAATAGCTAAATGAATGTTTTAAATGTGAGCCTATATAAAAAGTTTCACTGATGGCTAAAAAAAAGAACATTTAGTATAAGGAACAAGGGGAAAAGGCCTTGTGTCATGGTGTCTAGAATGCCAACAGAGTCCACCAGCTTATGACTTCCCCTGAAGTGTTTCTAGTAGTTTTTGAGAAGGTCCTTGTCCCTCTAACATAAGTTCTTCAAATCAGATATTAATCCAGAGGATTTATACTAATTTTTTAACTTAAATAATAGAGATTGATTTGATTAATTATTACTATAGCCAGTAGTGACCCTAAATTGTCTTCTGCACATATGGACACCTCAATTGGGAGCCAGAATCTATGGATAAAGTTACGAAAAAAGAAATGATCATATATCATGCACTTAGGCCATTCCTAAATTAAATACGAATCCAAGAAATATGTTCAATAAGAGTTAATAATGCTGATGTTGAGAAAGGGGGAATTTAAAAAGTCTGTATCTTCTAGAATTTAAATATATTGAGCTGATTTATACTTTTTAAAGAGTTGAAAATGAAAATTTAGAGAAATGAAAACTTGGAAAGTATTTTTGAAATTAAAGCAAGCCATAATGGTGTATAGGTCTACTTTGATGCAAAAATGGTTTTATGATGACTTATTTATACTAAGATTTGCCTCTTTAACTTCATAGAAGATAAACAAAACAAATATAACAACAACAAAAATAAACAAAATTCAAAACAGATCAGTTAGGTGCAGATACATGAAAAAGAAGCTTTTGCTTTACAAAAGTATCCATTGCTATGGTGTTTTAAGAAGGAATTACCTAAAGTTTACTAAAATATGTTTATATTTATAAGAAGCATATATTTATAACTCATATGTACATTATAGTTTATAAAATTCTTGATTCACAAGAGCTATATAAGTATACACATACTTATCCCGGTTTACAGATCAGAATCATAGAATTTCAAATTTGGAAAGGACTTCAGAAGTCATCAAGGTTGATCCTCCCTACTTGAAATGGAATCTTTTTTACAACATATTTGACAAGTGGTTATCCATCTCTTGCTTGACAGGCAGCCCATGGACTTCTAATATAGCCTATTTCATTTTGGGGTAGCTCTAATTATTAGGAAATTTCCCCTGAAATCAACCTTAACATTTCTTCTTTGCTTTAGCCAATCATTCTTCTCTCTGGAGCCAAACAGAACAAATCTAACTATTATTCCAGGTAACAATCCTTGGAATAGTTGAAGGCAGCTATCCTGTCCCTCCTAAAGGTCTTCTGTAGGATAAACATCAATAGTTCACTCAATTCATCCACATAAAGCATCAACTTCAGGATCTTCACAATACAAGTTTCATTCTTCTGAACCCTACTATTTGATGTCCTTCCTATGATGTGATGCCCCCAAAAGGCATAATGCAATAGAAGTGGTCTAACAGCTATAGAGTACAGTGGTCATCAAGTACTTATTCCTAGAAATCTTATCTCTAAATACCACAAACAAGCTTTCTTAGTTGTTTCACCACACCCTTGATATAGTGAGATTAAAGTCTATCCAATAAGCTTCCACATGATTGTTTTTCTAGATGAACTTCGGAGTATGCTATATCTCTCTCATCTTGACTTTAGGAAGTTAACTTTTGAACCCATGAATTCCTATGGAATTTCACTTTATTCTCTTAAGATTTGGTGGTCATGCATATTAAAACATTTTTTTTTGTCCTGACTCACTTTATCATCCAGCCTCTCAGAATTATCTCTGATAAAAATGCCATTTATGCAAATTAAGACAACTCTGAGATACCACTACACACCTCTCAGATTGGCTAAGAAAACAGGAAAAGATAATGATGAATATTGGAGGATGTGGGAAAAGTGGGACACTGATATATTGTTGGTGGAACTGTGAACAGATCCAACCATTCTGGAGAGTAATTTGGAACTATGCCCAAAGGGCTATAAAACTGTGCCTCCCCTTTGATCCAGCAGTGTTTCCACTGGGCTTATATCCCAAAAAGGTATTAAAGGAGGGAAAGGGACCCACATGTGCAAAAATGTTTGTAGCAGCCCTATTTGTAGTAATAAGAAACTGGAAACTGAGTGGATGCCCATCAGTTGGAGAATGGCTGAATAAGTTATGGTGTATGAGTGTTATGGAATATTATTGTTCTGTAAGAAATGACCAGCAGGAGGATTTCAGAAAGGCCTGGAGAGACTTACATGAAACTGATCATCAGGAGCAAGATTATATGATGATCAATTTTGATGAATGGGGCTCTTTCTAACAATGAGATGATTGAGGCCAGTTCCAATGATCTTGTGATGAAGAGAGCCATCTACTCCCAGAGAGAGAACTATGGGAACTGAAGGTGGATCACAATATAATATTTTCATTTTTTATTGTTGTGTGTTTGTATTTTATTGCCTAATTTTTTTTCCTTTTTGATTTATTTTTCTTGAGGAGCAAAATAATTGTAAAAATATGTATGCATGTATTGGATTTAATATACATATTTTAACATGTATAACATATGCTAGATCACTTGCCATCTAGGGGAGGGAGTGGAGAGAAGATGGGGAAAATTGAAATGTAAGGTTTTATAAGAGTTAATGTTGAAAAATCCACGCATATGTTTGAAAATAAAAAGGTTTAATAAAAATGCCATTTATTCCTTTATCCAAGTCATTGATTAAAAAAAAAAAATCTAAGCAGTATAGAATCAAACACAGAGCTGTGAGGTTGACATGGAAGCACTAATGACTTCTTTGAGTCTAGTATTCTTCAGGTGAAGAAACTGAGAGCTTATCTAAGCTTCTGCAGACAGCAAATAACTTACCTAAGTGTACAGCCCAGGTTTCTGATTTCAAATCAAGTGCTCTATCCACTATAATATAGGCAGCCTCTTTATATGTGCGAAAAGATCATTACAAGTTTCCGTATCTTAGAAATAAAGTATAATTTTATTAAGACACACAAACACATTCATTTTCCTTAAAATAACTAAGGGGCATAATGGCAGATATAAGATTTTAGGAGATTTGGATTCGAATCCCATCTCTGATACTAGTCATGGAAGCCTGGATAAGTTACTTAAACTCTTTAAGATTTAATTTATTCAACTATAGGATGGAATAATAAACTTATAATATCTTATGGAGATGTCGGGAAGCTTGAATGAAATAATATACGTGAAAGCATTTCGCAAACCTTAAGTAACCATAAAAATGTCAACCACTTATGATTTAGATTTTAGGAGTATAATTTGTAGATATTTTAGGAGCAACAAGTTTAAAGAAAAAATGAAGAATTAAAGGTCTATCATACATTTATTGAACCTTATCATCTCCAGCATTTTCCACTCAACCTATTTCCTCCACATCTGCCAATGGAAATATTACCTGCTACCATCACAAGCTATGATATGATTACAAATATAAGCTTCAGATATTGAATTTGAGGATGTATCATTCAGCTGGTAATGTTTCCAGTGGGCTACTTCATTGGAATTGCTCCTCAGCTACTTATTTCTGGTGACTCTGGAAAGTCAGGGATAAGGACTGGGCTATGATTTCATTAGCATAGGGAACTCCCCGAAGAGGAAACTCCCTCTATATTTAATAATCTCAGAGAGGTTCCTAAAACCCTAAACACTCTCCTTTTTAATCCCAGTTCTTGACACAGTGCCTAACACATAGCAAGCAATTGATAAAGGCTTGATGGCTGACTGATTAAATGATTTGTTAGGGTCATCCAGTCAGAATGTGATGAAGGAAGGGCTTGACCCCAGCCCCCTTTTCAGTTCTAAGAAAACTCTTTATTTACTATGCCATTGTGCTCCTTAGTAATACATGAGGAAATGAATAACAACAATCATAATGCTTTTTTTTTATAAACTGGAGAATTTTAGATACAATTGTCCAAATTTATTTTTTCATAAGAACCTAGCTACATCATTGATGAGACCACACATGCACAGATCAATTCAAAGTGTGATTTTTCTCAGTTTTACTTTGCCTGTAATGAGCTTATTTTCTGCATTTTGTTTGTAAGGACTATAGACACTGGTTGGCATGCTAACTAGTTTTATATATCCCTAGTTAAAAAATCCTAGTTAATGGCTACTATTTTCATTTTTATAATCAAACATGGTGACTTTTTAAAAAAATCAGTTTTCACAGTTTCTTTTTGGTGAATTGTTATATTAAAATTTGTAAAAGAGGAAATCTATTGCAGTAGTCAATATAGACAACTCAAATGTTGGGCTTTTGAAATATATGGCTTTTAACCTTTATTCCTCTTCCTATATAAGGAATCTCTAAATTATAACCTAGACTAAATATGTTTGGGGCCCAAACTGCCTCCTGTTGATGAGAACATAATCTAATTACGGCTCAATATTTTAAAATGTAGAACTCAGATGGAACTGTCACATCTGACAAAATACTATTAAAAATAAATACATGCTAGAAGCAACACACTTTTAAAGGTACTTTGGGATCTATTCTCCCTATATCTCAAATGAGGTTGGTTTAAAAAGAATGTACAAGATCACAGATGATTTTTTACTCTCTCTGTGTGTGTTCCTACTATATTTCTCTAGAAAATTTTTTTTACTAGAAAAAGAAAACTAAGAATATATGAACAAAGATAAACCTGATGTCTACAATGCAACTTTATAGATTTCCTTCTACTTATCATAATGGTCTATGTACATATTGAGATTATTTATCCTTGATGAAAACACAACAGGGGAATAAGTAGTCATTTACATGTGATTTGTTTTTAGCCCAATAGCCCATGTCTTTATATTCAAGACTGAAAGTATATCAGAAAAGAAATTGCTATGGTTATAATTTAGCTGAATAAAGCATTTGACTTTATAAAGTATATAAAATGTATAAAAATATAGTCTTGTCTCACATACATCAAAATTATGTGACTCTGGGGCAGACACAGTTATGAAAATAGTTGTATGCAATGATATGTTAATTAATAATACTTTGAAAGTTATGAAAGAGGTAGTTGTTTTGCCAATGTGTCTGCCTATAAAATCTTTTTGTTAGGTCTGAACAAAAGGAGGATTTCCTGTATGAGTTGAAATTCTACTAATATTTTATTCCCACATGACTTCACACCTGATGTATTGAACCCTGAAACATTCCTCAACTAAATCTATAGTAAAACATTATATTGAATAATTATGGTAGAAAGGAAAAGTGGATGAAACATGATTATGCCCTAATTATAATGTAATTGGATAAGAAAATCATAAATTTAGTTCATCATGACATATTATGATATATGTATGTATATACATATGAAAAATTAAGAAGGAAATAATAAACTGTGTCTGAAATTTAGCAAAAAAGAATCAAATGGATTTTATTTGGAAGTTTGTGCACTACTTTCTATTACTCTAAAGTCTACACTCTCTTGTTCATAAACGGAGGAAAAAACAACTACTTTGCACCAATATTCTGCCATTTATCCTATACAACTGCAAATCATAGATCAGGATGATTTTATAAAAATTAACTTTATAGGTAACTCAATATGGTAGGTCTAAACAGGCTGATAGCATATTACAACCAATTTCTTTGGAAGGGGCAACATAAGAGGTATCCTAAAGAATATAAGCTTGAATAGAAAAGGACTTGGGACTGATCTTGTATTGAGAATGACAAATGAGAAAAAGCATTTGATAAAATCCAACATCCATTCCTAATAAAAACACTTGAGAGCATAGGAATAAATGGACTTTTCCTTAAAATAGTCAGGATAATTGGAAATTAGTATGGCAGAAATTAGGCAAGGACCCACACTTAACACCATATACCAAGATAAGATCAAAATGGGTCTATGACCTAGGCATAAAGAACGAGATTATAAATAAATTAGAGGAACATAGAATAGTTTATCTCTCAGACTTGTGGAGGAGAAAGAAATTTGTGACCAAAGATGAACTAGAGACCATTACTGATCACAAAATAGAAAATTTCGATTACATCAAATTAAAAAGCCTTTGTACAAATAAAACTAATGCAAACAAGATTAGAAGGGAAGCAACAAACTGGAAAACATTTTCACAGTTAAAGGTTCTGATAAAGGCCTCATTTCCAAAATATATAGAGAACTGACTCAAATTTATAAGAAATCAAGCCATTCTCCAATTGATAAATGGTCAAAGGATATGAACAGACAATTTTCAGAGGATGAAATTGAAACTATTACCACTCACATGAAAGAGTGTTCCAAATCATTATTGATCAGAGAAATGCAAATTAAGACAACTCTGAGATACCACTACACACCTGTCAGATTGGCTAAGATGACAGGAAAAAATAATGATGAATGTTGGAGGGGATGCGGGAAAACTGGGACACTATTGCATTGTTGGTGGAACTGTGAACGAATCCAACCATTCTGGAGAGCAATCTGGAATTATGCCCAAAAAATTATCAAATTGTGCATACCCTTTGATCAGTGTTTCTATTGGGCTTATATCCCAAAGAAATACTAAAGAAGGGAAAGGGACCTGTATGTGCCAAAATGTTTGTAGCAGCCCTGTTTGTAGTGGCTAGAAACTGGAAAATGAATGGATGCCCATCCATTGGAGAATGGCTGGGTAAATTATGGTATATGAATGTTATGGAATATTATTGTTCTGTAAGAAATGACCAGCAGGATGAATACAGAGAGGACTGGCGAGACTTACATGAACTGATGCTAAGTGAAATGAGCAGAACCAGGAGATCATTATACACTTCGACAACGATATTGTATGAGGACATATTTTGATGGAAGGGATTTCTTTGACAAAGAGACCTGAGTTTCAATTGATAAATGACGGACAAAAGCAGCTACACCCAAAGAAAGAACACTGGAAACGAATGTGAACTATCTGCATTTTTGTTTTTCTTCCCGGGTTATTTATACCTTCTGAATCCAATTCTCCCTATGCAACAAGAGAACTGTTCGGTTCTGCAAACATATCTAGGATATACTGCAACATATCCAACATATAAAGGACTGCTTGCCATCTAGGGGAGGGGGTGGAGGGAGGGAGGGAAAAAAATTGGAACAGAAACGAGTGTCAATATAAAGTAATTATTAAATAAAAATTTAAAAAAAAAAGAGAATGACAAATGACATTGAGATAATGCAAGTGGTACTTTAGTACTTCTGATATGTTAAAATAGAAGAAAATCTTCCAGTGAAATTGGAAAACTATGGAAAAGCATCACAGAACAAGATAGTATGGAGGATTGGGACATATTAGATGAGGGAGCACAGAAATGGATGAAATCACATATCTACCCAACCATCCATTAATAAGGATGGAATTATGGAATTTTAGAGTTGGGAGTGACTTGAGTGATCTAATCCCTTTATTGTCTAGAGGAAGAGATTTCATTCCATTAAATATGTTATATAAAGAAGGTGTTTAATAAATTTTAAAATGATTAGGTAAAATCACACAGATTTGGGACTAGAACCCAGGACCTAAAGTTTAATATTCTCCTCAATACTTTCCACCATTTCTTATCTAACAGCTTGAAAAAAGACACTTCAAATACTACAATTGCTGGACAATATAAGGCAACAATAGCCCCACAGAGTAACTGATAAGAAAGTAGTTTGTAAACCTTAATGAGCTTTAAATCTGGGAGTTGTTATCATACCTGAATCCGGACACAGAGTGGGAATGAGCCTTGGATCTAGTCCCGGCTCATATGCTAACTACAATTTATTCTGCTTGCCCTAGCAAAAGCAAATGGGCATCATGATTATAACAACTCAAAATAAAATATAGGGCTCAAAACACACTAAAACCAAAGAAGGTCAGCAGAAACACAGAGAAGAAAGATGGAAAGTGGACATTCTTTTACTTCTTTTCCCTATTTCTGCTCCCATCATTTATCTCTGGATGTTCCAAAAATGCTTAACTGATTCCATGGAGATACAGCCTAATTAGGAGAAGAGAGAAATATAGTAGGAACACACACACACACAGAGAAAATATACACACAAACCTAACTCTGAAACTGTGCAGTCCCATTCTCTATGGTGACCAAAGACACAATTATTTCAAATGTTCCCAACACATATTTGCTGCCAGGTGGAACACTGGCAGATGTTCGTATGATATATATATATATATCCATCTGCAGGAATCCCATCCAGATAACGGAAAACTATATCTTTGGAATAGACTTCTAGATTCCGCACCAGAAAAAATAGAAATATAATTCTTAGGGAAAAAATGCCCAACAATTAAATAAACTAGCACTAACTCACAAGTGAGCTGTGGAATATGGCCATGAGACAGCTTTTATTTGATTAACATTTGAATATAATTGAATTCTCCTTCTTCCAATCCCATATCTTAATTCTCAAGGTATACTCCTTGAAGGCAAAGGTTGCTTAATTTTTTTTCCTACTCTAATGTCTAGGCCAAATGCACATAGTAAAACGTTTAACTGTGCTTGTTGACTGGCAGGGTATTGATCTTAGTTACTGAAAAATCACATAGCAAAGGAGAAGGTATGAAACATCATCAATCATAACCCCATGTCATGTACTGAGTCCATTCCTAGGGATGTCACAGGGCTTAAGAATGGAAAGTCTTTGTGCCAGCCAGGCTCCTGGATGCTTCCTTCAGAGGGCAGTAGCCAGAAACTCAAGGAACAAGTGCAGAAAGAATCATGAAGAAACCATACTGATCAGAAAGACCAAACCGCTCCACCAGGCTCCCTGGGGTCTTGCTCATTGACTTCACATTCCCATTAACTACTTTGTGAATATCTCTAGACATTGCCCAGTTTGCTGTCCAAATACCAGTGATGATTGCAGTACTTTAGGAAGCTCTAATTATGTTCTCTTTAACCCCACCCAGCTCCAATCCCAGCTTTGCCTGCATATCCCCTGGTCGCATTATTTCTTTCTTAAGGAATGTCCCCCATCTGGGGGAAAACATTTTTAGTCTGAGTGTTTTTGGTAGAGAGCACTGGTTAAAGCCATCCAATGTTCTATCAGTTGCTTTTTTTTCCTCCTTAGCTCTGGGTTTATTTTTTTGGCTGTTAGACAGTACTACTGCCGTTTGCATAGCTTAAAATGTAACCTATTCTGCCTTTATACCTCAATATAAATGGGTTTATGCTCCTTCTGATTATTATAGGAATTTGGAAAGAAGTCTAGATTTTAGCTATGATAGGTGGAATATCAGTGGAATTATCCAGGACTAGAAACAGGTAAGAACTAGATCTGTGATTTAATGGCTAATCTTAGGTGAGGAAACGCCTTTCTCTAATTCATATTTACTCAGTTAATATTGATTATGATTTATTATAATATTATTTTATATTACTAATTATAATAGTTATTAAATGCCTACTATATGCCAGGCTCTGTTCTAAGTGCTGAGGATACCAAGAAAGATAAAAAGACAGTTCCTGCTCTCCACGAGGGGAGATAACATGCAAAGAACTATGTACAAACCAAATGGGTACAAGACAAATTGGAACTAATCAATAGAGTAAGGACATTAGATTAAGAGGAATGATGAGAGGTTGCTTGTAGAAGGAGAGATTTTGTCTGGAAGCCAGGAGGCAGAGCTAAGGAGAATTAATATACTTCATATTAATTCAAGGGATAACAAGGAGTCCCGTGCGTCCTTGGATCATGGGATGTGTGTGTGTGTGTGTGTGTGTGTGTGTGTGTGTACACATGCATAGGGAGGATATTAGGAATAAGACTAGAAACAGGTTGTGAAGGGCTTTGAACGCCCCAGAGAGTATTTTATATTTGATCCTGGAGGTAACAGGGAAGCTCACTCATTTGCTTTAGTGAAATCACTTTGACAGCTGAATGGAGGATGGACTAATTTGGGGAAAGACTTTGGACAAGGAAGGCAGTCAGCGAGCTCTCGCAACCGTCCAGATGTGAGGTGGTGAAGGTCAGTACTTTCTTTGAGACTCTTAGAGTCACCTAAAGAACTGAAAAGTTAAATGCTGTCCCCAGGGTCACACAGCCAGTGTCTATCAAAGGTGCGCCTTGAACTCACGCCATCTGTGTTTGAGCGTACCACATCATCTCATCAGCTCTATTTTATATAATAACAAATTTCTCTTGAACTTTCTGAAGGGGCAGAAAGTGCCATTTCTGCCACTCAGTCTGTTCCCTTTGTGCCAAACTTGCTTTGGTTCTTGGGACCTATCCTTTAGGATCCCTAAAATTACCAATTCTTTCCCATTTTATTAGAGATGTTATTGGAAGGGGCAAATGAATCCCTCTACTTAACCTCTTCGTCTCCAAGATTTGACAGTGCTAACTAGAAAACATTGTTGTTGTCCATCCTTTGTCCTTGAAGAGGACCGATGTTATCATGAAGGTGATATCTTGACTCGTGAATTTGATTTAAGTGAGGGAGAGCTATGTATTCTTTCCTCCAGAGGCAGGACAAAGTATACATATATTTGGAGATTCCAGGTTCATAGGAATGACACTCTAGTGGATAAAGTACTAGCCAAAAAGCTCCGAGTGAATAGTGACATGATTATTTGAACTCTAGCATGTTTGAGAGTCTGAAGACTGATTCAGGAACATAAAGAGTTATGTTAGAAATTTAGGCTAAGCACAAACTCAATTCCCTTTTTCCATGAGGTCTCTTATGAGGTAATTGACCATTCAGGCAGAAGATTGAGCACCTGGGTTCTGGGATACGTGGATAAAATTCAACCAAGACAATGAGAAGCAGATCCCTACCCATATGAGAAAGAGCCAATGGATTTTCAGTCAGACCTCTCCTTATCCCTTCTTTTTCTGCTTCCCCTGCTCCAATCCCAATCAACTACAATGCTCAAGATCTCAAATACATAAAAAATATCAACTTTGTTTCCTTACCAATCAAAGCCAAAGACACCCTGTTAATTGAGGAAAACTAATGAAAAATGACTGTGTTGGAGGTGAGAACTTTCCTCTATAAATTCATTAAGAAGTCATCTTTATTGCTTTATTGTTGTGCTTGAAAACATTCAATATCTCTTATTTTCAGGGCTTCTGTGATCTTTGATAATTCTCATTTGAATATGTAAATTATATTTATTGACCCATTTTTTTTCTGGCACAGAGACTGATTTATTATAAATCCACTTATTTAAAGAAACATTTGCCACTAGATGTTACAAAAATATAAACAGGATTCTTATCTGATCATAATGCACAGATAATCTTTTTTTTCCCCAAATTATCTCTGACAGATCCAAAGCAGAACTAAATTACCTTTTTTTTTAGGCTCCATGATCAAAGTTCAGGCATCTAGAAGAGAATGGAAATGAAATTCTTACTATTCTCCAGATTATTGGAAGGGAAAAAAGTATTCCTTCAAGAAATGGAAAAAGTGCTCCAATGGAAAAATAGAGAAGAAAAAAGGATATGTACAGGCAGAAGAAAATCCTTACCTCTGTAGATCAGGAGGTGGGTACATAGAAAAATATCATATTGGGGAAAAAGTAATGAAAGATCATTGAATAATTGAAGATAATAAGTGTGATATTCTAGTCAAAGAGGCAAAAATAGTATATTTTGAAAAGGGAACAATCATTTGTTTTCCATGGAATGATATTGGGGATTCATAGCTGAATCCTGCCAGAGAAGAGATCATCCAGTAAGACATCAAGATGAAGCAAAGACAAGTAATGTAGGTTACTAGCTCCCAAAGCATGATCTGCTATTCAATACCAAATTGTAGTGCAAGAGTCCAGCTTCCACTTCTCTGTCTTAATTTGCACAGTTATTTTCCCTCTGTAAAGCCAGTTTTCTATGAATTAGAGTCTCTTGAACTCTTTCTAGTATGTCTGAAAGTAGAAAGTAACAATTTTGGAAAAATATTCTGTGGATTCATTGTATTGATGTCCAATAGAAACAATTATGTGTTTTCAAGTCCCAGAGAAAATCCCACCTTCTATGCTTTCCTGTAAAAGTGGCTCCTTCCCTTTGTATGTATCTTGTTGTATGTAGTTGTTTATTGTCATCCCTTCCATTAGGATATGAGCTCCTTTCAAGCGGTGATTTTTTTTTTTTTTTTTTTTTTTTTGCAGATTTAAACATAGTTTGGCTCAAATAAATGCTTATTGATTTGACTTGGTTGTAACTTTGCCTTGGTCTCTTGGCGTAAGGTAAATGGTGTCTGCAATGGTTGGAGAAAGACCATTTTGATTTAAGAAATGATAAACATCAAGAATTCATAAAAGGACAAGCAGACATATGTAAACTGCTACAGATTAAGGAAAATTATCTATATGGATGTAAGGACATAAATAGAAAACAAGAACAGTTTGAAAAGTATAGATGTAATGACAATGACTAAGTTTGGCTCTGGAGAAATGAGAAAATGTCCTGGCATCCCTTCTTTACAGAGGTGGAGGAATTAATATTCAGAGGTGTGGAATATTAGATATTCTGTCAGATTTGGTTGATGTTTTGATTAGTTATTCTGAACTGTTTTTTTCTCTTTATCATTTTTATTATTTGGAGTGATGATTCATTGAATAGAGGAAGATGAAGATATTTCTGGAAAAGTAAAAGATATCAGCAAAGGTTTTTAAAAGTCCTTCGTATTTTCCCGAATATGTACCTTCAAGACTTAATTCCTTTGCTCATTTAGTTCATAAATCCATTCAAAGAGTAGTGATGGGATATTTCAGACAGAACAAATGAATAATTATGAACTTGCTGGGTTGGCAACTTGTCTGTTCCTCCTTAGTAAATATATTCTGTAAGTCTGTACTCTGGAGATATCACAGCACCCTCTGGCTCTTGTTTTGTAGTTCCAGACCTGAAGGACTTGCCAAGCGTGTGGTCTGAATCTTAAAGATATAGTTCCTTTTGGCCGGAATGAACTGTGTCCTGTGTCCCATTAAATGTGGGAGAAGAACAAAACAAATCATGTTGTAACTATAGTAACCTGTATTTATTCTAGCTAACTTCACATCAAGTTACCTCCAGGACTACTTTAATTCTACTACCTTGTGCCTACTAAGTACGAAGAACGATTCAGGTTTCACCAGACTCCATTTCCCCAAAGGTTTGCCTTCCCCTGTTACTACATACTCTAGTTCAGTGGTGTTAAACATATGGCTTACAACACTCCCAAGTGGCTTGAACCAAATTAAAACAGAATTGGAAAATGTTTAACAAATGGCGCAATGGATAGAATACTAGGTTTGGAATCAAGAAAAAGTATCTTCATGAGTTCAAATCCTATGTCAAACTGTTTGTGTGACTCTGGGCAAGTCACTTAACCTCTTTGCCTCAGTTTCTCTATTGTATAAAATGAGCTGGAGAAGGAAATTAGCAAACCTGTCTGCTGGAAAAAGAAAAACAAAAAATAGATAATACCACTTTTTAAAATGAAGTCAAAGTGAAGTTGCCAGGGATCCTTATGTATGAATTATTGGTTTCTATTTCTATTTGAGTTGGCCATGTATGACTCCTTTTCTAACCAAGTTTTGAGAAATCCAAGTTCCCTAAGGGCCAGAGTTTATTAACATTTGACTTTACTCTATCCAGCCTGTCTTCCAAAAGAGTAAACATGATGAAGATTCCCTGCTCCCTTCTGCTGTCTGGTAACTTGGTCCACCAGCCAAAATCATTGCTGTGGAAGTGCTATCGTGACATGCAAATGAATTGGATTCAAATGAGGGAGGTTTGTGTGAGATCACCTGCTTCACTTTCCCCTCCAGAGACATCTAGGTCCAGTGGCCAGATTCATATCAGGATTACAGAAGATGGCTCCGGATGCAGTGGGAGACCTTGGACTTTTTAAACCAAGAGCTCTAACAGGTCTGCGCCCATTCAGTGATTTAGGCTAGATAGCAATTGAAGTAAAGAATCTCCTCTTTCATCCAGTCCAAAAAAAACACTAATTAACTAAATAAATCTGAGAGGGGAAGACCTCAGGGTTTCTGGCCAAAGCAGAAATGAGTATTATTTACATTCAGAATCAATCAGGACCCAAACAACGATTGAATGGGACTAATTGGGGGCCAATCAAAGAGAATCAGAGTGATTTCAGTTCAAATCATGGTTCTTAAGAAAGGGGTTGCTAGTCAGCAAACCCCAAGATATTCCAGAAGGGTTCAGAGATCCAAAAAAACTAAAAAAAAAAAAAAAGCTTCCAAGAGCTTCTGTAGGTACAAAACCCTGTGTGAAAATTATAACCAGTAGCAACTTCCTTCTATAGACAGATTCCATTTGTCTCTGTTTGTGTCTTGTCTCAAGTCTCAAGTGTAGGTGAGTGTCTCTCTGGGTTAAAATAACTACATCTTCCCCATCTGTAAACTCTGTATCTTTATTCCCTATCTCCATCTCTCCATGTCTCTGCATCTGTGTCTCTCTCTTCCAATATATCCCATATTCATATCATTCTATATCTATAACTATGAGAATATGAGGACAGAGGTTACTTTACTTTTTTTACCCCTTAGAATAATGCCCAGCAAATAGTAATTTTTAAAATAAATATAAAAGGAATTAACAAATGAAGTCAGTCCCTTAGCTAAGGTGACCCTACTTATTTTACTTGTATTTCCCTTGAATTAATAAATCAAGCCTATTAGGAAACTTCCTTTCTTAATTGATACATTGAACATCATAAAGGAAATCACCAGAAGACGTCATTTTTGTGATTAATTATGTCCTTTAATAACTAATAGAGTGATCCAGGGAGAAAGAACACTCACTTGCGTCTTATTCCATGCTCGATCAACTTCCCAGCTTTTTTCTTGGTGACTCCTGCCTGCAGTGGTGAGTCAACTGATTAACAGATTTGAAACAGTGTCTGTGCAGGGCCCACTGTTTATGTGGCTCCATTGCCTGGGTGTCTATATGAATTTATTGGGCAGTTTCTGGCTGTTTCCCCTGCCTCCGGAGCTCACTAACAAAACCCCAACTCCTCCTGTGCAGTTTCAATTTATTTTATCGGCAACCTTCTGTCATGTTTATTAGTAGTTTAAATCGTGGCATCCCAAGGATCCTGCTATCTCAATTTTAAGCTCATAATTTGTAATTTCCTAAAAACCCTTACTAGTTCTACTTTGTCTTAGCCCAAGACAATTTGAAGCCATTTCAATAACTCATCCTATTAATAGTGTTTTTTATAAATATGAAGGGCAGCTAGTGTGCAGTGGATAAAATGTTAGCCATGGAGTCAGTGAGACTCAGCTTTGTGAGTTCAGTTTTGGTCTCAGACACTTATTAGCTGTGTGACCTTGGGCAAATCACTTAATCTTGTATGGCTCAGTTTCCTCATCTGTAAAATGTACTGGAGAAGGAAATGGTGAACCATTCCAATATCTTTGCCAAGAAAATCCCACAAGAGAACCCAAAGAGACAGACATGACTGAAAAGACTGAACAAAGAAATAAATAGGAAAAAAAAAGTTCCCACTTCAAGGTTTTCAAGGAGTTTTCCTCACAATCACAATCCTCATAGCATAGAGTCCTACAAACATTATTTGCATCTTACCCTCAAGGAAATTAAAGGTCTCAGCTTCCTCATCTGCAGGGTTAAAAGAGTTGGATGAAATTTTCTATTCACCTCTCCACATTTAAATCTGACAGTGCTATAATTCAATCTTTGGGATGACCATCTTTCCATTTGCTGCCATTTGAACTCCTTTGGACAGAACTTTATCATGGCCTTGGGAAACTTGATCATAAGAAAACTCAACATCCAGTAGATTTCATTAGGCTTGGTATTCACACTCTCTGAGCTTCTTGATGGGGACTCTTCCCAAAGATCGCTCCCAGAACAGTCCAGTGCACTGTTCATTTGCCCCCAGCTATGTTCCTTTGGAATGGACTTCCCTCCTCACAACTTTTCACTTCATTTTATGTGTCCTCTTTCCTTACTAGATTATAAGCTCCTTGAGGACAGGGACCATATTTCTTTTTCATATTTATATCACCAGCACTTAGCATACTGCCTGGCATACAGTAGGAGCTTAATAACTGTTTATTGACTGATTGGGCCACTCTGAGGGATGATCAGTGTTACAGTTTGGCCATTTAGCCACTTAGAAGATATTCTTTTGCATGAATTATGCTGCCCATCTTTTGTCCCTATAATCTCTGCATATATGGCACTCTCTAAAATAAATCAACTATATTTCACATTTGGCTACTTTACATATCCATTAGTGCTTTCTACTGATGAAGCTAATCATATCTTGATTCAATTATATCAGTGAAAATGACATAAAATATAATCATATCTTGATTTGATTATATCAGTAGAAATAACATGTGTATGTGTATATATATATATATATTTATCTTTTTAATGTCATTTCCATTATATATATTACATTAAAAAGAGGAATTATCACCTTTGTCACTGTACTCTAAGGACTGTGGGACCTTTCTATCCGACTGTCAGTTGATAACTAGATATGTGCTATTTCTTCCATTAGAATGTGAACATTCTATTTCTATTTTCTTTTTCTATTAGAACAGAAGCACCTAAGCACTTATCAGTGCTTTAAATGTAGTAAGCTCAATAAGCTGATTGGATAATAAATGCTTAGCTAATTAATTCATATGTGCATTATCCACAATTATCCACATGGTCTTGACCTGTTGGTGGTGGGCAGAAGTTCAATGAGGCAGAAAGAAATAGACAATGGCTTTTTCAGCTGGTGCTCAAAAGGTAGGAAGTGATGAACCACTCCAATGCCTTTGCTGAGAAAACCTTACAAGGTATCACAAAGCGTCAGACATGACTGAAAAGACGGAATAACGAAAATAAATGTGAAAAAGAAAGACAGTCCCTGCTTCAAGGTTTTCCAAGAATTTTCCACACAATAACAACCCTCCCATAAGAATTCATTATTCGATAAAAACTGCTGGGATAACTGGAAATTAGTATGGCAGAAATTAGGCATGGACCCACACTTAACACCATATACCAAGATAAGATCAAAATGGGTCCATGACCTAGGCATAAAGAACGAGATTATAAATAAATTAGAGAAACATAGGATAGTTTATCTCTCAGACTTGTGGAGGAGAAAGAAATTTGTGACCAAAGATGAACTAGAGACCATTACTGATCACAAAATAGAAAATTTTGATTACATCAAATTAAAAAGCCTTTGTACAAACAGAACGAATGCAAACAAGATTAGAAGGGAAGCAACAAACTGGGAAAACATCTTCACAGTTAAAGGTTCTGATAAAGGCCTCATTTCCAAAATATATAGAGAACTGACTCAAATTTATAAGAAATCAAGCCATTCTCCAATTGATAAATGGTCAAAGGATATGAACAGACAATTTTCAGAGGATGAAATTGAAACTATTACCACTCACATGAAAGAGTGTTCCAAATCATTATTGATCAGAGAAATGCAAATTAAGACAACTCTGAGATACCACTACACACCTGTCAGATTGGCTAAGATGACAGGAAAAAATAATGATGAATGTTGGAGGGGATGCGGGAAAACTGGGACACTGATGCATTGTTGGTGGAATTGTGAACACATCCAGCCATTCTGGAGAGCAATCTGGAATTATGCCCAAAAAATTATCAAACTGTGCATCCCCTTTGATCCAGCAGTGTTTCTACTGGGCTTATATCCCAAAGAGATACTAAAGAAGGGAAAGGGACCTGTATGTGCCAAAATGTTTGTAGCAGCCCTGTTTGTAGTGGCTAGAATCTGGAAAATGAATGGATGCCCATCAACTGGAGAATGGCTGGGTAAATTGTGGTATATGAACGTTATGGAATATTATTGTTCTGTAAGAAATGACCAGCAGGATGAATACAGAGAGGCTTGGAGAGACTTACATGAACTGATGCTAAGTGAAATGAGCAGAACCAGGAGATCATTATACACTTCGACAACGATATTGTATGAGGATGTATTCTGATGGAAGTGGATTTCTCTGACAAAGAGACCTAACTGAGTTTCAATTGATAAATGATGGACAAAAGCAGCTACACCCAAAGAAAGAACACTGGGAAATGAATGTGAACTATCTGCATTTTTGTTTTTCTTCCCGGGTTATTTTTACCTCCTGAATCCAATTCTCCCTAAGCAACAAGAGAACTGTTCGGTTCTGCAAACATATATTGTATCTAGGATATACTGCAACATATCCAAAATATAAAGGACTGCTTGCCATCTAGGGGAGGGAGTGGAGGGAGGGAGGGGAAAAATCGGAACAGAAAAGAGTGCAAGGGATAATGTTGTAAAAAAATTACCCTGGCATGGATTCTGTCAATAGAAAGTTATTATTAAATATTATTAAATTAAAAAATATTAAATGTTAAATAAAATAAAATAAAATATTTTAAATAAAAAACAACCCTCCCAGCTGGGAGATAGTTATTTGTCAACAGTCCATAAACCCATTGGCTGCTACCATGACCATAATTTTTTATATCTGGTCTTCCATTTTTCTCAAACACTCTTTAAGATTGTCTTTGTATCCCCAGCACCACTCACAGTTCTTAGTAAATAAAAACATTTAATATAATAGTAGTGATTGGTTGATAAGACTACATCTTTGTGATTCTGTTTTGTCCTTGAAGGATATGGTGAGGAGGAAAGGGAAAAGAAAGAGAATAAGACTAAAAGGATGATCAACGCCCTCATTTCCAGCTATCATATCTGAAGTCCTCAGAGAAGTCTTTAAATATTTAGATGCTATTACAATAGTATTCCCTTAAAGAATAAATTGGATCAGTCTTACTACAGCTTTAAGGTCAATGGAGCAAGTTGAATGCCTCAATTTTCAATAGGGAACATTTATCTAGGGGGAAAAGGTCTCAAACTTCCCCGGGAATTGGCTTAATTTTTATCATTTTATATTCAGTTTGACACCAAGCAAAGATACTCCATATTTACCTTTCCCAAAAAGGATATCTCATTATGAGTCCTGGCATAAAATTAAGGGGTAGGTGGCAATTGTGTGGGAATGGAGGAAATGTTCAAAATTATAACAACAGATGGGTGGTTTAACTTAGGAATGATCTACTGAGTGAGGGAGTTAGATTGGGCATGAGACTAACAAGGTCACGACTGAAAGGAGCCAAAGAAACCGTGAAAAACTCTGAATGAACTGGTGACCCATGTATATAAACCTAAACGAGAGGCTATGATGAATTAGTGCACGAGGGTGCTTGCAATCATTTTTAATAATAGCTTTTTTATTTCCAAAATTCATACAAAGATAGTTTTCAACATTCATCACTATTAAAAAAAAAAAAAAAACAACTTGTGTTCCAAATTTTTCCTCCCTCCCTTCCCCCAATCCTCTTCTCCTAGATAGTAAATATTCCAATATAGGTTAAACATGTTTCGTTCTTCTAAACATATTTCCACATTTATCATGCTGCACAAGAAAAATCAGATCAAAAAGGAATAAAAAGAGAAAGAAAAAAGCAAGCAAACAACAATAAAAGGTAAAAATACTATGTTGTGATCCACATTCAGTATCCATGTCCTTTCTGGATGCAGATGGCTCTCTCCATCAAAAGCATTTTGCAACTGAACTGAATCACCTCATCACCATATAATCTTGTCTTGCAATCATTTTGAGGGAAAAATTGACTTCTGAATTTTTAAGTTTAAACTGATATGTTCTCAAAGCAAATAAGAGCTTTTAGTTTAGACAGTTTATGAATGGCTAATTGAGATATCCAGTTTTGTTGACCATCTAAGGCTTCCTACAAGCAATGATTGTAAGGCTTTCCTGAAAACTATCAAAAATCAAAGGATTATAGATAGAAATTTCATTATTTCACATTGCATCCATTTATACAATTCTTCCCAGGTTTTTCTAAATTCTTCATATTCCTCATTTTACATGGTAAAAGAATATCTCAGTCCATTTATTGTGGATAACAGATTTGACATTACCACTGATTATAAAAATTTCATCCAGAAGTTTAACCAGTATAAATCATTTGTCAAAAATATCAAACAAGCCCATAAAATGCCTAAGTCTACAAACAGTCAAATAGTGTAGGGTATATAGAATGTTGGATTTGAAGTCAGAAGAGCCTGGCTTCTAAATCTGTCTCAGGCATTTACTGTGTATAAAACCTTAGACAAGTCATTTAATCTCTCATATAACTTTTCTTCATCTATGAAATGGAGTTAATGTCATCTACTTCACAGATTATTATGAAATAAAATAAGTTGACATACATAATGATTTGTTTCTAACCTTAAAGCAAATGTTAGTTGTTGTTATCATTCATTATTAATTATGTAACAAATAAAGAGTTATGGCTGCCATTGTCAATGCTGGCTTAGAATATAAAATTATATATTATTATATATGTATTATGTTAAATATAAACTTATCTGTAAAGGCTGATGAATGAATATCAAAAGTCCCGTCTCATAAAATGTAGAGAAATTATGCAAAACAAAATTAGTTTGAAGGAAAATGTTCAACTAGTCATAGTCATCCCAAGGGTATTTAAGTATCAAAACAGAAGAACTACAAAGAGAACAAAAAAACAGAAAATATTCACAAAAATCCACAATAGTCACAAACTGTTTCCTCTGTTGATGATAATGGAGCCATCATCGAGATTTCTACATAACACTCACCCAGGTGCTTACTGAGGGAGGGTAAGGATGTTTTTTTTTTTTTTTTTTTTTTTATTAAGTTTTTTTATTTAATAATTACATTATATTGACACTCATTTCTGTTCCGATTTTTTTTCCCCTCCCTCCCTCCACCCCCTCCCCTAGATGGCAAGCAGTCCTTTATATGTTGGATATGTTGCAGTATATCCTAGATACAATATATGTTTGCAGAACCGAACAGTTCTCTTGTTGCGTAGGGAGAATTGGATTCAGAAGGTATAAATAATCTGGGAAGAAAAACAAAAATGCAGATAGTTCACATTCGTTTCCCAGTGTTCTTTCTTTGGGTGTAGCTGCTTTTGTCCGTCATTTATCAATTGAAACTCAGGTCTCTTTGTCAAAGAAATCCACTTCCATCAACATATGTCCTCATACAATATCGTTGTCGAAGTGTATAATGATCTCCTGGTTCTGCTCATTTCACTTAGCATCAGTTCATGAAGGTCTCTCCAAGCCTCTCTGTATTCATCCTGCTGGTCATTTCTTACAGAACAATAATATTCCATAACATTCATATACCACAATTTACCCAGCCATTCTCCAATTGATGGGCATCCATTCATTTTCCAGTTTCTAGCCACTACAAACAGGGCTGCTACAAACATTTTGGCACATACAGGTCCCTTTCCCTTCTTTAGTATTTCTTTGGGATATAAGCCCAATAGAAACACTGCTGGATCAAAGGATATGCACATTTTGATAATTTTTTGGGCATAATTCCAGATTGCTCTCCAGAATGGTTGGATTCGTTCACAACTCCACCAACAATGCATTAGTGTCCCAGTTTTCCCGCATCCCCTCCAACATTCATCATTATTTTTTCCTGTCATCTTAGCCAATCTGACAGGTGTGTAGTGGTATCTCAGAGTTGTCTTAATTTGCATTTCTCTGATCAATAATGATTTGGAACACTCTTTCATATGAGTGGTAATAGTTTCAATCTCATCCTCTGAAAATTGTCTGTTCATATCCTTTGACCATTTATCAATTGGAGAATGGCTTGATTTCTTATAAATTTGAGTCAGTTCTCTATATATTTTGGAAATGAGGCCTTTATCAGAACCTTTAACTGTGAAAATGTTTTCCCAGTTTGTTGCTTCCCTTCTAATCTTGTTTGCATTAGTTTTATTTGTACAAAGGCTTTTTAATTTGATGTAATCGAAATTTTCTATTCTGTGATCAGTAATGGTCTCTAGTTCATCTTTGGTCACAAATTTCTTTCTCCTCCACAAGTCTGAGAGATAAACTATTCTATGTTCCTCTAATTTATTTATAGTCTCGTTCTTTATGCCTAGGTCATAGACCCATTTTGATCTTATCTTGGTATATGGTGTTAAGTGTGGGTCCATGCCTAATTTCTGCCATACTAATTTCCAATTATCCCAGCAGTTTTTATCAAATATTGAATTCTTTTCCCAGAAGTTAGGGGCTTTGGGTTTGTCAAACACTAGATTGCTATAATTGACTATTCTGTCTTGTGAGCCTAGCCTTTTCCACTGATCCACTAATCTATTTCTTAGCCAATACCAAATGGTTTTGGTGACTGCTGCTTTATAATATAATTTTAGATCAGGTACAGCTAGGCCACCTTCATTTGATTTTTTTTTCATTAGTTCCCTTGAGATTCTCGACTTTTTATTGTTCCATATGAATTTTGTTGTTATTTTTTCTAGATCAATAAAATATTTTCTTGGAAGTCTGATTGGTATAGCACTAAATAAATAGATTAGTTTAGGGAGTATTGTCATCTTTATTATGTTCGCTCGGCCAATCCAAGAGCACTTAATATTTTTCCAATTATTTAAGTCTGACTTTATTTGTGTGGAGACTTTTTTATAATTTTGCTCATATAATTCCTGACTTTCCTTTGGTAGATAGATTCCCAAATATTTTATGGTATCAACAGTTATTCTGAATGGAATTTCTCTTTGTATCTCTTGCTGTTGGGTTTTGTTGGTGATGTATAAAAATGCTGAGGATTTATGGGGATTTATTTTGTAGCCAGCTACTTTGCTAAAATTATGAATTATTTCCAATAGCTTTTTGGTAGAATCTCTGGGGTTCTCTAGGTATACCATCATATCATCTGCAAAGAGTGATAGTTTGGTTTCTTCATTGCCTACTCTAATTCCTTTTATATCTTTCTCGACTCTTATTGCCGAGGCTAGTGTTTCTAATACGATATTAAATAATAGTGGTGATAGTGGGCAACCTTGCTTCACTCCAGATCTTACTGGGAAAGGTTCCAGTTTTTCCCCATTGCATATGATGCTTACTGATGGTTTTAAATATATGCTCCTGACTATTTTAAGGAAAAGTCCATTTATTCCTATGCTCTCAAGTGTTTTTATTAGGAATGGATGTTGGATTTTATCAAATGCTTTTTCTGCATCTATTGAGATGATCATGTGGTTTTTGTTTGTTTGGTTATTGATATAGTCAATTATGCTAATAGTTTTCCTAATATTGAACCAGCCCTGCATTCCTGGTATAAATCCTACTTGGTCATAGTGTATTATCCTGGTGACAATTTTCTGTAATCTTTTTGCTAATATTTTATTTAAGATTTTAGCATCAATATTCATTAGGGAGATTGGTCTATAATTTTCTTTCTCTGTTTTCAGCCTACCTGGTTTAGGTATCAGTACCATGTCTGTGTCATAAAAGGAGTTTGGTAGGACTCCTTCAATCCCTATTTTTTCAAATAGTTTATATAACATTGGAGTTAATTGTTCTTTAAATGTTTGGTAGAATTCACATGTAAATCCATCTGGTCCTGGGGATTTTTTCTTAGGGAGTTGATTGATAGTTTGTTCTATTTCTTTTTCTGAGATGGGACTGTTTAGGATATTTACTTCTTCCTCTGTTAGTTTGGGCAAGCTGTATTTTTGGAGGTATTTTTCTATTTCATTTAAGTTGTCGAATTTATTGGCATAAAGTTGGGCAAAGTAACTCTTAATTATTGCTCTAATTTCCTCTTCGTTAGTGGTGAGTTCTCCCTTTTCATTTTTAAGACTAACAATTTGATTTTCCTCTTTCCTTTTTTTAATCAGATTTACTAAGGGTTTGTCTATTTTGTTGGTTTTTTCATAGAACCAACTCTTAGTTTTATTAATCAATTCAATAGTTTTTTTACTTTCAATTTTATTGATCTCACCTTTTACTTTTAGAATTTCAAGTTTAGTGTTTGACTGGGGGTTTTTAATTTGTTCCTTTTCTAGCATTTTTAATTGCAAACCCAATTCATTGACCTTCTCTTTCTCTATTTTATACAAATAGGCCTCTAGAGATATGAAATTTCCCCTTATTACCGCTTTGGCTGCATCCCATACATTTTGGTATGATGTCTCATTATTATCGTTTTCTTGGGTGAAGTTATTAATTATGTCTATGATTTGCTGTTTTACCCAATCATTCTTTAGTATGAGATTATTTAGTTTCCAATTATTTTTTGGTCTACTTCCCCTGCTTTTTTGTTGAATGTAATTTTCATTGCATCGTGGTCTGAAAAGGATGCATTTACTATTTCTGCCTTACTACATTTGAGTTTGAGGTTTTTATGTCCTAATATATGGTCAATTTTTGTATAGGTTCCATGAACTGCTGAAAAGAAAGTGTATTCCTTTCTGTCTCCATTACATTTTCTCCAGAGATCTATCATATCTAGCTTTTCTAGTATTCTGTTTACCTCTTTAACTTCTTTCTTATTTATTTTCTGGTTTGATTTATCTAATTCTGAGAGTGCAAGGTTAAGATCTCCCACTATTATAGTTTTACTGTCTATTTCTTCTTGCAGCTCTCTTAGTTTCTCTTTTAAGAATTTAGATGCTACCCCACTTGGTGCATATATGTTTAATATAGATAGTGCTTCATTATCCATGCTACCCTTTAGCAAGATATAGTGTCCTTCCTTATCTCTTTTAATTAGGTCAATTTTTGCTTTAGCTTGATCTGAGATCAGGATGGCTACCCCTGCTTTTTTGACTTCACCTGAAGCATAGTAGATTTTGCTCCAACCTTTTACCTTTAACCTGCATGTATCTCCCCGCTTCAGGTGTGTTTCCTGTAAACAACATATTGTAGGATTCTGGCTTTTAATCCATTCTGCTAACCGCTTCCTCTTTATGGGGGAGTTTACCCCGTTCACATTTATGGTTAGAATGACCAATTCTGTATTACTTGCCATCTTGTTAACCCCGGTTTATGCTTTCCTCCCTTCTTTCCCCTTTCCCCCCCTTCCAAGTATTAAGCTTGTGAGCACCCCTTGTTTCTCACAGCCCTCCCTTTTTAGTGTCCCTCCCCCCGCCTTAGAGTTCCTCCCCCTATCTTACCCCTTTCCCTCCCAGTTCCCGTATTCCCTTCCGCTTAGCTTATTCCTTCCCTTTCCACTTTTCCCTTCTCACTTTTCAATGAGATGGGAGAAGTTTCACCATAGATTGAATATGTCTTAAGATTTTTCACTTAAAGCCAATTCTGAAGGCAGTAAGATACCCACTATATTCATCCCCCTCCATTCTTTCTCTCAGATATAATAGGTTTCCTATGCCTCTTCATGAGATGTACTACCCCCACTTTACCCTTTTTCTGGTACAATGTCCTTTCCACATCAATTTCTAGAACAAGGTATACATGTATTCTTTATGCATCTATATAGTCAAAATATAGTTCCCAAGATTAATCTTTACCTTTTTAGATTTCTCTTGAGTTCTATATTTGTAGATCAAACTTTTTGTTAAGTTCTGGTTTTTTTATCAGAAATAGATGAAATTCGCTTACTTCGTTGAATGTCCATCTTCTTCCCTGGAAAAAGATGCTCATTCTCGCTGGGTAAGTTATTTTTGGTTGCATACCAAGTTCCTTAGCCTTTCGGAATATCATATTCCAGGCCCTTCGATCTTTTAATGTGGATGCTGCCAGATCCTGGGTGATCCTTATTGTGGCTCCTTGATACTTGAATTGGGTTTTTCTAGCCGCTTGCAATATTTTTTCTTTCATCTGTGGGTTCTGGCATTTGGCCACTATATTCCTTGGTGTTTTGATTTTAGGATCCCTTTCAGTGGGTGATCGATGAATCCTTTCAATGTTTATTTTTTCCTCTGTTCCTATGACTTCTGGGCAGTTCTCTTTGATAATTTCCTGGAAGACAGTGTCCAGGCTCTTTTTTTCATCATGTTTTTCTGGGAGTCCAATGATTCTCAGATTGTCTCTCCTGGATCTGTTTTCCAGGTCTGTTGTCTTCCCCAGAAGGTATTTCACATTTTTCTCCATTGTTTGATTTTTTTGGATTTGCTTGACTGATTCTTCTTGTCTCCTCGAGTCATTCAATTCCACTTGTTCAATTCTGATTTTCAGTGAAGTATTCTCTTCACTCACTTTTTTAAAATCTTTCTCTAATTGTCCCATTGAGTTCTTTTGTTCTGTGGAATTTTTTTCCATTTCGCCAATTTTGTTTTTTAGAGAGCTGTTTTCTGTTTCCAGTTCACTAATCCTATTTTTCAAGGATTTTACTTCTTTATCCACTCTCTCTTTAACTGACTTCTCCAGGCTCTTTTCCCATTTTTCTTCTAGCTCCCTTGTGAGAGCCTTTTTAATCACTTCTATGAGGTTCATCTGTGCTGAGGAACAGACGATCTCCTCCTTTGGGGAATCACCTGGGGACTGCCTGTTTTTAGTCTCCTCAGGATTTAGAGTCTGCTCTCTATCTGTGTAGAAGCTGTCAAGGGTTAAAGTCCTCTTCAGCTTCTTGCTCATTCTGTCTATTAATCAGAGACAAACTACCAAAGAAAAACAGAAAAAACTGGAGTCTTTCTTTGGGGGGGGCTGGGTGTGCTATCGAGCTTCCTCTACAGACTGCAGGGGGCAGCAGTGAGGCACTAGCAGGACTGTGCTGCGCCTGCGCTCTGAGATCCCAAAGCGTGCTGAGTCACTGAGGGGGGGAAAGGGGGGGGGCGGCCAGGTCCTGAGAGACTCCAGCTGTTTGCGGTTGTGTTCTTCAGCCCCGGTGTTTTTAGCTTCTCTGCTGGGCTGTTGACTTGCTGCAGGTTCCAAACCTGTAGCGAAGCTCTCCCCGCAGAGACGGCTGCGGTCACTCCCCACCCCCTCTCAGCTCTGCTCCTGTGCCCTCACTGCCGCTGCCCGCCGCCTGCGCCCGATCTAAAACCGCCCCAGCCCTCCAGTAAAGACAGACCTTTCTTGGCGGATCTCAAGGATGGCTTCTCTTGGTAACTATTTGTGGGTTTTTTTCAGTCAAGCATTGATTCAGAGGCTTGTAATGAAGTGGATAGTGAGAGAAAGCGCGGAGCTTATGCAACTGTGAGCCTCCTCTCCGCCATCTTAACCGGAAGTCCCCGTAAGGATGTTACTAAAGAGAAAAAGGACGTGAAAAATGGCTGGCTTGAACCAAACATAAAAAGAGGTGATCTGGTCTAGAGGCAATACAATTATAAGTGTATTAAAGGACTGGCATACAAGGTATATTTGAAGGATAGGAAATTATTTAAGACATGGAAAAAACCCAGAACTTTGTTAATAGATGAGAAAAAAATGTAACTGAGAGAACAGTAATAATAAAACTATATGTCTATTCTCCCATTTACACAAAAATCTTTGTGAGAGCCATCTATATATAAATCAAGGACATTCTCAATGATTATATTAAAAAGGAACAAGTAGGCTTTTCCAAAAGATGTTCAACAATGGATTACCTTCTTAGCATTTCACAATTGACTGCAAGACATTGTAAATATGATGTCCTTGTACTTATTATTTATTGATCATGAACAAAAATTTGATTCAGTAAAACAAATAGCCATCTTATTAATGCTTTTACAGCAAGTTCTTTCATTCATACATGACAATTTTGAGGATTGCTTGTTAGATAAAAAAACAGAGATATTCCAGTTCAGTGGGGCTCAGAATAAAAATGGGGCTCAAAAGAGAGGGATATATGCTAATCAAAGGTATTTGTCACTGTGATTGAAAAGATCTAGCAGAGTCCAGTTTGAAAGCAATTCCTTGTGGATGGTGAGATGCTCCAGATTATCCCCTCCCTCACTCCTTTTTGGTTATTGATATACTACTGATTGCATCATGTCAAAATACTGAAGAATGTCCTGCAAGAGAATTGTAATCATTCAAAGGGTCTGATCCATCACTCCAGGAGAAAACAAAGATTTGGAAATTTCTACTTCACAGATTTTAACATACATCTTTACAGATCTTCAAAAGAACTTATTCAACAAGTATGTCTGACTAGGATGGAAAGTAGAGATGGATATTGACTTGGACCCAGAATTATAAAAGACAAACTGAGCTTGTGGGATTGACCATGGAAAATAGAAAGTTCTTTTATTACTCGAAGCTTTCCATGAAAGCAAAGACCCTTCTTTTCAAGTCTAACATTTTACTCTTAATTTTTTTGTTTTTTATTGTTTGCGTTTATTGTTTAATGTGACAAAACATGGATTATCACTACTTCTGAGATGCTAAAGATGAACATCACACAGAGGGTAAGTGGTGTGAGCAAGCTGCAATGAGGAAATCAGAGAACAGGAGAATGTCATTGATGAATTGTATGAAGAGACCACTAGAGCTTTCCACATGATGTTGGAAGCAAGGAACTCTACCCTGTTCCACCTCTGGGTGGATCCTCTGAAGGGAAACTTTTTTAGAATATGAATAAATGATGTGCCAGATGGGCAGGGATGGATGGATTATGATCCATGTTGATAGAAGGGAACATGGAGTTAATCAATTCACATAGTTCTTTGAATTGAAACATTATCATGCACAATTGTTGTCAACATTTCTTTATGACCAAAGCATTTTTGTGCCAGGACAACCAGCACAAAAATGTCTGTGGCAATTAGGACCAATTATTGGAGAAGAGGAGAGACATGGACAGGTGAGATGCTCTGCCTTGTTCCGGTATGACATATCATGACTGTAAATAGTCAGAGGTGAGAAGACAGGTCTTTCTGGCTCAGAGGCCAGTTCTCTTCCTCCACCATATTGCCCCACAAGCCAAAAAAGTTATTTTTAATGCTGAAATCACACATTTAGTTGGGGAAATAATTTCTGATGGTGCAGTCTTATGATATTCATTACCTGTTGGGAAATAGCTTTCTACTTTTGTGTTCATGTAAGGATAGTCAAATGCTAAATTAAAAGATCCTAAGTTCCAATGGATCTCCCAGAAGACAAGCAAAAAGGCAAGATCTTTGGCTTTCATTGATCCTTCCATTGTATTTCTCCCTTAGGGAGGAATTTATAATATACCTGGAACCTGATAAGACTTAATCTGAGGAAGATCTCTTGAGTCTCTAAGCAAATAGGTGAAAGGACACAAGTCATATTGTTGTATGATATGCTGCTGCTCCCTTATGAAAATAATATGTTAGAAATTTGGTTAAATTATATATGATATTGATTAATTCTAAAAACAGAAATTGGCTTCAACTTCAGGGTTATTCTTTTTATGATCAATCTCATGGCACTAAAATAAGTAGGCTAACAATAATAAAGATATGGTAGTAGAATCTAAAAACAAAGGATGATGTTTGTTCCTTATGCACTACTTTTCTTCTTTTCCACCTAAACACATTTTCCCTGTTCTTCAGGAAAAAGAGGGACACAAGGAGAAAGATAAGAAGATAGAATTAAGAATAAAAAAGGATAAGAGACAGGAGATTATTTGGCCTACATGAGTCTTAAAATGGAAACGATAATGAACTTTTAAATATATAAGATTATAAGAAGAGTGATTCTTTCCCATAAGGAAAGATCAAGGACAAATATGCTTAGAATGTGATGAGAGAGACGGATTAATGTGGAAAGTTATGGCACTTTATGCCTTTCTCTCAATGGGGTGTGAATTTGCTGACTTGATGTTTCTATAAACTTTATATCTCAAATGGCATGAAGAAACACGCTTGATATTAGAATGTATAATGAAATACATATATTGAAGTATTCTATTTGACTTTCTTTGAAATTATCATTTCTGTTTTGGTGCCTGCAACTGTTATTGTTCATGGTGGGCACAGATGTCACTCTGGGCTCTCCCACTGAGCAGCCTTAATGATGCCAGACATTTGTGAGAAGTTGTGAAGATTGTTCTTTAGCTGCCTATTGCACCGTCACATTTGAAGATCAGAGGGCTTTAAAGAATGTTTTAAATGGAAACAGTTTTTAAACCTCAGAATGCCTTCCGATTTAACACTCAGAAACACAGTATATTGAAAAAGGAAGGTTGCTGTTATTTTCCCTAAACTTGAATGACATACATGTGTATATATATATATATATATATATATATATATATATGAATCTAAATCCCAAATGATACTCGCAACATTATGATTTTGAAGAAATCACTGGATCCCAGTTTCCTCATTCATACAATGAAGGCCTAGAGACAATAGCTTTCCAGTTCTAGAGTTAAGAGTCTTTTTCTCTTTACTGCCTGCCTGATTTTGAATTAAAAACCCAATTAAAACCTTTACAGCTTCTTTGGGAAAAATGCTTGCTTCTTTGATAATTTTGTTTTGGTGACATCAATTTCCCCAAACAGAGAATTAATGGTGTTCCATCTTTTATTTTTTTTAATTAAAAAAAATTTTTTTGGTGTGTGTGTGTGTACCATCTTTTAGGGAGAATTTGATGAATGTGAAGTTATTTTGTAGAATGCTCTTTTCAAACACCAAACTACGTTTCCATCTCACCCATAGTGTACACACACACACACACACACACCAGCTGATGGTCTATTTCCCTGAGAAAAACTCTTCTTCCAATCCTCGGCAACATCAACAGCTCTTTTCACCAGCCCTTTGGTTTCAGATGGAACTTTTTGAGAAATAAGGTATGGCTGTTTATCACTAAGCCCAACTTCTCCATGCTCACTTGATGTCATCCCTTCCTCTCCATTTTCTAAGGCACTATTCTGCTAATTGTTCACCTTCTTTCTGATGCATCTTCATTCTTTCTCTTCTCTGACCCTTCTCATGTAACCTTCTTTCTTCTTGATCTCTCTTCTCTCTTTTATATTATAAGTTCTCATTATTACCTGCCTTGAATATTGCAATGAACTCCTAAGAAAACAGAGTAGATAGATCAATGATATATAGGTAAAAGATCAATAGAAAAACTAGCAGCCCTACATTTGGAGGGCTTGGATTTAAATCTGCCTCTGATGCTTGCTCATTTACTTGATGATTTTAGGTAAGTCACCTCCCCAGATCTCAATTTTCCTCATGTTTTAAATAAGTGGTCTGTCTGAGGTCGTTTCTATTTCTTGCACTTGATCTTATGACACCTGTTCTGTGCAATCCATCATTCATAACTGCACTTATCTTATGCAAAGCACTGCTCCTTTTGCTTATCAGGTTCAAATTGCATTGTGTGACACAAGGACTAACATAATCTAGTACTATTCTAGCTTCCCTTCATAGTCCTCCATCTCCTTGTGAATCTGGACTAATTTCTTCCCTGTTTTTTCTTGCCTTTATCTTTGAATGTCTTGCCATCTCTCTTTGACAGTGGAATTCCCACCTTTCAAAGTTTACTTACTTTATGAAGCTCTTTATAATCCCTCTATATCAACAATGTATCATAATGGCCTCTTCTCTGTACTTTTTTAGTTTGTGTATTGGATATTACCTTTATTAGAGTTATTTTGTGTATATTTCTTCTTCCTTTTATTAGATTGTTATTTAAACTTTTGTATACTCTAGCATCTAGAACAGTACTCTAAACTTTATAGGTACTTAATACTTGTTTTTAAAAAATAAAGGAAAGAATAAAATCTAAGTTGATGATCGTTTCACAGTGGAATTGCAGTAGGATATTAAAGTATTTATCACTGAGCAAAAACTTCAGGTAATATTATTTTCTATAACTATCTCCTCTTTAAAAAATAGAAAATTTCTTGGAATTCTACATGTATGCATTTCCATTGCTACATGACATTATAAACTTTTGAAAAAACTAATTCTAAGATAATTCTGATGTGGCCAAGATTTTTCACTAAAACTTTTGTTAAAAAGAAAAAAAATCTGAAGAAAAAAAACCACTCGGCAGGCAAAAAATAACTTATAACCTCCAATGGGTAAAATGTCATCTTTCAGATCAAGTGTGGGTAAAGGTGACAAAGTGTTTAGACTTTATGAGAGCCTCCTCAGTATTTGTTTTGAATACATATCATCAATTAAATAAAATATCATAGAAGGGGTTGGAAAACCCTACATTTGAATATATAGTACTCTGTATAATTTTTGGAATATTCATTCATTTATCCATAGATTCATTTAACAAAAATTTTCTTAAATTTCTATTATGTGTTCATCTCCACATATGCTGAGGGAGATGCAAAGTTTATATAAGAAATAAAGCAGCTTAGATGCAGTGAGAGCTATAATTAAGCCACAATACACAGGCTACCAAATTTAGAGGACAATGAAAGCATTTGTAATCTTCAAGCAGAGTAGAAACAATGGAGCCTAGCACCTGATGGCAAAAAGAATTAGTTAAAATGGGAAGCTACCAACTGGACTGCCCCAACTCCCTTATCCTTATCTCAAAAAATCCAGGGATCATTCTGAGAAGAAATTCTTAGCTGGTAAAGGGCATCAAAATGGCTCCTAAACCTTATTGGATTTTTAAAAAAATTGAATCCTTTCAGTGCCTGTTGAATTCTCAAGCCACTGTAAGCCTTGCAATTTTGATGTTTCTACTGGCCATAAAGATAAACCACATCCATAATCAGAATAAGTGGCCACCGCCCCAGGTACCACTGCTCAATGACCCCCTTCTCTTTTTACTGTTCTCCTGTTCATATATGATGATGGCCACGTGGGAGAAGACTTAGCCCAGCAATCCATAAAACATCAAGAGTTCCAGCTTCCATCCCATCTTGCACTGTCATGTGAATACCCACCTAGAAGGCTTTACCCCCATCACTACCTCACTCACATATCCAAGCCAGCCTCTAGGTCCTCAGGGCTCCAACTACTTACTGAAACTCGGAATTGTCACCAATGGGACTTCAATTACTAGCTCAGCATTGCAGGAAATCATTATCTCTTCAACGACCCCAGAATCAGAGAATTTGAGGAGGAGAAATTACCTTAGTGGTCATTTATTTCAATCCACACATGAGAGGAATCCTCACTATATAATCTATCAGCTGAGTGCTCATCCAGTCTCTTCTTAAAGATCTCCAAGGAAGGAGAATCTACCTCTCAAGGCAATCCATTTCCATTTTTAAAAATTTTAATTGATAATTTTTATTCCTGACAACACCTGCCCGTTGTTCTTGGTTATGCACTAAAATCATTTAGTATCTCTTCTCTGTGACAATAATTTAAATACTTAAATAACTCTCACACCTTCCCCTTCCCCATGGAGTCATCTTTTAGGCAGGTATGTGCTATTTATTTCAGCAGATCCTCCTCTTCTATGGACAAGAGGCTCGCCACTGGACACGCTAGCTTATCAATATTCTTTTTAAACGTTGGTGCCCAGAACTGAAGTCCAGGTGAGGTCTGATGGAGGTAGGGTTAGGGGGACCATCACTCCCCTGCTCCTGGAAGTTATCCCCCTTTTAACAGGGCTCATGATTGCAGTAGAAGATGAGAATTATCTTGGGAAGAAGGGAGCACCTGCGTCTCTCCCCCCCTCAGCATCCCCAGGAGCATCCCAAGCTCCTGGGACCAGGAAGGGAAGCCACAAAGCTGAAGTGCTGGCAGACCATATTTCCAACGCAAGCTGTTACTGACAGGTTTGTGACTATTCCCCTATAAAGAGACTCTCTCCGCCATATGCGCCAGGCAGCAGTGTTGTGGTTGCTATAGTCTTTCCACTTATCTCCCTGCGCACCTGCCATTTGAAAACTTTATGACATTGACGTATATAAAAAGTATAGTCCCAACATATGGCAGAGTCTTTCTTCTGTCGGCACAGAGCTATACTCTGTATATGGCTTTCCTGGACCCATCATCTAAATCAGAATTTTTTTGCTGTTCCAAAATTACATTTTCCAAGCATCTATCCCACGTGAAGGGGTAACCTGCACGAATCTTCATCCTGCTCTGAGTTAAATGCTGTCACAGCACATTGAATAGCATTATGGATTTGAAGTCAGAAAATTCTGTTTTCAAGTTCTGCTTCTAACATCAGCTATGTAACTACGGATAAAACACTTAACCTTTGAAGCTCACTTTCCTCAGACATAAAATATAGATAACACCTGTATAAACGTGTATATCATCTGAGTCCTGTCCTTCCTCCTTTCTGTGCAAGTGAGTATATTCCTTTTATCTTCTCTTCTCTTAAAATTCTTAGGAAAGAACCAGTTCTGCCTGTAGGCCCTCTATATTTCTTGCTTAGCTCAATTCCCTCTGAAGGGCACATTTCTTCTCCTGTTAGAACATTAGCATTATAGAATCCCTCCTATCTGCTCAAATCAATGTATTTTTTTTTAGGTTTCTCCTAACACTTGTGTTTTTATTTTAAAGTTCTGATTCAGCTCTGGGCTTTTTGTTAGAAATTCTTAAAAGTCCTATAGGACAGTAATATTCCATTCCTCCCCACCTCCCCCACCCCAATCACATAATAATCAACTTCTCAGAGTAAATTAATTTTGGTTGAATGACGATAAACTTTTGTTTTTCAGAATATTTTATTATAAGATGTCCTTTTCTGTACAGCAGAAGCTATCCCATTTGGATGATCCTGATTGTGCATCCTTGGTATTTGAGGAGTTACTTTATGGGTGCTTGTCATATTTTTATTTGACATGGAAACTCTAGATTTTTGACTAGGAACTTTTCTTTTTGAGATTTCTTTCAGGAGAACCTAGCTGATTCCTTCTGTCTTCATTTTGCCCTACAGTTCTAATATATCTGAATAGTTTTATTTATGATTTCTCGAAATGATATTAAATGGGACAGCCTGCAATCTATGCTGCTCTATTTCTTTGACTTTTAGGAAGCGTTGCATCATATTCACCAGGATGCTAATCCAATCAGTGGTTATTGGCAGAGCTTATTTAACAACATTTCAGAGTTCTTGCCAGGACTTCACATCCACCGGAGTGCTCTCAAGGGATATGAAGTCCCTCCCGTATATCATTTCTAGCATTTTTCTACTTAAACATTGCTCCCCTTTCCCAAAACCTTCATCTCAAGGCATCCATGATAGATTTGGCTTTGAGAAAAATAAAATTATAATTATTTACAACTGCTATGATGGATGTTTGAAGTTCAGTCCTCCCTAAGAAAGTAATGGGAAAGGAAACATTTTCAATTCTGATTACACAGTTCCTGCTTTGGGATGAAAATTGTAGCTGTAGTGTAGTGAGTCAGAAGTGGTGAAGTTGCCAGATCTATTCAATCTGTGTCCCAGTGAATTTTTAAAAGTTGCACAAGTCTAAATATATCGTTATCTTATAGCACTATTAAAGTCTTCTTGGAATGGCTTTCTTATTGATGCTCAGAGTTTAGATTTTAGGGGAGAATACCCATCAGAAGTGATGCATGTTTCTAAATCATTCTGGGCAAGACAAATGCCATCCAAGGTCTGAATAGTCCATTCAAATGTTGTTCCAAGTTTCCCAACAATTGTAGCTTTACTTATAAACTCCCAAGAAGAGGCTCACAGCCTTAGCTGTTATGAAGTCGATTGGTGATTTTCCAATATTGAGTGTTTTTTTTTCTGAGAATAATGACAAGAGCATCATTATAGTAAGAGAGGTTTAAGAGAACCATATTTAGAAATTATTGCTTTTTTGTTTAATGGTATTTTACTTGTTTTGGGACATATGCATTCTATTTCATTTTGAAAGAATTTATAGATAGATGTGGAACTGGTTGAATGACAAGATACAAAGAGAGGTGACAAGGTGAACAAAAACCACAGGGATCTGCCTTTAGTCTTTTTGCATTTGTATTTTTTTAATCAAGCATTTGGGAAATAATTGGAAATAAAATTGTTCTGTTTGGGGTAGAGAATTTTTAAAAAATATAATGGCTAGTCTATTAAAAGAAAGAATTAGTTTGCAAAAAGGATACTGACAAATAGAACACTGAGTATAAAAACCAATAAAGTAGTGTAAATGTAAAGTCATGCACTTGAGTTAAAAAAAATCAGCTTCACAAATATAAGGTGGTAGAAGTATGATTTAACAACATTTTATCTGACTGAGATCAGGGGATTCTTGGTAACTTGGTAGCTCTTGGACTGAGGTATATCATCCAAGATTAGCAAAGAAGGGATAAATCTACTGGTCACAGAGTAATGTGAATACATTTTAAGAAGGTTATTGATAAGCTGGGAAGTCAAATAACCAGTACTAATATATTCAAGTGCTTCAAGATAATGCTATATAGACTAGTTAAAGTAACTAAGAACTTTTAGCTTGTAGAAGAGATAACTTAGAGCAGAATTGATAATTTCAAATTCTGAAGGACTTGTCACTTAGATGAAGTGTTAAACTTAGGAACCTAGCATCACAGATTTAAAACTAGAAGGGACTCTTTAAAAAAGGCCTATTTCAAGCCTGAAATTCTACAGATGAGAAAACTGGGAATACAGAAATTGGGTAATTGTCCTAAAGTCACAAAAGTAGGGAATGGCAGTCCAAATGAAATTTGAACCCAGATCTTCTGACTGGAAATCTCATTTTCTTTCCCATCATACATATTGTCTTTCTTGCTCTGCTTAGCATCACAGGGTAGAGCTATTAACATTATATGGAAGCTGAAAAAGGTGAATTTAGACTAGATTTAATAGAATTTAAACTTCTTAATAATTAAAATGACCTCAGTGGTCATTTGGGTCATAATGGGTTACTTCAAAGGGTGGTGAACTCTCCCTCACTGGAGTTAATAGAAGAGAGACCTCCTCAAAATGGTCTCCCCAAGAATCTAAGACCTAATACCTACCCATCAGGAACATAGAGGGACAGAATCCCAAGCAACACCTTCACTCTACCTCTCTAATGAAAGCTATCAAAATTAGAATGAACAACCTTGGGAGACGGTCAGTTCTCTTATAGAGATTGGAGATCTCCAAGTGGAGACTAAATGGTGATTTTGGTAAGGATGTTGTAGGGGAGAAAGTTGCTCAGATACAAGTTATATTCTAGATAAACTTTGAGGTATGTTCTGAGTCTGAGATATAAACTCTACTATGTCTTTGGGAAATAAGGAGGAAAAACAATAATGAGCAATTAATTATTAAGCACTTACTATGAGCCAGGCACTCTGCTAAGCTCTTTACAAATTTGATCTCTACAACAATTCTGGGAGGTAAATGGTATTATTATTACCTCCATTTTGGAGTTAAGGAAATTAAAGCTGAGTAGAAGTGATTTGCTCAGTCACACAACTAGTGAGTGTGTGAGGGTTATTTTGATCTCCTTCCTTCCTGATTTCAGATCCAGCATAGAAGGACATTTTCTTACAGGGCACTTGTTGGTAGCCCAGAGAGGTATACTTGAGTATTTCAAATTACCATGGGCTCAAGATTGGTGATGAGATCTGTTCATATATTCATATATTTTTAGTCTCTTGAATGAATTTTAGTATTCTGAGCCTTCTTATTTACTGACTGGTCTATCATTCCTGATGCTCAGATTACTAAAGAGATCAATTCAAGGAGAAGCAGAACTTAACACATGGAAATAGAATTGTGACTCCTCTATGATAAGAGCTCAAATATCAGGAAAGTAGAGGCAAGTTAGCAGCATGAGTATTGATCTTCTCTGATTGAGCAACCTGAGTTTGCAAGTTATTAGAGAATGATCTATTTTGTCAGGTATATAACTGAAATAAAGGAAGACTGATGATAACCCCTAGAAAATAATAATTTTATTTTATTATTCCTTCTAGTTAGATCAAAGGCTTAGTTAAGAATAATTATAAAAGCCAAAGGAATGATAAAAATTATGATTGCATACTATTATAATCTAATATGTTGGCAATACAGTATATGAAAAGCAGTAGAATATATGATAAAATAGGTGATTTGAAGAGCAAATTACATTTGGCTTTTCCCTGAGTGTTGTTTTTATGCTCAACATTTATTGCATTGAGCATAATCCTGAAACTTCCCTGCTTTATGATGGAAAATTTTGATGGTATATTGTTAATTATTTTCCAAGGAAAGTGAACTTTTGAAAATACATACTGTTAAACAAAGTAGTCAATTTCTTACAATTCTTTAAATTTATACCATCTTAATGTAGAGCTATTTCAATATAAAATTGTCAAGCTTCTATCCAAGATAGCACTGTAATCTTCTCTTGCTATGATTCCATTCCCAGACACTACCCCTAGACAATCTTTCTTTGCCTTTTCCTTTCACTTATTATTTGAAACGGGAAAGTACTGAAAAAAAGGCTGGAGGCATTATCACTGATGAATACTGATATCTAAGTTAAATATGTTCTCTGTTGAAAAACTCAACCTTCAACCTTTATAAAATGTGTTTTTAAGTGTTTGTACCAATTTATCTGGAGGGCTTCTGAAAGTCAGTAGTTCCAATACAAATATATGACAGGTGAATGACATTCAGTAAATATTAAATTATACAGTTGGACACCTGAAGTAGGCTCAAAGTGATTTTCTTTAAATTGAGGAAGGCTAAGGATTTTGATTTGTAATCAAGGAAGTTTTGGATTACTAATTATGGAAATCAGAGAAGGAGTAATTGATACTTTAAAAAATGTTTCTCGACTTCCTCAAAGTTCCTGTCATTCCTACGTGATCGATTCTTACTAGATTTTCAGGCCTTTCAAAATTAAAAACATTGTTCAGTTTCTTTCAAGTCTGAAAAGAATCTGGAGGATTTAGCAAGCTTGGTAAATATCTATTTCTGTGTCACACTCAGACTGGCCCATTCTTCTATCACTTCCATGTAGCTTTTTCTTTGAAGACTGACTTAGTAAGACTACACACAAAATGCCAGTTTTTTTAGATGACAACCCACAAAGAGATTGTATCAAAAACTGCATCATATTGACACATTATATGAGGATTCTCCAAAGCTACAACTCAACTTCAGCTTGACATAGAAAGGGAAGCTAAGGAATCTGTTCAGCTTCCTGAGTCACAATTTGAGAAGGAAAAAAAAATACACATATATAAACTAGATCATTTCTAGAATTGAGAAACCAGAAAAGATGTGGAGGGATTGAAGGGAGGAGAAAGAGATGAGGGGAGGTTTGTATGAGGAACAATTAAAGAAACCATGAATTTTCCATGTGGAGAAGAAAAGTATAGGTAGTCATATTTGTTGATATCAGATATTTGTCAGGAACAAGAATAAGGAGGCATATTTTATTTCATGTTAGAAGCCAGAATTGTGAATAGAGGTTGGAAAATTATAGGGAGGCACATTTTAATTCAGTGTTAAGTATTGGTACTCTCTTTCACTAGGCCTAAAACTAAAATTAAAAAAAAAAGTTTTTTAACCAATTGGGGCAAAAAAAAAAAGTTAGGTGATGGGTATGTAACATTAGTAACACAAGGCATAATCTCTCTGAGGAGATAGTTACACTGACTGAAGAAATAGCTTGGCCCTTGTCCTTCACCCCAGTGAGGGCTGTGTTAAGGGAAGCAGACTCTGGGAGAGGGTTACAATGGTGATTTCCATGGTCAAATAGAAAGTCCTGTGTGGTATTTGAAGGTCTTGTGAACCTGTCCCCCTTCCAGGTCTATTTATATATGCTTTTTATTCATAAGCTTTATGATTCAGCAACACTTGTCTATTTTCAGTTTCTCACAAATGACAATCTATCTTTCATCTTTGTTCCTTTACACTGATCATCCTTTATGCCTGATGATATTTCTTCCCTCCCTCCATTAATATCTACCTATTGGAATTTCAGGTTTCTTTAAAGATTCTGCTTAAATAGTATCTAATAAAGAAGGTCTTTCTTTCTTTCCATTCTCTCCCCCCCTCCACAAAAAACCCTTCCCTGCCTGTGATATTGTATTTGATTTTTATATGTCTTATATATTTACATTTTTTCTATATTTTCTGTATTTATGTGTCCCTTCCTTAGAATACAAGATCCTTAAGGGAAGAATCCCACACAGCACCTAGAACATGGTCCATATTTAGTAAAGATTAGTGGAAGGAATGATTGACCTTGGGGCTATTGCCTGGAGATAAACTATTTGGTAGCATGAGCCAAGCGGGTCTATCAAAGCCTTAGGTTCATGGAGAGTGGTTATCTCCCATCCTACAATGTGAGAGCTGTAAGACAAAATACTTTTCCCTGTGTTAACTATATATCTGCTCTTGAGACTAAGGCTTAAAGCATTCCTACCTTTTGTCAAGTTTTAGCTAATCCCATCTTCTATAAGCAGCTTTTCCTGGGTCCTCTTAATGCCAGGACTTTCCTTCTGTAATGATCTCCAATTTATCCTGAAAATCTGGTTTGCATGATGTCTCCTCTTCTCCCAAGTTAAACCATGAGCTCCTTGGAAGCTGGAATTGTTTTTGCCTCTCTTTGTATCTCAAGGGCTTAGCATCCTGTCTGGTACTTTAGTAGATAATTAATGCTTATTGAATCTGTGGGAATGGTGGGGGTAGATGGCTGGAGAGATGATGTCTCAAGGCCATTTCAGCTTGTAAAGTAGGATTTATGATTCCAGTTTATATATCTAATATTTGCATAGAGCGTAAAGTTTATAAAGCTACTGCAAGTACTGTTGTTTCCTTTTTTAGATGAAAAGACAAACTCGAAGAAACTAAATTATTTGTCTATGTCAAATAATGAAAAGCTGTCAGAGCTGTGGTTGGAATTCAAATCAACAAAGGGAAAACAAAGAATGGTGACTTATGGGGTATTCATATGTATTTAAGATGATGAAAAATTTTCAAGATTCAAGCATTAAACTGAACATTTAGAAAGAAAAGTAGTATGGCTTTAACAAGAACAAATTAAACTATACTAGCTGTATTTCCTTTGTTTTTGACATGATAACTAAATTTTTAGATCAGGGAAATAAAGTAGCCTTGGTATCTTAGATTTCCTCAAACTCTATTAATAATCAAAGTTTCCCATACAGAGAAAACATGGAGCAATATTGGCAATAGATTGGTATCAGGGGTGAGTTTGGAACAAGCTGAATGCCTGAACCTAAATAGTAATCATTAATCTTTAAAAATCAGTGTGATCACGTCCACCTGAAGTGAAGTTACAAGTGGGATGCGCTAGGAATTTGGTAGGGGCATTGTGCTGTAGCACATTTTGGGACAATGACTTGACATTTTATCCAGTTTCTAGATGGTATGAAAATTGAGGTGATAATGAGTCCAAAATTCAGATGAAAAAGATTTAATAGGTTAGAATGAAGAATAAAATCAGATATAATAAAATTTGTTAAGGATATAGGTAAAATTCTATACTTTGATTAAAACTAGATCTCACAAACACAGGATGAGGAAGAAATTCCTAGTTAATGGTTTCTATGAAAATGATCGTCAGGTGGATTGATTGTTGTCAACATTTTGACATGGCAGTTAAAAAAAATCAAATGCTATGTTTGTAATATCAAAAGGAATGGAATATCCAGTATTAAAGTTCTTTAATAGAATGCTGGATCACACTGTGGAGGTATCATGTATGTGTCACCTCTGAAAGAATTCAGGCTCAGTCTCCAATACAAGCAAAGGCATTTTTATGAGATTTATACACTCATTGTGGGGACCAGGCTCCCAGAAGCAGTCAGCAGCCCAGCAAAAAAAGACAAGGAATTTTATAGAGTAAATGGTGCTGATTGCATCACAAGATATGTAAGTTTTGATGATATAGGAGGAGTTTGCTAATGTGGGGAGGTCCAAAAGCTTTAGTGGAAGTGTGCAGGTGGTTATCCGGAGCCATACAGAAAAGTACACTTTGGGGGTATGAATGTATGGTAATGATATTATAGTTAGCAGAGATTCACCCAAGGGCAGCAAAGAAGGGGGACTTCATAGGTACCATTTCAGGGAAAAATGATTGAGGGCTTCAGTCCAACATCCTGCTCTGTATGCAGTGGGTGCTACTTTCTTATTGTCTGATTTCTTTGGTTTTATGTGGTAACTTAGACCCCGATTAATTGTTTCTGTGGGGCTTTGGGCTGGGAACAGGTTTTGGCTAGGGTAGGCTAGAAATAACAATCAGAATCCCAACAAGACCATATCTGGATCATGGTGTTCAGTTTTGTGTACCACATTTTAGGAAATAGGAAATCCTTATGTATTTGAGAGATAGCATGATATAATGGAGAGAGACTTTTCTAGGAGGTTCTGATCGACGTTGGTAAAGGGAATTTCCTCATTCTGAACTGGTCTATCCCTGTCTGTTGATGTGCTACAGAATGTCCAAAATAGGGTTATGAGCATGGTGAATTTATTAGAAAATATGCCATATCAATAACAGATGGGAGGAAATGGGAATATTTTCTCCAGGAAAAAGAAGATTCAGAAAGGACATATTAAATGTTTTCAAACATTTGAAGAATTATCACTTGGAGGAAGGAATAATGTCTTTCTATTTGGTCCTACAAATATTACTAGGAGCAATTACAGTGCTATGACTGTTGAAGGGAAAACTGGTTCTGATAGCTTCCCAGTGGGATAGCCCACTTCAGAAGAAATAGTCTTTTCTTTATGAGAAGTCTTCAGACTAAGGTAGATGATTATTTGTTAGAAGAGTTTTTTGGTATGATGATTGGATTGTAGACCCCAAAGTCCTCTAAGGCTTTTTCCAGCATTTAGATTTTCTGAAAAATAATATACTTCAATGCTTTAATGATCATTACTAATATTGTTGAGTATATGTTGAATCAGTTTCCATATCTACTTTAACTCAATGTGCTCACCACCACTGACTTTTTTCAATTTAGATTATTTTGAATACTTAAAAGTTTCTATCACAAATACCAAATCAATAATAACATAACTAAACAACATTATGTATCCTTACAAATCCAAAGAAAGAATCATGCTGGTATCTAAAAAGCATTTAAATTATTGACAAGAATTCTCATATCAGAATTAGGCAATTTATTTTGAATTTTATTAAAAACAATAGCCCCAAGCCTGTACATTCTAGTGTGTTAAACCAAAGTGGCATTGCTGAGAAAAGATTCCATGCTCTAATTCATTCACTCACTTCTTGGTTCTGTTTCTTCCTTTAGTTTCCTGGTCTCTCCTTGTTTTTTTCTGGCACTTTCAGTTTTTTTTTTTTTTTTTTTTGCCTCCATACTTGGTTCTTCTCCCTCCCTCCCTCCTTCTATCTCCCCTTTTTCTCTCCCTCCCTCTTCCTTTTCCTCCCTCCCTCTCTCTCTTTCTTTCTCTCTTTTCCTTCCTACTTTCCTCTTTTCCTCTCTCTCCTTCTTTCCTTCTCTCTCTATCTCTGTTTCTCTTCACTATTTTTTTTCTTGGCTATATACTCTACAGACTCCCTTGACAATCTCTTTCTTTTCCATGACCTTAATTATCATCTCTCTGTAAATGATTCTCAAATCTCTTATCTTCAAACCCAAACTTTCTTGTGATCACCAATCAATTCAATTTAGTTCAATTCAGTTTATGTTTCTAATGATTTGCTGGTCATCTTTGCTTGGATATATCTCATCAATACCTCAATATGTGCAAAATGCAATTCTTCATCACCTTATCTTCAAAATCTTCCTTGGTGTTCTAACTTCCATTATCAAAATTTTTGATAACATTGCCTTTTTCTTAATGAATGAATAAAAAATATATTTATTAAGTACTTTCTATATTCCAATCACTTACCCTCAAAACCTTAGAATTATACTTGACTTTTCTCTTCCATTGCCAAATCCAAAAAAGGGCCATGGCCATTTATTTTTAAATAAATCAAAAGCTCTTAAAATAGTGAGTCCTCAGAACTCACTCTTAAATCTGGGCCTTCCTTTCTATGTCCACAGAATCGACACTAATTTTGTAGCTTTTTATCTCTCATCTGGATTACTGTAACAGCTTTCCATTTGGTTCCCATTCCTTAAACCTCTCCCGAATCCAATAAATTCTTTACAATACTGCCAAATTTATTTCTCTGATGCACAGGTGTGATCAAGCCACTTGCCTGCTCAAAAGCTTTGGTGGATTCCTGATATTTGCAAACTGATTCCAATTTCCTCTTCAAATCTCTACACTCCAACTTTACCTTCTGCCAAAGTACCTTCACACACTCTTCGTTCTGGCCTAACCATACATACTATCCATCATTACTTGAATTCTTCCTACTTTGTCTTGCCTCTACAATTGCACACACCATTACTCAGTTTTTCGAATTAATGAACTTCACATTTCTTTCTATAGAAACCCTTCCTCAAGGCTGAACTTGAATATCACCTATTGTATTATGCTTTCTCTGATCCCCTTCCCAGGTTGAAATGAATTTCCTTTTATGACATTTACTTAATAATAGCAAGGAGAAGTTAAACCAGTATATCATAATATATTAATACTATATATATATATATATATATATATACTACAAAATCAATATTTTGGAGAATTAATAGTTAACATGTATATTTCATTTCAGGCCCTTTTTAAGTAAGTAGTTTTATTATCCCTATTTCACAGATAAACAGAGTGAAGGGTGAGGGAAATTAACTTATTCAAGGTCACTGAGATTATAAGTTTTGAGTTTAAATTTAGACTTACTCCAAATTCAACATTTGATCCACAGTACAACTTAATTGCCCCTTAGGTACAAAACAAAACCTTGGTAGAAAATATGAAAAACAAACAAGTATGTAAAGATGATAGAAAGATAATAGATAGACTGGTATCTATACTGGTCAGCTAGGTTGTGCAGTGGATAGAATTCCAGAATTAGAGCCAGGAAGACTCCTCATCCTGAGTTAAAATCCACCCTCAGCCACTTACTAACTGTATGATCTGGGCAAATCTCTTAATCCTGTTGCCTCAGTTTCTTCATCTGTAAAATGAGCTGGAGAAGGAAATGGCAAACCACTGCAATATCTTTGCCAAGAAAGCCCTACAAATTATTTGAATATAACGCATCTTTACAATGTCAATAACTACCTAGTAGGTCATCTTTTCTTTCCTTTCTCCCTCTAATCAATTCTACTTGTGGTGCTAGATTCATCCTCCTTTTGCACAAGATTATTTTACTTCTCTTCTCAAAAATCTTCAGTGGTTTTCTATTCACTCCTTTGTTTCACATCTTATGCCCTCCAGAATCTGCATCGCCATATTTTCCAATTGGTACAGCTTTTTAAGGACCTAAGGTTCCAACTTTGGTTTATAAAGAACATTTTCAGAGATAATAATAATAATCCTGCCTTTATTGAGATTCATCAAAAGATGTTGAAATCAAGTTTAGATAATTCAAAACTATAACCAGCAGTCTGCAGACAGACTCTATTTGTCTCTCTTTGTGCCTGCCATTATGGCAGGTCCCATGAGTCAGTGATGATCCTAGCAGGTGAGAGTCTCTCTGAGTAAAAAAAGCAATAATTACCACTTTACCCATCTGTAAACACAATATATCTGTTCTCTCTCTACTTTCATTTCTCTCAGACTCTGTCTCTCTGTTTATTTCTGTCTCTCTCCCTGTCTCTCTCTCTATTTCTGTCTCTTTGTCTCTCTCTCTCTCCTTTTCCCTATCTTTATATTTGTATCATTCTATAACTTCTCTCTCTTTCTGTATGAGAATACAAATTTCTTAAGGGCAGAAGTTACTTTAATTATTTTTTTTACCTGTAGAGCCTAGAATAATACCCCAAAATAGCAGTTATTTAATAAACATACAAGGAATTAATACATGAAATTCAGCACCTTTACTAAAGACACCATACTCATTTTACCTATGTTTTACTTGAATTAGTCAATTGATGCTGATTTGGAAACTTCCTTTCCTAATTGATTCATCAGACATCACATAGAAAATCACAAGAACACATCACTGTTTTGTGGTTAATTATGTCCTTTAGTAATTAATAGAGTGATCCAGTGAGAAAGAACAGCAGCCCTGAATTCAAACCATACCTCTGATGCTTCCTACCTCTGTGGCCTTGAACAACCCATTCTGCCTCTTTAGGTATCCTTGTTCTCTTCTGTACAATGGGAGGCCTCTCAGGGCCCTTAAATCTCTCCATCGATGATCGTATGATCATGGCTTATTTTTAAATTGGGAGTGGTCACGCAGGAATTGTCTTGCCCTTTTCCCCTTCTCTCACCTTAGGGTTTCCTAAACTGTTGGCAGGATCTGTAAATGTTCTCCCCGTGGCAGATTAGCAAGGCCTGAAAAGCCAGGGAGCTCCCGTTGTCAAGAAGCAGGGCTGCCAGATCCTTCTGACAACTTGCCAAAAGCAGTGCTCGTTTCGTTAAAAATTGTGTGAAGCAGAAAGAAAGGCTTTCTGGTGCTCAGGAAGGTGTCATAGTTTGTTTGAAACTTTTGTAGAAGATCTTGTCTAGAGATGATCTGAGAGATAAAGGAGCCTCTTTTTCTAGAAACACTACAGACTTCAAAGAGAGAGAGTGCAAATGACATCATCGACTGCAGGAAAACATCTTAAAAAGAAGAATTTAAAGCATTTCAACCCATGGAAGATTGTCTTAAAATAAAAATGGGTTTTCATAACATTGAGAAATTTATTGTCCTGCTCCTATTGTTTGGTGTTTTTCAAAAGTTCACAGGGGAAGTCAAATAGTTGCTCAGCAAAAGAGTATAGTTTATCCATGTGGGTAAGGAACTGCTTTCGAGTAGAAGTGCAAAAAGAGGCAAAATGGAAGAATTTGGCCTTAAGCAGCATTTTTCACCAATTTTTGTGTCATGGACACAAAGCCTATGAACTTCTCAGAATATTGTTTTTGAATGTATAAAATAAAATACATGGATTCATAAAGGAAACTGATTATATTGAACTACTGTCTGTCTGTCTGTCTGTCTGCGTATCTATTTATCCATCCATCCGTCTATCCTGTCTGTCATCCATCCATCCATCCATCCATCCATTTCTCTCTGTCTCTGTTTCTTTCTCTTCTGTCTCTGTCTGTCTCTCTGTCTCTGTCTCTCTCGTTCTCTCTTCTGTCTCTCTGTTTCTCTCTTTCTCTCTCTTCTGTCTCTCTGTCTCTCTTTCTTGGTCTCTTTCTCACTCTCTCTGTCTCTGTCTCTCTGTCTCTGTCTCTCTCTCTGTCTCTGTCTCTCTGTCTCTCTCTGTCTCTGTATCTTTCTCTGTCTCTGTCTCTCTGTCTCTGTCTCTCTCTCACTGTTTCTGTCTCTCTCTCTCTCTGTCTCTCTCTGTCTCTCTGTCTATCTCTGTCTCTTTCTCTGTCTTTCTCTCTGTCTCTCTCTCTCTCTCTCTCTTTCTCTCTCCATCTTTTACATTCATAGTTCCCAAGTTAAGAACACCAACTTTTCAATATATTTTATTTAGGATATTTATAACTAATGTAACAAATATATTTAATTTATATTAAACTTAATTTTCTCTCAGTTATATACTTTATTCCAGAGAAGTCTATTCTATTATAAACTAAATGTAAATGTCACGGGAAGACAAAAAACTCAACATTACATGCTACTGCTTTCAAATTCTTTAATCTTTATCATCTTAAAAAAAGACCTCTTCCAATGTGTGGATCCTGAGTTCTTAAAGCTTAAACAAATGGAAAACAAGTAAATTTCATTAAAAGGAAATCCCAGAGTGTGGTCCTACTGTCAGACTGGGAACCTGCTGTGTAAATATCACTTTTAGTTAACTGTCGGGAGATTCACTAAAGGGTGGTCCGCCAGGTGATAGATTTTCCCTATTAAACCCAGTAGGACTGGGGTATCTCTCAACAGAGAGCTTACATTTATGGAATTATGGGTCCTGTAAAGTACTAGTTTTCTTTTCCACTCAGAGCTTGCTTAGTTTACACAACTTCATTCATCATCCTCTAGTCGTACTATTTTTCTCTCTCTGCTGCATGTCCTTGTCTCCCATCTCATTTTCTAAAAGATGATCTGGTTGTTTTAATGTCGAGCTCACTGTAATTGCTTTACTTGTCCTTCCTTGTGCAGACTATTCCCACAGACTTTAATTAATTTGAGTCTAGAACTGGATCTGTGATTCCATTAGTTTAGGGAAGGTCTGAGAAGGGAATCTGTTTTTAGCATGATCCTGTCAAGTGACGGGGCTGACAGAAACCCCTCAAAAAGCTCTATAAAATTTAAAGAAAATCTAGTATTAATTATGTATCAAATATAACCCGTTTTTCTATGTGTGTACCTATATGTATGTACGTGGGTGTGTATATGAGTTTATATCTATCTATATATATCTAGAGGTCTATATAGTCCAGTCATTTTGGTGGTGTCTGACTCTTCATGACACAATTTAGTGTTTTCTTGGTAAAGGTAATGGAATGGTTTGCTATTTCCTTCTCCAGATGCATATTTATATCTATATCTTTTTTGCACATAATTGTTTTCATGTTGCTATGCTGCTTTCCTCATTAGACCTGGGCTCCTTGAAAACAAGGATTTTCTTTTGCCTTTCTTTTAATCCCCGTTGCTTAGCACATTACCCCGCATATGGTAAGTAGATAATATATATTTATTGTCTGACTGACAAATCTGGATGAAAATCCACAGATTCAGAAAGTCCCCATATATTACCTATTCACCCACGCACGGCATAGTAACTTAGCTCCAGCTGTCTTACACCTGCTGAAGCTCTTCATACGATGGTTGTTCCAGACAGATTGGAGTTGTTTGGCATTTTTGTAAACAACATTAACTCTTTTGGGTCCCTAGGGTACTGTTGCAATTATTTTAGTTCAATAGACAGTGTCCTGCATGAGTAATTATACTTACCAAGTTGTTAGATAAAAGCATTTCTCCTTAATGTTTTTTTTTATCTAGAAATAAATTTCTAGTCATTTGCCTTTGATTATATTTTACTTAGCTATAAACAAGTCCCTATTCTCTAGAAATATATACTTTTAAAGTGACATTAACTTAGCAGCCCAGATGAAGATGCCTTTGAAAGCTTCTGAGTTTATACCTTTGATATAAAAATATAGCTAAAGTGCATTTTCCCCTCCCTGCCTCTCTGTCTCTTTCTCTCATACACCTCCACACACACATATATGCTTTGTGTCATTATTTTCTGCTTTTGACATTTTTGAATTCAGTTTCTTGTGTAAAATACAGATATAAATATATGTAAACTAAATAACAGGCAATATTGACAGTTAAATGCCTTTTCTGTAATCACTAAATATAACATTAACTGAGGAGTTTATTTACAGAAAAGTGTTAAGTTTGCTATATTCAGATTTAAAGTGGATTGCTTTTATGATTTTTAAAGTGAATTTAATGCTCATTAAAGCAGAGGATTGACACATTGGGAATTTCCATTTCTCACTTTCCCATAGGAGAGAGAATGATTTTCTTCCTATCCTCCTAAAAAGGATAAAAAGGCTCCCTTCCAGCCAGTAGAAAAGACTTTTTCCTCAGAGCAGGAGGATCATGTTTATAGATGTATAGATTTTAGAGTTGGAAGTGGCTTTATATGTCATTTGGTCTAACCTTGTTTTTCAAATAACCACAGATAACTTTCCCAAGTTCGTACAGGTAATATGTATCAGAATCAATATTCAAACACAGATTTTCATTCCCAAATGCAGTCTTTTCTCCACTACAGCCTTTAATCCCCATGCATTGTTTAAAGCTAGAAAGCTTCAAAGAAAGTTTGCTTCAAGCATAGTAATGTTCGGCCTAGGATGTGATCTTACCACTTACACAATGGATGTTGGTGCACTTGTAGGTGTCCTTGGTCAGATTAACTTCAAAGAAGTTTCATTTCTTTTTCAATGACCATACAAAAAGTGTTTATAAGCAGGAAGGAATTTTATACCACACCCAAGAAGAAGATAAAGGAGTGTACAAAGTTCTGCAGGTGAGGACATATTCAGTGAATGTCCTCTCAAGAATAAAGAGAACAGAATATAGTTCAGATTCTTGACATGGAGTGACAAGAGGCTTATCTCTATGCTTTTTTACTCTGCGATTATTTTAATGGAAGTGGTAAGGAAGGAAATCACTGTTGTCAATTTGTGCAATTTGTCTTTACCTCATCATGGACACATTTTAAAGAGAGTTGACTTGTTTTGTGTTGTGTCCAATGATGGAAATTACAGGAGCTACATTTTGTTCCCTATAATGAAGAATTTTGAAATTAAAGCTGTGCAAAATGGCTTGGCTGCTTCATGAAGTGATGAGTTCCTCAGCCCTGGAAGGATTCAAGCAGGATCTAAAATGGCCCGCTCCTAGGGATTTCACAGTGGATAATCATGGCAGTGGTTGAGAAGTTAGAGAAGACAGTAGGATTCAGTGATTCTATAACACAGAGGAATAATCTACAAAATTTTACTTTGCTTACTACTCTCAACCTCCTACCCCCATCAAACCCACTTGCCATTTTGGCAAGTGTGTATTTAAAAAACCATCTTCTTGGGGCAGCTAGATGGCACGGTGGATAGAGCACTGGCCCTGAAGTCAGGAGGACTCGAGTTCAAATCTGGTCTCAGACATTTAACACTTCCTAGCTGTGGAATCCTGGGCAAGTCATTTAACCCCAATTGCCTCAGCAAAAAAACAAAACAAAAAAAGCAAACACACACACACACACACACACACACCTTCTTTAAGATACTCAAAGAAATAAGCAATCATTCAAATAACAAGTGGAAGAAGTTATTATTCTCTTTTAGCTTTTGCAAAAAAAAAAAAAGGCCATTAATGGAGTGTTTTATAGTTTATTTGTGAGCTTTGTGAAGTATATCAAAGAATGATTATCTCCATTTTATAGATAAAGACACAAATTTAAAGAGGTTAAATTACTTATCCTTGGTTATAGACTAACATCTTCAAGTCATGACTTGAATCAGATCTTATGGTTCTAAGTGATTCTTTCCACTTATGTTAGAATGATAGTAAAAGAGATATGGAGTTTGGGATGAAAACTATTTCCCACCTAAATAGAACACATGGATCTTACAGGATGATATACTTAACGGCCTGGGAAGAAACACAATCTTCTAGAGAGATTTGAGGTTTTTAATTATGTAAAATTGTGGATTGTAGAAATAATAACTTTAATTGTGAGGTATCAACATGAACATGAAGGAAAGAAAACAATAGAAAGCATGAGTTTAATTTGAATGTGTCCATTTTAATGCAAGGAGATTGTAGAAAAGGAGTTAAGTCAGTGCAACAGTTGTTCTTAATAAATGTAAATTATGATATGAGCCTAAATGCATGATTGACATAAACTAGAAAACTCTAAGTTATCAAAGCATGATGAACAGGATAAAAGTAAGAGAAAATGCTTCAAATAAAGATTATATTGACATTAGAGAGAGAAGATGTTTTAATACATTAATTAAAGACTGTTAATGTTTTAAAATGGAATTATTTGTTAGCTTTTGTAAAAACCTTTTTTGTAGTAGCTCCAAAAATAAAAAAAAAAAGGAAAGAAGAAAATACAAATATGTCATTTTTTTGGTAGAGGTGGGAAAGTATGGATGCTGAAAACTGTACGTACTGTAAATATTACTTGGGGCAGCTAGTTGACAGAGTGGATAGAGTTCTGGATCTGAAGTCAGGAAGATCTGAATTCAAATCCAGCCTTAAATACATATTAGTCAAGATAAGTCACTTAACCCTATTTGCCTGAGTTAGAGAAGAAAATGACAAATCACTTCTGTATCTTTGCCAAGAAAACTCCAAATGGCGTCACTAAGAGACTGAAAATGACTGAAAATCAAAATTTTAGTTAGTGAGTTTGTTAGTTTTGCTGAACTGATTCTCCCCCTCCTCCTTTTATTACAAGGGATGACTCTACAGAAGGAGAAAAGGTAGGTATATTTGGAAAAGACTGTGCTATAAAAAACAAAAGAAATCAGTTCCAACTATGCAGTATATGATCCCTGACATTAGAGGAAAATATTATTTTGGGACGTTCTTTTCTAGGATATTTACCCAATTAGGGGGGAAATTATAATTCTCAAAACAACAGCAAAGTGGAATTCAATCTCTAGGGGTGTAAAAGATATTTTCACAACTATATCCCACTTGACCTCTCTGTAGATGCTAACATTGCTACTATTCTTTCCTCTTATTGCTTCTGTGATCTTCTTCTCTCCTGTTTCTCTACTTCATTCTGTACTTACTGCTAAGAACATCACCCTAGCTCTCCAATCACCCTAGCTCTCAACCCTTGTGTCAGATTAGACTTATTCTACTTCAGGGCTTCTTTTGCACCATTTAAATGATTTTATAATTGTTCTCCTTGCCCCAGATCTCTACTCATCTAATCCATTCTCTATCCAGCTGCCAAAATGATTTTCTAAAAAGTAGGTCTGAACCATGTTATATTGAACTTCAATAACTCCCTATTACCTCTAGGACAAAATATCTCTGTTTTGCTTGTTTGCCATTTCAAACCTTTCACAAATTAGTTCCTTCCTAACTTTCCAGATGCCTTAAACTTTTCATCCCTTCATTAACATTACTGTGCATTCATACTGTGATTTCTTAAACATAGAAAGGATGGGTGAACGTCTTTTCCATCTGTGCCTTTGAATTGTCTATTCCCCAGGTTTTTACCTCCACCTCTTAGGAATATTTTCCTGGTTTATCCCTCTCTACCAATACTTTATAAGATTATATTGCTTCCCCTCCATTAGGATACTACTTGGGGACAGGGACTAATTTGTTTTATTTTTTCTTTTCTTTGTATTCTTGGCAATTGTGAGAAATTAATAAATATTATTGACTGATTAAGTAGGATCCTAATTAATCATTTTGGTAACTGTCACCTCCTGCTTAGAGCATTAGCCCATGTAGGATTTTAGCTTTGTTCTTCCTATACTATGCTTCCACAGCCAAGAAACCAGATAAAAGTATCCTTTTCTAGGGGAATATATGATATAATGATGAACTTTAATTTCAATTCAATGCAAGGTACTCTATGCTTTCTTGGTTTTTATAGGTGTCTCCCTATATTTATAGACACTCCTTTTAAATCTCCTTTATGAGATCATCCAAGTCCTACTGAGTCACATATGGCATAATTCCCAAAGCTTTGTTCTTTTCTCTCTCTCTCCCCTTTCTTCTGGCCCTCAGCAAAATACCTTCACAAGTTTAATTATCACCTCTATGCAGGTAATTTCAAAATCTCTATATCCAATTCCCAATCCCTCCAGTGAGCTGCGGTCCTACATCTCCAACAGTCTACTAGAAATTTCCAGATTCTATATGTTCAAATTCAAATATGTTCAACATGGAAATCCAATTCTTTTACCTTCATTGACCAATGAAGCACTTATTAAGGGTCTGCTATATGGCAGGGACTATGTCAGGTGTTGGGAATACAAAGATAATAATGCAGTAATCCCTGCCCTCATGTGGTTTATACTGCAGCAGGGAAAACATCATGTACACGGAAATTTATACAAAATAAAGACGCCGTAATTTCAGGGGCCCAGAGCAACAGCAAGGGGAAGGGGAATTATGAAAGGCCTTAAATGCTAAAATTTGAAGGATCTTAGGGATTCTAAGAAGCAAGGTGAGAAAGAAACAGCTTTCCATTTTCTATAAGATGTTTTTCTCAATCCCTTTTTCGTATCTTTCTTATCTTAATTATTATTTATCCTGCACAGATTTATTTGCTTATTGTTTCCCCCATTAGACTATGTGCCTATTGAAGGCAGGGATTGTGTTTTGTCTCTTTTTGTATCTATAGCGCTTTGCACAGTGCATGTTTTATGTGAATATCAGTGAGCTGGTCTGTGTACGTGGACCAAAGAATATGTGGAGAGAAATCATCCATATGGAAAGGTAAATGGATTAGTCAGCTTGTTAAGAGCTTTATAAATGTCAAGAAAGAGATTAACAAATTTCACCTTAAAGAGACTGGAATTTTTTGAGCAAGGGAGTAACAGAGTCAAAATATCATTTGGGCAGGATAAGAATGAATTAGAAAAGAGAGAGATGTGACATCAGTTGAGAGACAATAAGGACCTGAATGATGTTGGTAGATGTGTGAGTGGAGAGATGGGGAAAGGTGCCAGAGATGTGAATAAGGTAGAATTGATAAGAGTTGGCATTGAATGGATATGTAGGGTGAAGGAAAGGGAGGAACTGAGGATGACTCTGAGATTTTGAATATGTGTGACAAGAAAAATGGTAGTATCCTTAACAGAAATAGGGAAGTTCTGAAGAGGAGTGGGAACAAGTCACAGAGGAAGATAAAATTGACAGGGCATATAAAAAGTAACCAACTAAAACCCATGCAAACTCAAACTGAATCATATCAAGAAAAAAATAGAGAGAAAGACAGTTTTATTTTATATTCTTTAAACATAAAGTGAAGGAAAATTGATAACAGATGAGAGAACTGGTGAAGATTGTTAATAGCTCTTATAAGTGTGATTGATCAATTTTTCAGAGCAAATATTACCTATCTTTGGAGAGTAGAATACCGTACTAAAGTAAGGAAGGGCATGGTGAAGAGTACTGAGCTCCAAAACAAATAAGATATAACATTGTACCAGATAATTTAAAATTTTACTTAATTAAGCCTGGAAGAAAGAGAAACTTGGAGGATTTTTGAAATAGGTCTTTGATGGTTAGGGCCCAACCAGATGACACCTGGAAGTCCTTTTTCTAGCTTTGGGATTCAATGATACATATTTCCAAAATAGAATGGAAATGGGCTCAATGAAAGCAAAATGAAATGTTATCATCTGTGTAGCACAGGCACTTTATATTTGCAAATGTTTTTCTCTGCTTCTTGAACATCTGTTTATGGTGGCAGATAATCTGTTCCTGAAATGAAGTGTATTTTAACCTATAGTCATGAATCATGTTATAATACTAGGACAAGGATCCACACACCCTGGGCAATCTGACAAGAGTGATTGGTCTCCGGAATAACAGAACTGATGAAGCTATCACAGGAGATAGACCCTCCAATGGAAGAATAAATAGTATTTGTTCAGGATACTCTTAAGATCTACATCTGTGAATACATTACCCCAGAGACTCACACAGCACTGATGTCTGATGAAAGAGGCTAAAGAATATGATGATAAAAAGGTCAGTAATGATGGCTGTGTGAATCAAAAGTGAATTTATGACTGCAATGAGTCATAAGGCATAAATTAAATATGCAAAAGCCAAGGGTTACTGAAACAGTATTCTTAACACTAAAATTATGAGAACTCTTCTTCCTTCTAGAATGGTTTCCTTGAAAAAGCACAGATGGTAGCAATTTTCAAAATTATCCTCTTGCCTGGAATGTATCTTTTCAAAGAAAAATGATGAAGGCCACATGAAAATGCTATTAGTTATTACTTCAGAATTAGGGGGAAGTTAAGGTCATTTAAATCATCCTATTCCTGACAAAAAATAAACCTCAACACCATCACCATCATCACCACTGCTGACACTGTAACTATCAATACTTCAATGAAGCCATGATCTAATCAGTATGAATACGAACTCCTTCCCTCCATTGTTGGAAATCCCATCGTCTTGTATTCTTATCCTTCATGATTCTTATTTGTGTCTTTCCATAAACTCTCCAAGGGACATCTAACAAATATGCAGGAGAGCTTCCTTTTGTTTCCATTTTGCTACTATCGAACAGATACCAAAGTAATATTTAAGGTATCTATTTATTATTTTGCGTCCTCCTCTGCCCTGGAGCAATCCACTTCTTTTGTTCTCATGCAGACGTGTCTTTGGCCATATATTTTCTGCCATTCCCTGTATCTAAGTCATTGATAATAGGCTGCAGGGTACTTAAGCCCAACATGTACCTTTCTATTATTCTTTGGGCCATCACAGATAATTACAATAACAAAAGTAATCATCATAATTTTCATCAAAAGGCCTTTCATGAGAAATATCCACATGAATTCAACTAACAATATGTTAAAAAGAAGTAAAAAAAAAAAAGGTTGTCATGGATTTGTATATAGAGACAGAAGCTCACCATCCTTTATAAAGCAACAGATGACACATCTCCATATTACAAATATAAACCTCAAAATTCTTTGAGAATTCATCAAACAAACTCATTGTAACCACAGGTTCATTACAAGACATTAACAGTGGCCCATAACCACCTGGACATAGCACTGGTTTATTAAAACTTAAGAACAATGTTTTAACAGGTATGTCCATGCCAAATCTTCAAAACCTAAAAATCCCATGAAATTCAAAATTTTCAAAAGATATAGAAAGCTTGCAGGAAAAAGTAACACACATGGGAACAGAAAAAGATACATTTTTATTCTTTCTCTTGCTGGGCTTATTCTGAAGATGCTTTCAATAACTCTGGAGAAGAATTTCATACCAATATTCTTTTTCAGTTGCAAAAATTATTCATTCTTCCTGTGCAAAAATCTGCAGAACATTAAATATAAAGGAAAGAATAATAGAACAGTGACTTTTCCTTGACCTATTTCTATTTGAAATTTCTCAAAAAACATGAAAACAAGAGAAAAAAGAAATAGCAACATCAATAACACACTCCATCCCTGCAAATAACAACGACCCCATCAAAGTCCAACCCATTATAATGCTGTGAGAAAAGGAAGTCAATGGCAAATAAGGAAAATGCCAGATAGTGCCATGAAAAGTGGATACTTCATACGTCTCAGGACCATTATGCTATCTATGTATGAATTCTGACAGGAATCATGAAATACTGCTAAATTGGGCTCTAGGTGGTATGGGCTCACTGATTGTGTATTGCCTTTGGTCAATGTGATGAACCTGCTCTTAAGAGTTGAAGAAAGAGATTGATTTGGTATTGGATTGGATTGCAGCTTGGTTCCACTGGAGTTACTATGATAATCAGCTTGACAAAGAAGACCTAAGAGTGAATAATGTTGCTTTGTGCTCTGGAACCATAAGAATATAAAATACATTGGGACAAAACCAAAATATCAGTAGTGTAACTGGTAGAAATATTCTTATGTAGATTATATTAACCTTGGTAAATGGAATGGACTAAAGAAATGAATATTTTCATTATATCTCATCATTACAGCATACCAAAATTCAAAATAGCTCTTACTGGGCAAAAGCTTTATTATATTTTTCTCCATACTCTTAGTTGAAAGTACAAAGCAATGTAGCAGTTCAATGCATTTATAAGGGATAACTTCTTCTCTAAACCTAGAGTAGATAAAACATAGTAGAAATTAAAGAACTGCTAAAATCTGAAGAGAAAGTTGAAAAAATTGAGGGCATTAAAAATCTTCATGTTAACAATATTATACACAAAAATTCTAATTAATAATGAAATATGAAAAAATAATGTCACAGTTCAAAACAATTTTGAAAAGGAAATTGGCATATTTTTTATACCTAAATATGATGAAAATCTTTTTAAGATGATTAGGTTGATTCCAATGGGCAGCTCAAAGAACCAAAATTAATTTTTTGAAACCAGCATTTGATATAACCCTTAGGAACAATCACATTTTCCTATAATATTTTAAAAAATTATAACATTTTAGGATCTACATGAGAATACATTTGATGGCTCTTGGTATGATAAGAATCATCAGAGAAAAAGGTGAGACTGATTAAGGAACAATAGTGAGAACAAGTACCAATTACCACTATGATGGAAGTTACATAAAAGAATTCATTAAATACCATTGAAAATCATTGGAAGATCACTAAAATCTTGCTAGAACTCAGGGCAGACAATATTAACAATACGTTACCGAATAAAAGGCAACAAAAATGGGAAAACAAAAGTATATAAGAACATCCAGGTTTCCTTTATTAGTAGAAGTAAAAAGGTTAGGGCAATAAGAATCAAAGCAGTACAAAGAATTAAATAGACAACTCGTAACCAATCAAAAGTTTACTACAGAGACTTAAAAAGCAAAATCTTAGGAGGAGACAGAAAATATTTGAAGACGGTAGATGCAGAGGTCTCTAGAAGTCCAATAAACAAAATGGCAAGTTGAATAAAATAATAAAGTGGAAGCTTAAATGGTATTATAATTAATAACTGAACTGTTACTTTTGGGGGGGGGTGATGGAAAATTTTCCCTATGAAACTGGAAAGCAATAGGGCCACACAGAATCTATCATAATTACTAGTTGAAAGGCTTCATAAAAGTGTGAGAATCACCAGCAAAACACTTGGCTACTTACCTCTCAGAAATCCATCTCATTTTACCTTTCAAAATGGAAGGCATTCCATATCTATTGCCAAAATATGAGAACACTAATGACCTCCTCCAAATTTAGGTCAATTCTATGTTTATGTATTTTATTTGACATATTTAGAGCACATATCACTAAAAAAATCCATAAACATTGAGAATAAAACAATAGATTCACTGAGGAACAAAAGAGTCTATAACCAATTCCCTGAGATATAAACAACTTATGATTCATTTAGTAATTATTGAACAAGCTATCATAAATTACCATGACGACTATATTGCCTTTATTGATTATCACAAAATCCTTGATTTAGTCCCACATTTATACCTTTTTCATGTATTGAAAATACATAAATATGATATATACCTAAGTAGAATAGGAATGTTTGAGTATTTTATGTGTGTGAGAAATTTCCCAATTTAAAATATGCCAGTGACATAATACCAAGTACAAATGATATAAAATATGGAATTTTTAAAGGAAGATATCTTAAGTTCATTGTGATTCTCCTAGTCTTAAATCTATTATAATCTCTGCTAAATAAAACTAAGCACAATTTCCAAATTAAAGATGGTTTCAAACCAAGAATAGTTTATTATGTATTTTGTGTAATGAAAATTAGCTAAATGGAGCCACTCCAAAGGACATTAAATAGTTTATTCATCTTAAGGAGTTTTTATCTGATGATAACCAGATATCATTTTAAATTACCTCAGATAAATATAGAAATTGAAGGTTTCAAACTTGAATCTAGAGGTCACATTGAACCAATGGATGAAGGTGGTAAAACATATTAAGCATAAAGTTATCAAGGAGACAACTGTGACTGAATATATTAAGATTTCCTAAGACAAACATAAAGGGGAAGAAGATATTTAAAGTAATTAACAACTATGTAATACATTATCAATCTTAATTATATACTTTCAGAAATGTAAAATATATCAGAATGATTTTGGAGGATATTATGACAAAAACCTGTAGAATATTAACAAAACATAGAATTCATTACCTTAAAATCTATTAAAAAACCAAACACTTCTTTGCCAACAAAAAGACTAATATCCATTCTCAGAACACATGATAAATGGCTTAAAAATTACAGGAACAATTATGAATAAGCAGATATCACCTCATTAAGCAATAAAAAAAGCTGACAACATGCCATTAGAATGATAAAATATACCCCCAAATTGTTTTGCTTTAATCCAGTCAATAATACATCCACGAAGAATATGAAAAACAAGTGGCTGAGTCATGTGGATCTGTTTATGAGAATGGAAGTAGTTTCAATGGCAATTTTGAGCTCAATTATTGTCACCTACAATTACAAAAGAGTAATCCTCAAGGAGCCTTAGTGGTCAGTGTAGACTATGCATATAAATGGTGAAAGCTGTGCAAAACTTTACTGAAGGATGAAAATATTTAGTGCCTACAAAAGACTCAGCAAGATAGGAGATTGTTTAAGAAAACCTTAGCCCAGAAGGTCACTATTTTTCATACTAACTGAAAATCAACAAACTCCCATATTATGACTAAACATCCTTGAAAATTCTACCAAAAACTGTACTGGAATTGAACTATTTCCAAAGAACAAACTATGACCCATAATCACCTAGACTTTGCATTGTTCCATTAAAATAGAAAAACAACATTAAAAAAGAGATGTTGCTGTGTAAAATGCTACATTTCAAGTTATAAGGAATGGAAAGCTTTTTCAAGTGTAACAGACTTAACCAGAAACAATGAAAATCATTTAGGGGAGAATATTAGGTACATATCCTTCTGTCATCCTATCTATTGTTGGAGTTACATCAAGGATACTTTCAGTGAACTTACAGCAGATAAGCTCAATCCTAATATTTTTATTCAAGTACAGAAAGTCATTTTATCCACTTGTGCAAACAGTGTGCAGAAAATTAAGTATAAAGTATAATAATAGGATGGCTACTTGTCCTTGGACTGTCTGTACTCAAAGAGATGAAAAGTGCAAATGATAGGAAGGATAAAAACACGAGGAGAACTCACATTTAAGTAGTATTTTAAAGTTTACAAAGTATTCTAAGAAAAAAGTCCTGAGAGGTAGGTTATGCAATTATTATGAATTTATTTTGCATATAGGCCAATTGAAGCTTGAGAGGTTAAAGGACCTTCCTGGGCTCACATGGTTTATTAAATGTTAAATCCAAGTGGCAGGTCAAGATCTACTGACTTTGCCTAGTGCTGTTCCTATTACATCATTCCAATGTAATAATGACCATATTTATTTAAAATACTTCACCTTAATAGTGCTCTGCATACATTGTTTCAAGATATATTATTTTGGTTAAATACTTTCTCCAAAAATCTAACTAGAAAGCTTTGGTCACAGAAGCACTGAATATCGTCACAAAAATAAAAGTGATATCTAAGATATTCAAGATATCTTAGATAAAAATGCCTGATTACACTAATGAGTAATTTTAGATTCATATGGGCTTCCTGAGGGACAAACCCATTTCTAAACCCATATTCCCTAGGATACATCATTATGAACCACAACTAAATCTAATTCAATAATTAATCAAAGTTACAAACTCAGTCAGATCTTCAAGCATCAGTTCACTTTTCCAATAAGAACAAGTTAAGGAAAGAAAGTTCCTTTTGAGACGTCAGATTTGAGATGCCAGCTGCTCTTGGAGTTATAACTTCTAGGAGGCAGTTTGAGACGCAGGACTCCAGTTGAGGGGGTTGATTTGGTTTAGTTACATAAAGTTAGGAGTCTGCTATAGAAGTGAACATTGAATCCACAGTAAGGAGGAGAACATAAAGATAAGAGTAAAGGGCAAAGCCTTGGGGAACTCCTAAATTTCAAAGTGAGATGAGGATGAACCCTTGAAAGAGATGAAGAAGGAGTCATATTGTAGGAGAAAGAAAAGAAGGCAATGTAACCGAAGGAGAGAATAATTAACAGCATTAGATATTGAAAAAAGATCAAGAAGGAGAGTTGAGAAAAGGGTAATATATTTAGCAATTAAGGGATCATTCTTTTACTTGGAGACAATTGTGGGGTCAGACGCCAGATTAAAAAGCAGTGGGAGAGCAAATGATTTATGAAGAAATGGAAGTGCAAGATACTCAATAGTAATTTAGTTGTGAAATGCAAGAGAAATCTGAATGAGAGTTTCAGAAGTTGGAAGGTTATGGGAAGGTCTTTGCTTACTTCCACCTGAAACAGGAATATTTGTAGGCAGCTGGAAGAGAGTTAATATGATGAAATGAGAAAGATGAAAGAGAGAGAAATGATGGCTGGAATTAGAAGTAGTTTTCTTCTCCGAAGCTAGAGCAATGAAGGAAAATGGGTAATTATGAGAGATTTTGAGGAGTGTGGGAATATAAATGAGGAAAGCCAGGTTAGAGGTAACAACTGACAAGTGATAACCAAGGTAAATCTCCACATTGATTCTCTGGTATAGCTCATTGCCCTCAACAGCCCCAGATTCAAAGAACAGAGTCCTAAAGGTAATCCTGTTATAGGAGAATTCACTCTCTCTAATCACCATTCTATGTTTTGAGCTCTCACCAGTGTACTTCCATTGATATGAAGCCATTTAGTTGAAATTAGTAAAAATGACCATTTTTGAAGCAATTAGATGAAAACAATGAGAATGATATCACAGTATAAGGCACATGCAAAAGTAATAAATATGACAGAGTATCCACATAAGCACGACACATTCACCCATCAGTGCACTCAGTATTTGGGGGAAAGTAGACTCATGCTTAAAGAAACTCGGGAAAGAAACTCTTAGATCATTCATAATTCTGAGACTATAGAATCTGTCTTCTTTATATGTCTGAAGAACTATCCATAAAAGATCCTTGATGGATGTAGCTTCTGAGTGGAACAGATGGTTTTTATTACTAAACAGTTAATCCATCTTGTGCTTTATCTACATCTCATCGGCAAATGTCTCAGTCAAACAAGTTGATCTGCTGGGTGACTTCTTTGATTCTTTGCTTCTAAATTGTTCTGCCCAGACAAGATATTTTTCAGAATACAAAATAAGTTACAGAGTAGATTCTGAAATAGCCTCTCTTAAGTCGGTGATAGAAAATTAATTGGAAATGGATTTATAAAAGGATTTTCAAGCAGCATTGAGCGACCAATTGAGGTGCAATGTGAATTTTTAGTAGAACATGTCTATAGGATTCTGTGACTGCTAGAAATAGCTTAGAAGAAAGTCAAGAGGGCATTTGTAGGAGTGATTCAGCATTAAGAATTACTTAGTTCTGAACAACAGAATGTGAAAGGGCCTGGAATTCAAGGGTGGAAAATAAAATATTGCTAATAGATTAACTGTATACTAAACACTCTAAAATGAGAAAAGTAAAGCAAAAATAAGGGTGATAGCCACAGGGAACAAGGAGAAATCATGAGACCAGAGGTCTTGGTAAAGTCATATAAGCATTCTTAGGAGGACTAAGTCAATGGAGAAAGTAAGTGGATAACATATAGGAATTGTGAAGGTTCATTACAGAATTAAATCTCCTAGAAGTAGGGTAGTTTCTCATAATGGTGAACCTAAGAAATGATTTTGCCTGTAGGTGACTAAGGTAATATGGAAATTGTTAAGTGAATAAATTGAGAATCTTTGGTATTTGGAATATTATCAACATGTTTACTGAATTCACCAAGGAAAAAAAATCAGGATTTGGAGAGAGGAAGACTATGAGCCAAATACTGAACTCAGGTAGAAGCAGGGAGGTTAACTTGAAAGTTGGTAGATGGCAGTAAAAAACAATGTGGACAGGGAGATAGGATTGACTAATGTAAACCTCAAAGTAGGAAAGGTTGCTTAGTGATGTTTGCAGGGAGAGATTCTGGAAATGTCAGCGAGGGAAAGGAGTTCTCAGTGTTATTTAATGCTAGAGAATATGAAATAGGAAGGAACTGGAATGAGCAAGGGTTGCAAATGCTGGAGTGACTTCTGAATAAAGATAAGTTTTCATGAGTTATAGAAGACAGATTATGAAGAGATTTAGTATGGAGACTAATTTATTAAAAATAGAGTGAGAGCTGCAGAAAGCACAATGGATTTCAAGAGAAAGAAAGTGTAGGATCTAGAAGAAAATAGCTCTAAGAAGAGAAAAGTGGAGGTCTTGGGGGGTTAGAGGGGGTGGAAAGGGATTTTTGCTTAAAGAAAATGCTGGTTCTCATTCATGGATAAGAAGAACAGGAGGGGAGTTTTCTAGTTATACACCAAGATAGAACCAAGGGGAAATATGTTTGGATACAATGATCCACAACATTTTCTAGTAATAGAAGTCCTTTTTGACATCCTCAATTTTGGGGAGCCTCTTCAACATAATAGCTATTAGTACCCATTGATTAAGAAACTGCACACTGACAAAAAGCTGCTATGCATTCATTAAAACTTTTAAATAAATTTGTATTCTATTAATCATGAGATCATATACATATATTAAAATGTGAGACATTATTTATTCATTTAATGGAGAGTATGTTTAGTTATATGAGAAGTGCCTTGGTTTGGGGGCTAGAATATTGGTTTCAAAGAGAAGAATTGGGTTTAGATTCCATTCCTGATTCATTTTGGTTGCATGTCCGCAGGCAAGGCAATTCATTTGACTTCTTAATACACTAGCCACAATTTAAGACTATGAGTTGCAGAGAAGGTACTGAGCTACATTAGAAAAGAAAGTTTTCTCATCCAGTTCTGTCCCTATCCCTACGTTTATTTCTTATTATACTGTCACACTGAACCGTTTGTTGGAATTAAACAAATATAAATATGAAAGCCCCCCTATTCTTCTCCCATTACAAAAGAGCTGTAACTGTCCAAGGAGGTTTGTGCACCACATCAGGAGTTAGTGCTTGCAAAATGAAATGATCCCAGGATTCTAATGAGCATCTTAGCATGAAAGTGTTTCTGCTGATGGTATTTCCTATGTGGATCTCATTTAGCTGAATGTAACCTTAGAGGCTAGTGCCAGGGCTTATTGTAAGGAGTATTGTATCCTTAAATGAAGCAAGGTTTTGCTCTCATAATAATATGCTATATAAGGCATAAGTGAAGAGATACAAAATAAGCAAAAATGATCCTTTACCCTAAAGAGTGAATCATCTAGATGATTGTAGGTATATGACAGCATTCATAAATTCTTGCTTGGAATACAGGCAGATACCTTGCACATAATACATACATATACACAACATGTGTGTATATATAAACACATAAACATGTGTGTATATATATATGTGTATTCCTTCTGCACATACACACATACACACATACACAGACACACACATATTAATATATGTTTGCCTAGATGGCAAGATACATGTTAAATATGTTATAGTATATCCTAGATACAATATATGAGTGCAGAACCAAACAGTTTTCTTGTTGCACAAGAAGAATTGGAATCAGAAGGTAAAAATAACATGGGAAGAAAAACAAAAATGCAAGTAGTCCATATTCATTTCCCAGTGTTCCTTCTCTGGATGTAGCTGATTCTATCCATCATTGACCAATTGGAACTGAATTAGATCTTCTCATTGTCGAAGAAATCCACTTCCATCAGAATACATGCTCAGACAGTATCATTGTTGAGGTATATAATGAGCTCCTGGTTCTGCTCATTTCACTCAGCATCAGTTCATATAAATCTTTCCAAGCCTCTCTGTATTCATCCTGCTGGTCATTTCTTACAGAACAATAATATTCCATAACATTCATATTTCTCCACATTTCTCCAATTGATGGGCATCCATTCATTTTCCAGTTTCTAGCCACTACAACGAGGGCTGCCACAAACATTTTGGCACATACAGGTCCCTTTCCCTTCTTTAGTATCTCTTTGGGATATAAGCCCAGTAGTAGCACTGCTGGATCAAAGGGTATGAACAGTTTGATCACTTTTGGGGCATAATTCCAGATTGCTCTCCAGAATGGTTGGATTCGTTCACAACTCCACCAACAATGCATCAATGTCCCAGTTTTCCCACATCCCTTCCAATATTCATCATTATCTTTTCCTGTCATCTTAACCAATCTGACAGGTGTGTAGTGGTATCTCAAAGTTGTCTTAATTTGCATTTCTCTGATCAGTGTGAGTTGGAACATCCTTTAATAGGAGTAGAAATAGTTTCAATTTCTTTGTCTGAGAATTGTCTGTTCATATCCTCCGATCATTTATCAATTGGACAATTGCTTGATCTTGAATAAATTAGAGTCAATTCTCTATATATTTTGGAAATGAGGCCTTTATCAGAACTTTTAACTGTAAAAATGCTTTCCCAGTTTGTTGCTTCCCTTCTAATCTTGTTTGCATTAGTTTTGCTTGTATAAAGGCCTTTTAATTTGATATAAACAAAATTTTCTATTTTGTGACCAGTAATGATCTCTAGTTCTTCTTTGGTTACAAATTCTTTCCTCCTTCACAAGTCTGAGAGATAAACTATCCTATGTTCCTCTAATTTATTTATAATCTCATTCTTTATGCCTAAATCATGGACCCATTTTGATCTTATCTTGGTGTACAGTGTTAAGTGTGGGTCCAGTGTGTATGCCTTTTTGAGGAATCCTCTAAATCTTTGAATATGTTAGGCTGGAAGTGAGGGTATTTCAAATCTTTATACTTGATTGATGGCCAAGTACTTTCAGAGTTTTACTTATTTCTTTTTCTAGAGACAAGCTTTGCATAATGATTCTATTAAAAACCCAAGATTAATAAGAGGAAAAAATAAAAAGGTCTTTGTGATGCTGACATATTTTTCATATTCTTACAATCTGAAATACCTGAGATGGGGTCTAAATGGCATATGATAATATACTGTGTGTCTGCCTACATGGCAATTGCAACTTATTGCATAAGACATTTTCCATTATGTAAAATTAATAACATGTCATTTATACTCTTTTTACTAACATGATATAAAAGTAAACAATATATTTTCCCTTTTCCATCTCAGACAGGCCATGTATGACATTAATAACTTTTCCAATCAAAACAATAATTGCTTTCATAGTCTACTACAAAAGACAGATAACATGAACAGTTTCTTGATAAGAAAATTTGCTGAAGGTAGAACAGTTACTACTGCAATCAGACATTAGGCAGAAATGTTTTTCTAGAATTATTAAAGGAAGAAATGATATGGGATTCTTGCTCTTTATCTGTTATTTGCAAATAATGAAATAGTGGTTGATATTAAAAATTGTTCTTATTGTAGCTGAAATCAGATCAATATTCCACTTACTTTTCTAAAACAATAAAAACCCATGTATTCTTTAATTTTCAGGATAATTTGTCTTCCAGCCTCTCCTACAGTTTCCTTTCCTCATCTGAGCTCACCTTGGACAGTGGTTCCCAATACAGTAATTATCCTTTCCTATTATTTCTTCTTTCCCTTTGGGGGTTCTGTTCAGGTTTGAGTACACATAATTACAATCATTTCTCCCACAACAAAAAAACAAACCACTCAATTAAAAAAAATCAGTTATTCACCTAGACATTCCATGCTGATTAACCATGTTTTGGCTCTCTTTTCTTTCCACAGTTGGATTTATTCTTCTACCCAGTTCCTCTGTTGTCTGTTTTATATTTTAACAAGAGGCAGCATTTCATGCAAAATCATGAGGTTATTTACAATTACATAGATATCTACTCATAGCTAGTTTTCTCTTTCTTCTTCAGCTGAAGAAATAAATACAGAGACAGAAGATAAAGACAGGGCACAGTAGATACACTTGAGTAATAAAGGAAATATGTGATAGAAAGTCTGGGAATGGCTTCCAAGTCTCTATTCTTAGTCCAGAATTCTTTGAACAATAACATGCTACCTGTGATTTCAGGGAGACAGGCCTCTTGGTTCTATCACCATATGACCTAGGGCAATCACTTTGACATTTTCACATCTTTAGTTTCTTCAAGTATAAAATGGATGACAATTTTACTTTCTAACTCACAAATTACAAATTAGAAGATGAAGAGTAAACAAAAGTTCTGGATTTTGTAGTATATCATGGAAGTTATTACTTTCAAATTGGAGTAGCTATGTTTTAACAAAGAATATCAACAATCAACATTGGTGAATTCCTTTGGCAAGGATAGTCTTTATGTTTGAAATTGTTCTTCTTTAGACTTGAAGCTACTTGTGTATGCTGACAGTGATACCATTCAATTTATACAACAATTTATAGTACTTAGTCAATAAATTCTTGTAATGTTTCATTGGATTCATGTGAACTAATCCTTTTCAGCCTATTCAGATCTTCTCAACTTGTGTGATTTTATTAATGGTTTCTAAAGAGGATATTTTCTGTCTGGAAGAAAGGAAGTTCTTTCTATAGGTCTTTTTTATATTTCCTGGACTCCAGCCAAGCATGTGTGTTAATCTCCTTTTTTAATCATCTGTTTTATGAATGACATTCTTTATAACACTTCCTGTTAGAGTTCATCATCAGAAATAAACTTCCACCTACTAAGAATCAACAAGCATCTCTTTATGGACCTATGAATCACCTGTAAATGATTCTTTGGAGACTATTGTTTTCGGGAGGTGGAGCCAAGATGGTAGAAAATAGACATGGCTTTATCTGATCTCCTCTGAGCTTCCCTTTAGATCAATAGTAGATTAAGCTTCTGAACTGGTTTTGAAGTGACCGAATCCACAAATATTTAGAGTACAACAAATTTCCAGAAGATGATACTTTGGAAGAACTTCAGAAAAGGTCTGCTTCAACTTGGCAGAGGGAGAGGTTTGTGACCCAAACTGCAGCTCAGGGCAAGGAGCCAGAGTGGGGAGCCAGGGCATTGAACATCCATGCACAGGGAAATGTACTGTGAGACTCTTAGGCTACTCTGTCCTGATTGCAAGCCAGTTCTTCAGGGGATTTGCTGTGAGACACCCAAAAGCAAAAACAAAGGCAAATTGTGAGCCACGAGGCCTGGAAGAACTCATGACTTGGCCACGGCTACCCAGCACTAGAAGTGAATCAGCAGCATCGGCCTCGTGGCAAACGAAAGTGGCTTAAGAGCTGACCTCAACCATTAAAAAATAAACAGAAAAGCAAAAAGAATTCTGACCATACACAGCTTTTATGGAGCAAGAGAACAAATCTCAAACAATGAGGATCCTAAAGGCAAATTAGCACCAGATGAAGCCCCAAAGAGTAGTGTGAGTTGATTTCTATTTCACAAGGCTATCTCAGAAGGATTCAAAAAGGATCTTAAAAGAGAGTTAGAAGAAAAATGAGGAAAGGGAATGAGATCTTTGCAAGAGGAAATGGAAAAAGAAAGCCAGAAATTATCTGAAGAATAGATTAATGAAATGGAAAAAGCATGTAACTCCTTACAATATATATGTGAAAAAGAAAACAATTTGTTAAAAAATAGAATTTCTGAAATGGAAAAAAAATGCAATGAACAAAACAACTCCTTTAAAATTGGTCAAATGCAAACGGAACTAATAAAGGTAACTGAAGAAAATAATACATTAAAAATTAGAATTGAACAAATGGAAGTGAATGACTCAATGAAAAATCTGGTAACAAAATCTCCCCAAAATGAAAACAATAGAAGAAAATGTAAAATATTCCACTGGAAAAACAACTGACCTGGAAAATGGATCTAGGAGAGACAATCTAAAAATTATTGGATTTCCTGAAAACCATGATGAAAAAAGGAGCCTAAACCTCATCTTTCAGGAAAAAATCATGGAAAAATGCCCAGATATCACAGCATCAGAGGGTAAAATAGCCGTTGAAAAAATTCACTGATTACCTCCTGAAAGAAACTCCAAATGAAAACTCTAAGGAACATCATAGCTAAATTTCAGAATTATCAATTCAAGGAGAAAATATTGTAAGTAGACAGAGGAAACAATTCAAATATTGAGGAATCACAATTAGGATTACCCAGGACTAAGAAGCTTCCACTATAAAGGATTAAAGGGCATGGAATCTGATATTTCAGAAAGCAAAAGAAATTGGATTGCAGCTAAGAATCAAATAATCAGCAAAATTAAGCATTATCTTTCAGGGAAAAAAGATGGATCTTTAATGAAACAGGTGAATTTCATGTATTTCTGATGAAAAGCCCAGAGCTAAATAGAAAATTTGATATGGACACACAGAACCCAAAAGTAGCATAAAAAGGTAAAAAGGAAAGAAAAAATAACTTTCTTTTAAAAGTTGAAAAGTTCACATGCATATATGGGAAAATGATATGTTTAACTCTTGAGAGCTACAGCTCTCGTATGGGTATACTTAGAGGGTGCAGATATAATTTGATTTTATTGTAATGACACAAAAAGAAACTAGAGAAGTAAAGGTGATTCTACAGGAAGAAGATAAAAATGGAATTAAATGGGGTAAATTTCATCTCATGAAGAGGCAAAAATGTAATTAAGGGAAAGAGGAGAGGGGGATGAGTATTGTGTGAATCTTACTCTCTTCAGATTTGGCTCAAAGAGAGAATATCAGATACATTTAGCTTCATAGAAAAACTTTCTCAGACTATAGGGGAGTAGGAGGGGAAGGGGGAAAGTAAGGGAGGAGACTAATAGAAAAGAAAATAGAAGTAGAAGGGAAAAGGTATAAAAAAGGGGAAGGGGACAGTTAGGTGGTGCAGTGAATAGAGCACCAGCCCTGAAGTCAAGACCACCTGAGTTCAAATCACTTAACCCCAGTTACCTCAGCAAAAAAAGGGGAGAAGGGGCTGCAAAAGGGGAGGGCTGTTTGAGGGAGAGGGTGGCCAGTAACAAAATACTGGGGAGAAGAGTAAGGGGGAAAGGGAAGAGAAAAATATAATCGAGGGTAAACAAGATAGTAGGAAACACAGAGTTAGTAATTTTATCTGTGAATGTGAATGGGATGAACTCTCCCATAAAATGGAAGTGGATAACAGACTGGATTAAAAGTCCAAATCCTACAATTTGTTGTTTACATGAAACTTAAAGAAGAGTGATACATCTAGAGTGAAGGTAAAAGGCTGGACCAGAATCTATTAAGCTTTGGCTGAGATTTAAAAAAAAAAAAAAAAGCAGGAGTAGCAATCCTGATCTCAAATCACACAAAAGCAAAAATAAATCTAATTTTAAAAGATAAGGAGATAAGGAAGGTAACTACATTTGACTTAAAGGTACCATAGATAATGAATTAATATCAATACTAAACATATATGCATCAAGTAGTATAACATCCAATTCCTAGAAAAGTTAATAGAGCTGCAATAAGAATTAGACAAAAACTATACTACTCGGGGATCTCAACTTTGCTCTCACAGAACTAGTTAAATTGGACCATAAAATAAGAAAGAAGTTAAGGAGGTAAATAGAATCTTAGAAAAGTTAGGGATGTGGAGAAAACTGGAGACAGAAAGGAATATACTTTTTTTTGGCAGTACATGGAACCTATACAAAATTTAACCATGTATTAGTACATAAAATCAAATGCAGAAAGGCAGAAGTAGTAAATGCATTTTTTAAGATCATAATGCAATAAAAATTACATGCAATAAAAGGCCAGGGAAAATAGACTAAAATTAATTGGAAACTAAATAATCTAATCCTGAAGAATGAGAGGGTGAAACAACAAATCATAGACACAATCAATAATTTCATACAAGAGAATGACAATAATGAGACAACATGCTAAAATTTGTGGGATGCAGTCAAATTGGTTATTAGGAGAAATTTTATATCTGTAGATGCTTATTTGCATAAAACAGAGAAAGAGGAAATCAATGAATTGGCTTTGCAACTAAAAAAACTATTTAAAAAACCAAATTAAAAACCCCAAATTAAATTTGAAATTTTGAAAATGAAAGGGCAGATTAATTAAATTGAAAGTAAGAAAACTATTGTATTAATAAATAAAACCAAGAGTTGGTTTTATGAAAAAAATCAACAAAATAGATATACATTTAGTTAATTTGATTAGAAAAGGGAAAAAGGAAAATCAAATTCTTAGCCTCAAAAATGAAATGGGAGAACTTTTTACCAATGAAGAGGATATTAGAACAGTAATTAGGCATTATTTTGCCCAACTATATGTCAATAAATTTGATAATCTAAGTGAAATGGAAGAATACCTATAAAATATATGTTGCCCAGATTAACAGAAGAGGAAATAAATTACTTAAACAGGCCCATTTTAGAAAAAGAAATAGAACAAGCTATTAATCAAATCCCTAAAAAAAAATCTTCAGGACCAGATGGATTTACAAGTGAATTCTACCAAACATTTAAAGAACAATTAGTTCCAATACTATGCAAACTATTTTTAAAAATTGGGAAAGAAAGAGTTCTACCAAATTCCTTTTATGACACAATAATTGGTACTGATACATAAACCAGGTAGAATGAAAAACAGAGAAAGAAAATTATAGTCCAATTTCCCTAATGAATTTTGATGCAAAAATCTTAAAACATATATTAGCAAAGAGATTACAGAAAGTCATCCTCAAAATAATGCACTATGATCAATTAGGATGCATATCAGGAATGCAGAGTTGGTTCAATAATGGGAGATGATAGTTTTCATAATGTAACAACCATACAAATATCACTATTGAATGCTGGTGTTTAAAAGATGTCTTTTCTATTTGGGAGCAACTTGGAATTGGTAAAAGCAAATTTTCTAGATGTAGCTGAGATCACTCCAGTCATCCTCTTTTTTTCAGTTTTGAATCCAGTCCAATGAAATGTCCTAAATATATGAACCAATATATTAATACTATGTTCATTGAATAGACTATATGTTTTTCATCTATTATTATTCCTACATGAATTGATGGGCAATTGTATTTTAGATGATCATAGATTTAATCAAGGAGGCCCTGTAAAATTCAGGACATGTGTTTAGTCAGCACAATAACATGATGCAAAGAAGAACACCTAGAAAATTTTGCTAGCTACAATAACTCATTTCAATTTGAATCCATATTTTATTTTATTTTATTTTTATTTTTATTGAAGTTTTTTATTTTCAAAATATAAGCATGGATAATTTTTCAACATTAACCCTTGCAAAATCTTGAGTTCCAATTTCCCCCCTTTTTCCCCCCATCCTCTCTCCTAGATGGCAATTAATGCAATGTATGTTAAACATGGTTAAAAAAAATATGTTAAATCATATAGATGCATATATATTTCCACAATTATCATGCTGCATAAGAAAAATAAAATCAAAAAGGAAAATGAGAAAGAAAACAAAATGCAAACCAACAACAACAAAAAAGAATGAAAATGCTATGTTGTGATCCACACTCAGTACCTACAGTCCTCTTTCTGGGCATAGATGGCTCTCTTCACCACAAGATCATTGGAACTTCCCAGAATCATCTTATTGTTGAAAAGAGCCAAGTCCATCAGAATTGATCACTGTATAATCTTCTAGTTGCCATGTACAATGATCTCCGGGTTCTGCTCATTTCACTCAGCATCAGTTCATGCAAGTCTTCCCAGGTCTCTCTGAAATCATCCTGCTGATTGTTTCTTATAGAACAATAATATTCACAACATTCATATATCATAACTTAATCAGCCATTCTCCAACTGATGGGCATCCACTCAGTTTCCAGTTTCTTGCCAATATGAAAAGGGCTGCCACAAACATTTTTGCACATGTGGGTCCCTTTCCCTCCTTTAAGATCTCACTGTTGGATCAAAGGGTATGCACAGTTTGATAGCCCTTTGGACATAGTTCCAAATTACTCTCCAGAATGGTTGGTTCAATTCACAATTCAGCCAACAATATATGTGTCCCAGTTTTCCCATAGCCCCTCCAATATTTGTCATTATCTTTTTCTGTGATCTTAGCCAATCAGAGGGGTGTGTAGTGGTACCTCAGAGTTGTCTTAATTTGCATTTCTCTGATCAATAGTGATTTAGAGCACCTTTTCATATGACTAGAAATGGTTTTAATTGCTTCATCAGAAAATTGCCTGTTTATATCCTTTGACCATTTACCAGTTGGAGAATGGCTTGAATTTTTATAAATTTGAGTCATTCTTCTACATATTTTAGAAAGGAAACCTTTATCAGAACCTTTGAATGTAAAAATGTTTTTCCAATTTATTGCTTCCCTTCTAATCTTGTCTGCATTTGTTTTGTTTGTACAAACCCTTTTTAACTTAATATAATCAAAATTATCTGATTTGTATTCAATAGTGTACTTCAGTTCTTCTTTGGCCACACATTCCTTCCTTCTTCACAAATCTGAGAGATAAACTATCCTTTGTGCTTTTAATTTGCTTATATCACTCTTTATATCTAAATCATGAACTCGTTTCTACCTTATCTTGGTATACGGTATTAGATGTGGGTCAATGCCTAGTTTCTGCCATATTAGTTTCCAATTTTTCCAGTAGTTTTTTGTCAAATAGTGAGTTTTTATCCCAAAATCTGGGGTCTTTGGGTTTGTCAAATACTAGATTATTATGTCATTGACTATTTTGTGGACCCATATTTTAAATGTCCCACATCCCCATGTAATAACATGATCAGTTCAGTTTTTTTCTATAGCAAAAAAGTACATACATTTAGAATATAGTGTGTTAGAGGAAGTAGTTATCTCAGATCCTAATCAAGGGCTTGTTGAAATACCCTAAAATTTAATTACAAAGTAGTTTCATAAAATAATAGATTATTAGAATTGGAAAAGACTTAAGCCATTTAGTCTAATCTAATTTTATGAGAACATAAACTAAGGAGGCCCAGAAAGCTTAAGTAGCATGCACAGTGAGATATTATTAATGGCAGAACTGAGAGTAGAACTTCATGTTAACTTCTGCTCCATTGTCCTTTTCAGTCTAAGTAAGTTGCAAGGCAAGAACTTCAAAGATATTACTATTAAAAGTTCCACAAAAAGTAAAATTCAACTCTCACCAAAATAACTTCCCATTTTGAGAACATTTCCATTTTCTTAATATTAGTTACTTTCCCCCTTCAGAATTGATGATCCTTCAGACATGGTTTTTGAATATCGAACACAGAATAAAGAAATCTTGGCCAGTATAAGTCAGCTTTAGAAATGTAAGCATTACCAAATTAATTTATTACTGGAATAAATTTGCCCTTTTTAGAATGCACAATTATATGCCATTAAAAAAAATCAGAGACTTTAGGATGTGATATTGAATGCAATGCGAGTATTCAGGAATTCAGGATTTGAGATAAAAAAAAAAACAAGAAAAGACATTTTTACCTTGATCTATGTAGTTCTTTAAAAATTGTTTTTAAAATGTGTAATTTAGTACATTAGTTCTAATTAGTAATACTTAATTCATTGGTTCTGATTAATTAGCAATAATAAACTCAAAGAATTTTATAGTGGGAGACCATGAAGAATGTCTAATTGACACAATGTATTCTGACAAGTTTCTTAGAATCAAGAAGGATAAGAAAACAATTATATTGGCATTAAATAAATATGTGTTTCTAAAATTTTCAATTATGGAGCATCTGAGAGTCTTGGATTTTGAGTCAATAGAATAAAAATCTTATCTGTGTCATTTGCTGCCTATATGACCTTGATCAAGTCAACTACTTGAGGACTCTAGTCCTCAGTTTCCCCAACTTTAAGCTGAAGGAATTATACTGGATGGTTTCAAAGACCCCTTCCAACATTGATCATATGAGCCTATTATCCTACAGCATCATTTATTTTAGAGGTGAGAAGACTGATGCTTTGAAAGACAAAGTTAGCTAGTGGTGGAATGGGGACTAAAATAGATATTTCCAAAAAAAAAATTAAGATTAGTGATTTTAATATTGAATCTTGTTTTCAAAGGAATGAATAAATTTATGGAAAACACTTCTTTTTTCATTCAGCCATATTTTTGGAAGGATTTCAAGACCATAGTCAAGGTATTGTCATTCAGATGATGATATTTCATACTAATTACTAGTCAAGAACCTGAGAGAAAATAAATAACATTCAGAACTTCTTACAAATCTAAATCTAAAAAGTGATAATAAACATCACATGAAAACTTGAAGTTAATAAAGTAAAATTTCAGTGTAATGTATTCTATTTAGCTAACTTGTTGTTACTGTTTCATCCTTAGATTTTCAGGTTACTCTTTCATAGATAAAACATCACTTGTCTTCATATGTAGAATTTGCTTCAATATTGTGATTTTTACCAAATATATGATTTTTTCAGCTGAGTGTTTAAGTTCAATTGCATTACATCATAAAGGCATTTTTTTTTTTTTACAGAATAACATTTCTATTCTTATAAAAAATAGCAAACTCAGATTCAATAGAGAAATCTGCTTTGCAAGGACATCTGTTCTGTAAACTGGATTAAATCTATCATCACAGACAATAAGTGAAGTTGTTTGGTTATATCAAGTAAAGTAAAACATAAATGTCAAAACCTTATTACCATTTAGGAATGACTCAATAAATCTTATTTATCCACACACATAGTTTATGTGTATATATCTACATGTGTGTATGAGCATATATACACATGTAATCTATAGTTGTTTGGATAGGTTTGATGTAATATTTTGCACATTTCATTGAAACAACACTTGAGTAGTAAATGTTACAAATACAGTAATCTTACATTTGCCTAGGGATCAGACATTTGAAAAACTTATCCTTTAGAATAGTGATTTTTAAAGTCAGATTCCATATTTGCTTTTATTTTTATTACTACCAATTTCTCTGTAAAGATCTTAATTTGACTTTATATTTATAAAAATGGGATAATAATTGCATATTACAAATGAGAAGCCTTCAAGCAGCCTATTATAACCTGGATGATGCATATTTGAGACTTTGGCTATAGAGAATTCCCATGAATCTGTAAATAGATTTGGATGTTTCTGAGCCACCAGGATATCGCAAAAGACAAACATATTATCCTTCAGGGGAGGTCCTCAGACATTTATTGACTCCTATTTCAAATACAATTCCAGAAAGCTGTTTTGAAATTTCCTACCTTACTTTAGATAGAAATAGCAAATTAGAAGGTGGGGGAAATGCTGATAGTAGCAAAAAATAGATGACATTCTGATAATAATTGAGGAGATAGAAACCATAAAAAATAAAAGCCATTAAGATTCATATATTCATAAAATTTTATAGTTGGAAGGGACTGTAGAAATTATTTAGTCTGCCTCCATTTCATGTATTAGAAAATTGAGTCACAATTACACAAGTGACATAGCTAAGGATACACTGTTAGTATTCATTAAGTGAGTTAGAGAAAATGTTATGGAAGAAATGGTACTTAGAAAGGAGTTGTCTTCAGCCAGTGATTATGATCTCCTGATTTCTATGCAAACTTCTTGAAACTCTAATCCTTTTGCTCAGTTTCTTCTTCTCATTTAGAAGATCCTTAAAACTGATATTCCCAGTCTGGTTTGTGACCTACTTTATGCTTTAATATGGATACCAATCTGGACATGAGAATCCCAGAATTTCAGAATAAGATATCAACTTGGAGGATAAATAGTATAAACTCCATCCTCCTCCTCATTCAACCTTCTATGACTGAATTTTCCCTCAGAGCTGGTGTCTACCACAATAATTATGTAAAGATCAATATCATTTAAGGTAGATGGTAGAAATATTATTGTCCCTGTTTTAAAGATGAGGCTGCTCTTAGGATCCAAAGAGATCAAGTATTTTGCCCAAAATCACATAGCCAATAAAAAAGCCAGATGCAGGGCTCCCACCCAGGACTTCTGACTTTGTCCCTTTGCTGTATAGATCTGCTTGCTAAAAATAATTATTTTTTCCTTTCCCACCAAGATTCTGTAACTCCTGAAGATAGGTTTATGTGATGTGATCCTTGAATGAATCAATTTTCAAGAGCTCAGTTTAACCCTTACATTTGCAAATAATTTGTTTCTCTTTTTAATGAAGAATTTACAAATAGATCTAGATGAGATTAGCATAGAATGAGAAGGTATGGACACTGAATTTAATACCAATGAAGGAAGTTTCCACATCAGTGAGATGATGAATCCATCCTAAGCACCTAGGCTAGAAATAAAGAATACAGGAACTGAAAACAATCTCTTTTAATCCTCTAAAATAAATAAAACCTGATCAAGTGTTTAAAAGTTCCCACATAAAGTAGGACTAAATAAGTAATCACTTAAAATGTATTCTGTGAGGAGCATCATGTGGTCTTATTACCTCCTTTCTTGGAGAGAATAGTTATTTGATGAAGAATTGGAACTTTGTGCTTGCCTCACCAGGGATTTCAAGGAAGTCTCTGATGTCCAATTTGCCACCTTAAAGACTTCAATGAATTTCCCCTAGGGTAAGACCAGGTTCTCTTTCAGTGGAACTGAGCTTTCTCCTTCTCAATGAGAATATTCATTTACTTTGTATATCATCTGATTTATCTTAATCTATGCAACTTTTCTAGTTTATCTTTTCTATTGGTTTGGATAACTGGGTTTATCCACTTGTTTAGATAGTCTGTGTAATTGGCAGTTAGTGGGAAGGGAGGCAAGTCTTTGGATACAGGTTGGACATCCCTCCTCCATGAAGAATGGTATTGTGAAAAAGCAACTAAAACCTAAAAAAAAAAAATCTTTTAGAACAGCAAAATTTACAGTGGGGACAATAGATAAATATAATTATAATTTAGTAACTCCATAATGAAACTTGTGACCCCAGTCTCCTATTGCTCTCCTGGCCAGGATCCAAATCTTCCTTGGAGAGAGTAGATAAAATTCCAGATGTATCTATGTCTGCCTCTCTATAAGCTTCTTTGAGATGGAATCAAATAGACATACACATACTCTACATGGGCAACTTCTATGTTAATATCAAATATTCCAATACCCTTCTTATGCTTTATTATTTTATATTTTATATATATATATATATTTATTTTATATATTTGCAATTCACAGCTAAGTCATGAGCATGAAACACGGTAATATTTCTTTATAGTGTTGGTTTTGCTCCTCAGCTAATATTTTATTTTCTTGTAACTGTTAAGAGTTTGTCTTAGCATTGTAAGACAGAATGGTTTATATAAAATACATAAACATTAAATTGACTTGTATATTATGAGGCTGCTACCAATCTTATGTTTTGATGGTACATATTTCATACCTTCTGTTAAGAAAGGTGGGGTCAGCCTTTTTGTCTGACAAAATTCAATAATGAAAACAATCATTTTATTATTATTATTTCTAAGAGTTTATAAAAATATAGTGAGCTATTTGGTTCTCTAAAAATGTATTTATTTATTTATTTTCAGAAGAACACAAAATTCTCCAAGCACATAACTCACTAAGAGGTTGTATTTCTCCTTGGTGTGATTGAGAGAATGTGAAATATTTTTAGCTAGTGTTTTGACAAGCTATATTTAGCCATGTGTAAATAATAGAAAACTGGCTGATTGTATATTCTACTCACAACACATTAATTTGGAAAGACATTTTAAAAAAAGAAACTTAAGACAGAAGTAGAGAGAAGAAATGAATCAATCTTTCAAAATCTAATAGCAGCATTGTTAGTCTATGAGTTTTTAATCTTTGCTTTGGAGAAATGGTAGAGAAATGGGTCACTGAAAATGGGAGTGAGCTAATATAAATGCAATTGACCCTCCCTCCATATATAAACATGTCACACACATATATGTATACAAATACATACATATACACACATAAATATATACACCTAAAGAATTAAAAAATTATTTATGATTGCCTAATTGGTCAAAGGTATTGTGTTCTTTATAGACTACAATGTTAATTTCTATGATTTGTTTTTTGAATTGCCTCTAATTGTGAACAAGAGCTAGTAATACTGGCAACAGGACATTTTGTTCCTCTCTCTCTCTCTCTCTCTCTTTCTCTCTCTGTATGGCCTTACATTATTTTCATAGATTCTACTTTTAGTTTTGTGAAATAAAATGTATGTTAAGTACCTCACTTTAATAACCCATCAGATATTTAGTCATATTTTGCATTACTTCATTGCATATAATCTTTACTTCAGCCCAACAGAAGTAATTTTTGTGCCTTATTTACCATCTCTTTGTTCCCTTGTTCAAGGGATTTCCTTTGTCTAGAAAGGCCTTACTGATTTTTATCCCAACTCCTCTTCAAGCTCCTCTCATCCTCCATATCTCCTGTGTAATTTTTGTTGTTACTAAAATCCACAATATTCTTTAGTCTTTCTCTGATCCTTTAGAGTACTCCTTGTTTATATAAAGCATTCGATATGGCAAAAACATATTTGTATTACTAATTTTCTTTTAAAGCAATAAATACATAAGGTTCTTGAGGAAATAGACCATATCGTAAACCTTTATTTATCTCGGGCATTCAGCAGTACTTTGCATGTGGTAGATGTTCAATGAGTATTTCTGATTTAAATGATAGACTGATTCTCCCACTGTGCATCTATTCAGTTAATCAATTCATCTTGTCATTCAAGTATTGAGCTTCTAGCACTACACTTTAATCTGAAGAATAGAAAGATGAATATAAAAATAACATAAAATGAAAATGAGGATATTAATTACATCATACATTCAGAGCTAGAAGGAACTTGGAGATCACATGGTTCAACCCTCTAATTTTATGTATAAAGAAAGTTTAAATGAACTTTTCTAAGGTTGCCTAAGTAGTAAGTTACAGGAATATTGTATAATATTTTTGGATTCCAAATTCAATTCTCCTCTTATTATTTCATGATTCTTTAATTATTAATAGGCAATATTTATAAAGCAAATTTAATATTTGTTGAATGGGTGAAGTGTTACAAACCATATATGCATATGCAAATATGTATAAATGTAAATATTTATATATACATACATGTATTGTATATATATATTTTTAAAAATTCTTCACTTTATGGACACGAAAATTAAACTCAGAGGAGGTGATACCATTACGATTATCATTTCATTACCTAAACTAATGAGAGTGATTTGCATAGCTACTAAGCGTTAGAATTTAGTGTTAATAAGGTTGGAATTCAAAACTCAGGCCTTTGGAACCCAAGTCCATTTTCTTTTACAAATACCAAACTAGTTCCCAAAGTATAAAATGTGATTATTTGTCCATGAAATACTTACAGTCTTATTGAAGAAACAAGACTGAAATATATTTAAAAATTAGAGAACAAAATATATGACAAAGTCTGCATTGTTTGGTTTTGGTTTTGACTGAATACTATAGAAGTAAAAGAAACTAGTAATTAAAAAAGACTAGGATAGTCAGGCAAGATTCCATAGGGAAGTGGGATTTGAAAGATGAATGGATTTTAATTAGAGTGGAGGCAGAAGACATTTGGAGGCAATGGCTTGGCCAAAGGCACGAATGAGCATTAGTATGTTCAAGAGTTAGTGAAAACACAATCTTAAATGGAGCAAGGGGGGGCTGTATTAGAAAGTAATGAGAGAGAAATTTGGGAAGATAGGGTAAGGCCCCATTAAATAACATTAATCTCATTTCTCTCTATAGATAGCCCTTTCTCATCCATTTTTTGAATCTCTTCCTTCCATTAGACAAAATTATTCTCAAATACCATTTCCTCTATTAAGCCTTCCTAAAACTGCGTGAGATAAAGTAAGTATTCCTATTTTACTCAAATTTGTGTCAAACAACTAACTTTCTTCAATATGTGAAAATGACAATTCAATAAATCTTAAAAAATAAAATTGGCTTGATAGCTGTAAAGACTTTCAAAAACAGGAAATAAAAGCAAAGATAATCTTCATGTGGGAGAAGAGAAATGTCTAAAAAGATCTGTGACAAAAAATAAACTCATTGATGAATTTAGACACAGAATTTAGATATAGATGATCAATTAAAGGATAATATAAAAGATAATTATTGTATATAAAAACAATATTAGAAAGGATAAGCCAAGAACAAAACTCACGTTTGCAAAAGATGCTGACGACATCCAAAAGAAGTGCTGGCTTAGCAGAAATATAAGGAAGAAAGAACAGATAGTACTACATTTTAGTGTGGATAAGGAGATAATTGACAAAGAAGGGAGAACTCCCAATTTCCTAATTTGTTTCTGTTTTCTGCACCTGGAGAATGATACCATCACTGAAAATGGTGAGATAAAAATATTTAGCAAATGGTGAAACCCCAAGATAAGTTAGGAGATAATGAGAAAGAACAAAGTTGCCTTCAATGTATTGAGGTAGCTAAGTCCAGACTCACTGCATCCATGAATACTGAAAGAATTGCTATGAATTTATTATCAGAGATCTCTCTGAGAACCTCAGATTTAAGGCTTGAAGAAATCATCTTGTCCAATTCCCTTATTTTATAGATGACACAATTGAATGTAAGTAATTTGCCTAAAGACACACAAGTATTAACGATAGAGCCTACCACCTCCATCTTTCCATTTCAAATACACATCTTTCACACCAGCCATTTCTGGAGAAAGAGAAAGTTTCAAGAGCATTGGACAGAGGTAAATGTCAATTTTTTAAGGAGAATCTACAAGATTCCTGCAAGCTAGTGAGCTTGATGTCATTTCCTAGAAACAGCTAAGTAGCACAAATGGGTAGAGCAGGGGACCTGGAGTCTAGAGTTCTAACTCAAAGCTGGTTTTGGACATTTACTGTTTAGTTGCATAATTCCCGTGTAAGTCATTAAAACTCTCTGCTTCAGTTTCTTTATCAATAAGATGGAGATAATAATGGAAACTGCCAGGTGGAGTTGTTGTAAGAATCAAAAGAAATAAAATTTGTATAGGACTTTGTAAATCTTAAAGTTCTAGAACTAAGTTAAAGTTATAGAATGAATTTTAAGGTCATAACATGAGCCAAGATGTATTTATTAAGAAAAAACAATGCTAGATTAATTTTATTTTATTTTCAGACAGGATTAATGAATTGATACGGTAAAGCATATTAATGCCATTGTAAGGAATTATGAGGTGCAATGTACTCTTTACCCTGATTAATAAAGTCCCAAACTTCCTTCAACGCTTGGTTCAGATACCATCTCCTACAGCAAGGCACTGAAAAGCTCTTTTATGCTATCCTTTTCTTGGAAATGAAAAAAATAGGAACTGGATCATAATATTATTATTTTATGTATTCAGAATTAGTTGAATGATTAGCTAGATACAAATAACTGAGATTAATGAACAGATTTTAACCTGGGGATAATATCAATGGGATGTATTATTTGCCTCCTTTTTACCTCACCCTGGGCATGGGTCAAAAGTGGTCCATAATAACCCCAAGAGATCCCAACCAAATTAAAATGTAATTGTGAAACATTTAACAAAATATATAAAACTATATGTGATGTATAGTTTTCTCAGCTAATGTGCAACACAGAGGGATTTGTTTGCATAGTTTAGTGGCCCCATTTCTGTTTGAGTTTGATATCACTGATCTAGAACCCCCATTTGACAGATTAGAAAATTGAAGCACAGAAATGGGAAGACATTTTCCTGGAGATAACACACTAGTAAGTGGTTGAGCAAGGTTTTGAACCCATATCCCCAAATCAAATCCTACTGTTCTGTAGAATTTCTCAAATTTTATTAGCAACATAGATGAAAGTGCAAATCTTCTATTTGTGAATGTCATAAAATCTGAGGCAACAGGGAGTATCTCAGAGTACAGAATTAAGATCCAAGAAGACCCTGATAGCCTGAAGTAATTAATGAATTTCCTAAGATGTATTTTACTTTTATTTCAACCATTAAGCAACAGTTTGTTATTCTTTTTTTATTGAAGAATATGGGTAATCCCATGCTTCGGGTTTAATGAGTACTTGAAGCTAAAATAAAAATCAACTGATGATAATTAATTCTCTCTCAGCCTATCTTGGTAGATCCTCAGGAGAAAGTCTGTTGCCAGTTCCATAAAAGTCTAAATTGCATCTAATGAGCATTTTCGCTCTGCTGACATGACCATCAAAATTTTAGAATCACCTATATAAGAAAATGAAAAATAGACAATGTAAACTCAAAAAATAAATGATGCAAGTACAGGAAAGAGAAAGGGGGAGAAGAATAAAATATACTTTGATAGCAATTCAATTGAAAAAGACTTAGAATTGAAATTTAATTAATAAAATTTAATTTAAGTTTAATTTATATATATATTTATGTATTTAAATATAATTTAATTTTTAATAAAATTTAATTTTTATTTAAAGCTCAACATTATCCAGTAATATCAAAGGAGGATACAAATGAGCTAAGCCATTATTAGCTAACATCAGTATAAACACAGAAACCAGAATGAATATGACTGGAGTTCTCATATATTTCTTTCTGTTGAAACCCATCTAGAATATTTTGTTTTCTGAGCATCACATTGTAGTGAAGACTTTGACAAGCTAGAATAAATCTAGCAAAGCTTCACCAAGGTAGGGAGGGGACTTGAAGCTTTGCCAGATGAGAATCAATAGAAAGAATTGGCTTGGGGGTCACATGATTGCTCTCTTCAAATACTGGAAGAATTGTTGTATAAAAAAGGGATTAGGTTTATTTTGTTTGACCATAGAAAGTAGAAGTAGAATGGCTGGGAATTGAAGATGGATAGATTTTTTTTCTCCTTTTTAATTTTTTATGTATTTATTTTTTCTCAAGTACATGTAAAATTAATTTTTAATTTTTAAAAAAATTTTAGTTTTAAATTCTTTTTTTTCATTCATGCCTTCACCCTCTTTAAGAAGGCAAGCAATTTGATATAAATGATACATATGCAGTCATGTGAAACTTATTTCCATATTAGTTATGTTGCAAAAGGAAACAAACCCCCCCAATACAGTTAAAAAACAAGCTTTGATCTGCACTCAGTTCTTTTTCAAGATTCAAATAGTATTTTTATTAGATAAATATCTTTACATCATAAATATTTTGGAAGTATCTTGGATCATTGTATTGCTGAGAATAGTTTAATCATTCACAGTTGATTATTGAACAATATTATTGTTACTGAGAACAATGTTCTCCTGGTTCTGCTCATTTCACTTTGCATCAGTTTATGTCTTTCCATATTTTTCACAAACCATTTTGATTGTTCTTTCTTGTAGCCCAACAGTATTCCATCATAATTGCATACTATATCTTGTTCAGTCATTGTTCAGCCAATGTGTATCCTCTCAATTTCCAATTTTTTGTCACCACAAAAAGAAGTGTTATAAATATTTTTGCCACATAGGTCCTTTTTCTTTTGATCTCTTTGGAGTTCAGATCTAGAAGTGGTATTGCTGGGTCAAAGGATATATAGCCCTTTGAAAAATTCCAAATTCCTTTTCAGAATTATTGTTTCAGTTAGTTCACAACTCCACCAATAATTGTGTGTTAATGCCCCTCTTTTCCCACCTTCCCTCCAAAATTTCTCTTTTCCTTTTCTTCCATATTAGTCAATCTGATAGGTTGCATTTCAAAGTTGTTTAAATGTGCATTTTTAAATTGATAAATATTAGAACAACTTTTTATATAACTATAGATAGTTTTAATTTCTTCCTCTGAAAACTGCCTCTTCACGTCTTTGAACATTGATCAGTTGTGGAATGAATCATACATAGTCTTATAAATTTAACTCAATTCTCTTTATATTTGAGAAATTGTATCTTTATAAGATAAATTGATAAAAAAAATTCTCTCTCTCCCCCCAGTTTTCTGCTTTCTTTCTAATCCTAGTTTCATTGGTTTTGTTTGTGAAAAAAATACATATTAATTTAATGTAGTTAACAATATCCATTTAATTTCCCATGATTATATTTATCTCTTGTTTGTCATAAATTCTTTCCTTTTCCATAAATTTGACAGATAAATTTTTCAGTGGTTCCCTAATTTGTTTATAATATCACATTTTGTGTATCCATTTTGACTTTGTCTTGGTGTATGGACTAAAATGTTGGTTGACAGTTTTTGTCAAACTGCTTTCCTGTTTTCCCAGTGATTTCCCAGTCAATTAGAAAGTTCTTATTTTAAAAGCTTGAATATTTTGGTTTGTCAAAATTAGATTACTATGCTCACTATTTTTGTGTATTATGTATTTAATATGTTCAACCTGTTCCACCACTCTATTCATTAGTATTTCTTAGATTGTTTTTATGACTATATTTTGTAATGAAGTTTGAGATCTTTTATGGCTAGGCTAGGCTAGGCTACCTTTCATTACATATTTTCATTTTGATCCCCTTGATATTTTTGATATTTTGTTCTTCAAGATAAAATTTATTTTTTTAGAAGTATAAAATATATATTTTTGGTAATTTGATTGATATGGCACTGAATAAGTAAATAACTTAGGTAAAATATTCATTTTGTTACATTGACTCAGCCTACTCATGCACAATTTATATTTTTCTAATTGTTTAGCTCTGACTATTTGTGGGAAAAGTGTTTTGTATATATGTTTATATAGTTGTTTTGATTTGTCTTAGCAGATAGACTCCTAAGTATTTTATATTGTCTACACTTACTTTAAGTGGAATTTCTCTTTTCATCTCTAGCTGTTGCACTTTGATGGTAATATATAGAAATGCTAATGATCCATGTGGGTTTATTTTGCAATTTTGCTGAAGATATTAAATTTCAACTTTTTAAAAATTGATTCTCTATGTTTATCTAAGTATACCATTTGCAAAAAGTGATAGTTTTATTTCTTCAGAGAATCAGATTTTCATTCAACAAAGGACATTTTGAACATAACATAAGAACATAATATAAGAATAAGCCAGGTTGAATAGAACTTAAATGGATTGCCACTACTAGTGAGTTTGTAGGAATTATAAATATTCAAGTAGAGGCTGGATGACCACTTTCTGGGACTGCTAGAGGGGAAATTCATTCTTCTGGATAGACTAAAAGTTTGGGGGTCTCTTTTCTCTGAAAATATCCATATATAAAGAGAAATCAATATCAAAGCATAATTCCCATAAATGACTTTTTTAAACGTTATCTTACAAACACTTTAGGAAGAGATGAATTAAAGTATCATAATAATTGCTCATAATTAAATGGTATTTTATAGCTTACAAACTATTTTATTTCCAAGATTACAGTATAGTTTTGGATGGATACCACATTGAATTAGTTCATTAGATCACATAACTTGGGCAGCCATTGTAGATGGAAAATAAACTAAACTGAGTTAAAACTGAGCAGAAAATTGAACAATATTTTCAATAGTTTCAAGTCTTGTCCCTACAGCTCTTTAAAACACCAGTATTTTCTAGGTAATACCTTATTTCTATAAAACTTGGAACACCACCATCTCAGAAGAATTATACAAAGGAAAGGTACATACTAATGATAGCTATGATATGAAAAGTGGCTAAAACATATCACTTAGGGCATGCATTATTAGACATAGAAGTGAGTGACTTATGTGTTATAACTGAGGACTAACATATGGACAATCTGATTAGCTATTTGTAGCCAGGAAATTCCAAGAGAACCACAGGAAAGACTTCAACATATTATAAAGACCTATAGATTATTTATTTATTTTTCTACAGAAACAAAACCATAAGAAAAAAATTACACTGGGCTCATTGAATGAAGAAGTTCTAGTACTGGAATAAATTGCTTTAAAAATACCTGGTTTCATAAGAGTTGTGAACTGGTACAGACAATTTGGATCTTAGCCCCCAGAGATACTAAATTGTTTATATCCTTCAACCTTTCAATTAACTGATACCACTCCTATTAGGTTTGTATTTTGAAGAGATCAAAGGAAAAAAAAAAGAAATCACATATGCCAAAATATTTATAATGGCTTTTTTTGGTAGCAAAGAATTAGAAACTATAAAGAAGGTGTCCTTCAATTAGAGAATGGCTGAACAAATTATGGTTTGTGAATGTAATGGAGAGGACGACTGACAAATCTCTCCCCAAACTTCTCTTACCAAATGACTGTGAAAAACACAAAACAGAATTATGAAGGGGAGAGCCTCATGAAAAAGTAAAGTGAGACTTTTTTCTAGTCCAGTTCAGGTTAGGAAAATAGAAAGAGAAATCTGTGGGCTCTGGTTTGGGGGACTGACAGAGAGCATAATGGAAGTAGCACTAGCTATGGACTGCAGGGCAGCAGCAGTACCCAAGAATTTAGTTGGAAGGCAACTAAACATCTTGTCAGAAAGAGATTCCCAAGGGCCCAGTAAAGAATTGAATGGAAGATTGCCAATGGATGTCTCTGTTGCCTATTAATTCCAGAACCACAGTACAGATCACTGACAGTGACCACACCTCTCCCAAGATTATATAAATTGAAAGCACCAAAAACAGTGGTGAAAGTAGACCAAAGTTCTATGGAATTTTGGACTATTTTCAACTAGTCAAGAAATGAGTGACAACAATAACCAAAAAAACTGACCAAATACTACTAGAATGACCAGGACAGCTCAATATGCAAACTTAGAAAAGGACTTAAAAATGTCTATAGGTAAAGAGGCAGAAGAGACACAGACAGACAGAGAGACAGACAGACACACACACACACACACACACACACACAGCCACAGAGAGACTCACAGAGAGAGAGATATGCAGATTGGATTCAAGCTCACTAAAAATTCCTAAGATCTAAAGAAAGAGATTTTTAAAAAATCTTTTGAAAAAAATCAAACAAGAAGGGAAATTTGAATAATGAATGTAAAAATTATGTAATGAGAACTAACAGCTTGGTAAAAAGGGGCACTAAAAATACCAAAGAAAATAACTTCTTAAAATTCAGAATTGGCCAAATCATTAAAAAAAAAGAGCAGTTCTCCATTGAAGAAAAAAAATTAGAAACAGCGATTCCTTGAGCTATCAAGAAACACTAAAGCAAAGAAAAAGAAAATATAACATATGTCATAGGAAAAATGACAAATTTGTGTTACTCAATAGGAAAGTAGGAGGGGAAGGGGCTAAGCAAAAGAGGGGGCTGATAATAAGAGGGAAGGTAGATTAAAGAGAGAGTTATTGAAAGCAAAACTGAAATTTTGAGGAGAGAAATAGAAGACAGTCATAGGATGAAGGGAAATACATAGCAATCAACTGTAAGTGGAAAAGGATGACAAAGTAGATTAGAAACTATGATTATCAGATGATATCAATTAGTCAGATCTAATTACTCTTTAGAAAAGGATACTTAGTAATGTAGTATAGTAAGCATAATCAACACAAAACATTTGCTCAAACATTTATGACATCCTTTCCCAACAGAACACAAAAACCCAGAAAATATGGTCTCCAGCTTAGAGAATACCTATGGCCAAAGGGTAATTCCCAGATTTTCATTATTTTCACCCTTTGGTGAGATGCTCATGAATTTTCTCTTAGTCATAATATAACTTTTCTGTTGTCTACATTGTAGTCATGAAGCTGCCTTTCCTTAGCTTGTTGAATTTGTCCTTGGCTTTCACTCCCAAAGTAAATACTTTATCAGTTTTTGAAAGGACTATTATTACTCCATAGAAAATTACGAACATCCAGAACGCCAAAATTTCCAAGCTTCTCCCCACTAGTTAAGCTGGTAATGGGGTGATGGTAGGTTTCAGACCTTGTCTCTTTTATTCTTTGCTTCCCCCACATTTTCCTTCTTAGGGATTTGGTGAATATTGCTCTCTTTTGTCTTACACTCACTTGAATCTCCAAGTTTTGAACAGGCATATTATTTTATAAATTATTCACAGAGAATGATCAAGTTTTCAACTAGTTGACTACATTTTCTGTGTAATATCACTCTAGTACCTCTGATTTCTTTCAAAGGTGTTTAAAATAATTAAGAATGTGTCATACTTGGGCTAAAGCCCACAATTGATTGATTTAATAGGGGCATGTTCTCACCTTGTTAAGATATTAAGAATTAGTATCTTGGTACTTTTTAAAGTAATTTGATTGACTTAATAGATGCTCATCCTTACACTGTTATGATATATAGTCAAATTCTTTATGTGCTACTATAGCATGTACATTTTTAGGAAGTGGGGTTTTATTACATAAATGGTAATTGGAAGTATTCACAGAGCTGAATTCTTCCATCGCTCATAGGATCATAGGATGATGGATCTAGATGGGATACTGATGTTAAGCCATCTAATATATAACTTCCTCATTTTAAAGAGGAAACAGCTGAGACAAAGAGAGAAAATGACATATCCAAAGTCAAGTCGGTAGTAAGTGCAAGGTTACTATAGGAACTCATGTCTTCTAAATCCTCTCCATTGATTCTTTTTATTGAAGTTCCATTATCTTTCCAAACAGTTTACAGAGTCTTTGTCATATCATGAATCATTCAATTGATTAGGACATATTATTAAATGAGGACCAGGTCCTGGCTTTGAGTCATTCTCCATTTGGATTTTTTTTAGTTATTTACTTGGTCATGGGCTATACCTTTCAGCCTAACACACAATTTCTCATCAGTCACCTGAGAAGCCAGTGGAAGGTAGGAATTGCATACAGAACCATTCAAGAAGCCTTTTCAGCTGCCGCTGAATTGACAAGTTCCTTTATCTTCATATTCAAAGGTCAGTGTGCAATTCAGCAAATAACTACTATAGTAGTCATTAAAGCTTTCCAAAGTGTTTAATTTATTATGATGGAATAATGAAGGGACAGGGAGATTCTAATTCACCCAAGACCATATAGTTACAACTAGCATAGTTGTACTACTAGGAGTTATTATCACAGTGTAAAGTATCTCATATTTCTCCTCTTTCTGCAAAAGCACTTTAATTCCCTACTAAATATTTTATACAATTTTATATTTATGGAAACTTGTTATAAATTTCTGGGATGGATAAAGCTATTGCAAAAATTACTGATCTCTCTCCTTCCAAGTATGCATATACAACTACCCCCCGCACAAACACATCATAATTTCTAACAGAAAGAATACTCTGGGTATGCTTAATGATTGAGACACAAATTAATTTTTGTAACTCTTTTCTAAAATATAGTTAGCAGTTGCTGCATGAGTTTTGTGTAGATAGAATGGTTAAAATTTTTTTCACATACAATTGCTTTAATTATAATCATTTTCTTCTTTATGATGGGAGAGAAGAGTAACTTATTTTAACTTTATATAGCATGCTATAAGGTAATGAGAATAAAATCCTTAAAAAATAAAGCATCCAGAGTCCATTTAAGATTGTGACATTTCATATGAGAAGACTGATGGCCACACCCATTTCTGTGGAGTTTTAAAAGTGCACAAAGTGTTTTCTTCCTAATAACTCTGTCTAGGAGAGAGGCTGGGGGGGGGGCGGTGCATTTTAGGTACAAATTCAGCCTGTGCTTCTGGAAAGGATCCTTGGGGATTTCCATTTGAGCAAATACTACGAGAAAAAAACATAGCACATGACGTTCATGATTTGCTGCAGCAATAGGAAATTTCCCTGCAATTTTCATTGCTTTCGGCTTGCAAGAAAACAGTTTTTCTGATGCTCACTGGTTCATTTGTGAAATAGAAATTGTTTAAGCAGGTTTACCCTGGAGATGGAAATGTCCTGTATTTTAAGATGGAGGCCATCAGTAACCAAAGCTGGAGCTAGCAATAACTACTCCTGGGCAAATTCAGTTGGCCATGGGAGGAGGTAAGATGAAAGAAAGGGCCACAAGCTGAATTATAGTTGGCATAAGAAAGGGGGTGACCGATCTCTTAGAGAGGCTAATCCTTGTCCGATGTAGATTTGGGTGGGGGGAAAAGGAACCTCAGAGGGTGCCATAGTATTGGGGTCCCAGGGATGGAGGCCCAGTGGATATTGTTGCATGTGAGGTTTTGGAAGACTTGGAATTGAACAAAAAGATAACAGTCTCAGCAGGAAGGAAGTGCCCCCATTTCTATCTCCATGGGGAAAGAGCATCTCCTGGATGTTGACAAAATAAGCCCTATTCATCCCATAATAGTGATGATATTGTCTATAATTATCACAAATGCATAAGAACTATGTCTTATATATATATGAACATTGTTGTGTGTGTGTGAGAATTCCTGTGATGAGTCTCCTCTTAGATCCTATAGCAACTCAGGCTTCAGAAAGTTATTGTGTAATGGATTCATGACCAGGTTCAAAGGTTGATCTAGTACCTATTAAAGTTTAGTGAGATATCATGTGTGAATGGATTGTAGCAATGGATGATAGCTCCTATTCAAAAGGTCAGATGAGCAGAACAATCAGTAGAAAATCATCTCAGTTGCCACTTACTCTGCTGACATAATTGAACAGATGATTGTAAATTAAAAGAAGGCAGATTTAGGTTCAGAATGAAAGAGAATTGTCTAACAATTAGAGCCATATAACAATGGAACAAATTATTCTGCAAAAACAGAGGACTCACAGTCACTGAAAATATTCCAGCAGAAACTTTTGAACCTGGAGGAGATCCAAAAGAATCCAAGCCAGTCAATGCACAGGAGTTTGTTAACCTTGTGTTAGTCTATGGTGGGCTGCAGCTTAGGATACAGGAAAAACAAAGGCACCTCCCCCAAAAAAGAGTTCTTTGCTTTCAAGGTGATCAGTCTATTGGAGGAAACAAAGGACAAAAAAGAGAAAGAGAAAGAGAGAGAGAGAGAGAGAAAGAGAGAGAGAGTAGTGTTGATGTAGAAAGTACTTGAGTAGAATTTTGTTAAAGGCCAAGGATTCTAAGAGGAAAAAGTAGAGAGGCTATTTAAAACCACTGAGCCAGGGATTAGGAGTAAGCAGTAGCATTAAAACTATATTGGATACCAAGAGGTGTAATATATCTGGAAATGTGGACTGTAATCAAATGCTAAAGGATTTAAATAACAAAGAAATTGGAGACAGAAGACTTGATAATAAGATACTTCTTCAGCATCCTCAATGTATCCAACTCATCTGTGGTTTGCATGAATTTCATATAGTAAAAATATGTGTTTACTATAATATATTACCACATTATATGAGGATATTATACACATGCACACAAAGAGATATAGTAGCTATATATTTATATGATATAGTAGTTATATTAGGGTACTGCAGGATATTAAATTATTAAGTATTTTAAGGAAATGAAAATGAAAGGAGTTCATGGGCCTAGAGGACAGAAAAGGTGAACTGATTTCTCTAAAAGAGAATAAAGTATGTTCTGAAAACTATAGACCAGTAACTTTGAGGTCTATTGCTAGCAACATTTTGAAACAGATAATTTGAATATGGTTTGTCACTACTCAGAGAAGGAAATTATGAAAACAATTAATCAATAGGGGTTCATTTAGAACCAAATTAGTAGTTTTTCCCTTTTTGTCAGAGTTCTTTCTGCAAATGAACAAAATGTCATTAAATAGAGGGAAACTAGATTTCAAAATTGAGATTTCAATTTTATAATTTCTCCCAAAAGCTTTATAGACAAAATATTGAGACAGTGATAGTATAATTAGGTAGATTCAGGACCGTTTGTCCAAAAACCCAGAGGATTCATTAACAGATGTATATTATGTCAGTCTTGGTGCTGTTCTCTGTTCAACATTTATTAATGAATTTAAAGAAGGAATAAGAAGCATGATTATAAAATTTTCATATAACATGAAAATGAGAGCGATAACTAACATCTAAATGACAGGATTGGGATTCAAAAAGATCTTGGCTAACTGGTACAATGAGCCAAATCTGATAAAATAAAACTTAATAGGGGAAAAAAGATAAAGTTAACCTCTGGAATTAAAAAAAAATTGCTACTGATCAGTTTATCCAGGGTAGGACAAGATAATCTATAGACAATTGCTGTTTTTAGGTGAAAATGACTCTGGAATTATAGAATCAATAAAAGGTTGTTTTTAATATGGACAGCTAGGTAACTCAATAGATACAGTGTTTGGATAGAGTCAGGGTATCAGAAAGCTCAAATGCAGCCTCATATACTTACTGTGTGACTCTGGGTAAGTCACTTAACACTGTTTGCTTCAGTTCTTCATCTATAAGATAAGCTGGAGAAGGAAATGGCAAAGCACTAGCATCTTTGCTAGGAAAACCCCAATGGTGTCACAGAGTTGGATATAATCAAAAATTTTCAATAAAAATAACAAAAATCATCAGGCTTTCTGATACTAGCTAAAAAATAAAGTGATTGGCTAGTAGAAGGGATTAGGCACATACTACAGTAATAAATGACCATAGCGATCTAATGTTTGATAAACTCAAAAATGACCATAGTGATCTAGTATTTGATCAGCCCAGAGATCCAATATTTTTGGACAAGATTTCACTATTTAACAAAAAATGCTGGGAAAATGAAAAAGCAGTTTGACAGAAACTAGGTATAGGACAACATCTCCCATTGTATACTGAGATAAGGTTAAAATCAGTACATAATTTATACATAAAGAATATTATCAAAGTAAGAGAACATGAAATATATTACCTGCTGGATTTATAAATAAGAGAAGAATTTATGATCAAATAGGAGACAGACATGGTCATATGAAGTAAAATTGTTAATTTTGATTACATAAAATTAAAAAGAACTTGCACAAATGGAACCAATGTAGCCAAGATTAAAATGAAAGTAAGAAACCATGGAAAAATTTTACATTAAATTTCTCAGATAAAGACCTCAGTTCTCACATATATAGAGAATCGAATAAAATATTAATATTATGTATTAAGGAATGGGCAGTTTTCAAAACTATCTATAGTCATATGAAAACATACTCTAAAAGACTATTGATTAGAGAAATGCAAATTAAAACAACTCTGAGGTATTACCTCATACCTGTCAGATTGGTTAATATAACAAAAGGAAAATGCCAAAATTGGAAAGGATGTGGAAAAACAGAAACACTAATGAACTATGGGTAGAACTGTGAACTGATCAAATCATTCTGGAGAAAAGCTCAGAACTATGTCCAAAGAACTATAAGACTATGTACAACCGTTTACCCAGCAATATCACTGTTAGGTCTGTTGCTCAAAAGAGATCAAAGAAAAAATCTAGAAAAGACCCATATATATATATATATATATATATATATATATGTATATATGTACACACACACACACACACATATATATATATATATTTATAGCAGCTCTTTTTATGTTGGCAAAGAGTTATAAATCATGGGGATGCTAAACTTTTAAGGAATGGCTGAACAAGATATGAGATTTGATCAGGACAGAAAACTATTGTGCTATAAGAAATGATGAGCAGGATTATTTCAGGAAAACCTGGAAAGATTTATACTAAATGATGCAAAGTAAAAGGAGCAGAACTAGGAGAACAAAGTACACAGTAACAGTAATATTGTGAATGATTGAGATATTCCCAGCAACAAAATGATCCAAGACAAATCTGAAGAATTTAGGATTAAAAAATACTTAAGGATGATCTTTGATGGATGTCAAATAATTTAAGAAATTATATCTACAGGCAATTACATCTAGATTACATGTACTCTTACATTTCATGTAATTATGAAATAAATAGCAAAAATCTAAAAATAATGAAAATCCCAAGGCCAAAAGGGAATATGTACAACATGTATCTATTACTTAATATTTTTCTTGTGGTAATAGGGGATTTATCAGACCAGAAGATATTGAGATTTCATTATCTCTCTTAAATTATTTAACAACTTTGGGCCTTATATGTGTAATATACAGGGAAAAGCACTGGCTTTGAGGCAGAAGATCTGAGTTTGACTCTTGATTCTCATATTTACTAGTTGTATGATTGTAGACAAGTCAGTTGATGTCTTAACCAAAATTTTAAATTGGAGGAGGGAGAAGTCAGGAGAATGATAATGAGAAAAACTATTTTTATTATTTTATGGGATCACTGTGAACATAGAAAATACTTTGAAAATAAGAAGTGCCACATGAATGTGAATTATTGCCATTAAAACTAAAAATTACCTTGAATTCTCATCTTTTCCACCATATGATAGTAGGATCATTTAATTATTTAGAACCTCATGCAAATCTTTCATAATGCACCTTATGTTCATAGAAGAAAATAACTTTGGTAGTTTACTATTTCCTCTATCGGAGTCAGATATTTATAAGCTATATTGTATTATAGACTGGTGAGTGTACTACACCCCTAAACTAATAACACAGCAACTATAAAGTTACTGTTGCCTCTAGATAACTCAACTTTCTAAATATAATTAGCCAACAAGCTGAGAGAGGTTAAGAGGGAAAAAGAGAATTTGGTTCACTATTTATTTAAGTTTTCCTTTGTAGAAATGAACAAAATGGTTTTCAATATTATTGAAAAAAATAGAAATTTCCTACTTAGAGCTGAGTATCCAAAAACTTTTGCTTCTTTGGCTCTCTCCGACAGCAGCTTTCACATTTCCTCTATTAGAATCTGTATTTCAGATTCACTTTTGGAGCAATGTTAGATGAGCTACACTCGAAAAACCCAACATGACTATAATCGAAAATATAGTGACTGAATGTGGTGGTACATGCCTATAAGTTGTATTACAAAAGAAAGCTGAGGGTCTTAGATTGCTTGAGTTGTGGGGAATGTTGAGCTTCAGTACGGTTAAGTTGAAACAGAATCTGTACCAAATCAGGCATCAGTACAGCGATCCATCAGCACTTTGGATATGTGTATGTTAGACTATCTAAGGAGGGACAAACTAGCCCAGATCAGAAATGGAGAAGATCAGAGTTTCCATCCTAATAAATAATGAAGTTGGGCCCATCAGTGGCCATTGGATTTCCAGTTTAGGCAGTATAGGAAGACCAAGTTTCAAGAAAAGAAAGGAAATTAATTGCTCAATCACAAGGTCTTTGGGGAGAATGGACTCAAACTTAGAGCATACATGTAGCTGAAGGGGAAACAGACAATTGCTGAGTGCTGAAAGTCTTTTTCTCCTTTCATAGAGTCTTCATGAAATTCTTAAGTACAGATCTTCAATGAGTTCTAAACATCACTATCCTTGAAATGCCTTACTCCTGTTAGGTCTGCCATATGATAACTGCTATTGAATCTGTTGGATATTGCTATCAATGTCAAAGCTAACTCCATATATATTGATTTTTTGAGGTTCATAAGAGTAATATCTGGTCAGCAGGTGATTTCTCTCTATCTCCCCAGGATAATTCATTCTTAGGCATCCTAGATTTATTCATTGGTAAATCAGCTGGCTCTGAATAAGATCACTGCTTTTACATGTAGCTCTACAGGACATATATAATTCTCCTCAACCAATCACAACTTATTTCATATGTGACGTTGTCATCTTTCATCTGACTGGGTTTTATTTGCATCTACTTACTTTTGATTGACTATAGATGTCAAGGGTTTCTGAGGTTCATTAATTACACTAATAAATTACTAGTTTAAATCAAGCAAATATTTTCTCCAAAGTATTGACAGCTTTAAAGAGACTTGCTTTGCCTTAAGGAAAGTGACCTGTACCAAAAGAACACAGATGTATCCTCCCAAGATGAGCTTTAAAAACCTCCAGAATCTTCAAGCACATTTTCAAGTTTATTTGATATCTTATTCAGAGCTTACAAAAAAGGTTTTTTTAATTGTTTTTCATCTTCTATCTTTTCTATGAAATTTTTAATGAGACTACTTTTCAGACAGAGAATAAAGGCAAGGAGATGAAATTAATTGAGCAGATTTGGATAAAAAGAATTGGTATTTGAAGTGAAAGTACATTATGTACATTAACTTCTATAGGATCCTATAGCCCTCTTGAATGTGTCAGTATAAAAGGTTGCAGATTTTTAGCACCAAAGAAAAGGCAATGTAATGGAACTGTATAGGTAGGAAACAAGAAGTGAGATGGGATGTGATTTGTGGCAAAATGTTCTCACCCTATGTGGTGTTTCATAGTTTATTTAAAGGAAAGAAGCAATGTTACCAATTCTAACAAATAAAGAGAAAGTGACTAACACAAATCTATAATATAAGGGATACTATCATTGAGGGGGGAAAAGAGGAAGTCTTGGGTGTAAATAAATGTGCGATACAACTTTAGCAGTTAAGTTTCCTAGTCACGTTCCTTTTGCTTGCACCTGTGTACTTTGCTAACCAGTCTTTGGGAAAACTTGTCCATACGGAATTTTATCCATATAGTATCTTTCCTTGAGATGGCTTGATGATCTGTTAATATTCTCAATTAGGACCCCAGTGCTAATCACTAATTATTTCCTCTGGTAATGAAGGAAGGAGACAATGAAAATCCTAATTTTAAAAAATAGAAGATGAAAAGTATAAAAGACCATAGAAATGTCAATAACTATTCAACAATGGTAATATCTATTCATTCCATTTTTTTTTGCATCAATGATGGATAATAATAGAAATTCAAGTTTGGATAAACTGAAGTTATAATTGGAATATTTAATAGTGTCAATTTTTAAAAAATTCCCTCTTCCATTATATACCACAGATTTTTTATACCTTAGTAGAAAATATTTTCACAAGTAAAAAAAAAAAATCAAGAAGTAGATGACTCTCTTTGAACTTATCAAGGCTGATTTTTGAACAGACCTACATAGTAAAATAGAATTTCTTGTAAAGAGTTATTTAATTAAATCAGTAACTCAATTTTTCAGGATTCCTATCACAATTAAAAATAATAATTAACAATATATCATCATTTCCCACTTTGATATGAGATCTATAAGTGCTACAGAATAATCATTCCTAGAAACAATGAAAGCATATTAGTAAATTGGAGGTTTATATTTTAGAACATTACTTGATCATATATGAAACCAATAATATTTTCAATTAATAAATGTAAAAGAATAAATAAACTTAAAAAGATCTAAGTATGACATCCCATGGTAAAATTGGGCATAATGGATCAGGGGTTGTCAACATTTCTGGCAAAGCTTTTGGAATGAAATATTAATTTAAAAATGCTTCATAATAATGATACCAGATAACATGAGGCTAATTTTTAAATATCTAAATCTATGTACATAAACATATATATGTATATATGATGAATTTGTCCTGCTTAATCATTTTATAAAGACCTTAATGGAAAGGATATGATAGCTGATCAATAAGTTCCATAATTAAAAAATTAATAAACACTGCAAGATATTTTATAACCATTTATTTTCTTCTTTGATTATCTGTCACTTATTAAGCAATTAATATGTCGGGTACTGGGGATAAGAACAAAAGGCAAAAATAATCCTTGCATTCCAGCTTACATTCCAATTTGGCAAAAACCAACCAACCAAACAAAACCAAAACACTTAAATAACTACATATTCACATTGTATCTTATAAATAGCAAGATAATACACAGTAGATAAAAGGTAACTTCCTAAGGAAGGCACTAGCCATTAGGAGGACCAGGACAAGTGTCTTGCAGAAGGTGGAATTTAAACTGACTTAAAGAAAGTCAGGAATATTAAAAGGGTAGGAAAGGAAATTATTCTAGGCATAAAAGATAGCTTGTGGAAAGGCACAGTGATGGAAAATGGAAATGTCTAGTATGAGGAACAGTAAGTAGCCAGTATTTTTAGGTATTATTTCTATTCATCACATTTTTGCTCTAACATTTTGAATTTTGTTTTTCATTTCAGAGTGTTTTGTTCGCAAATGTCTTTGTAATTTTGCCAGAACCATATGACTAATTTTTAAAAATTGATAACATAGTACATATTACACATTTCCCAATTTTCTTCAGCTCCAATTCTCTTCTTGCTTGCTTTTCTCTTTTCTTAGTGACTATGACCTTTAAAGGAGATGCATTCACCCCTATACAGAGTCCCACCTAGCTCTCATATTGCCAAAGCCCTTCCTGCTGATTTGCCATTTAAAGGTCACCTCAGAAAGAATTAAAGAGGAAACTTTTCTTGGACCTCTGAATGGTTTGAATAGAAATCATGGGAAATTTTAAATATGGCAGACTAACATGAGTATGTTTGAATCATGAACTCCATAGGATAGAATCAAACTACTCCCTAGATCTTGCTCAACTATTTTCTCTTTTCTAACTCAGGTATGAGTGGAACTGCAAACATAGGGCAGTAGCTGTGTTTCTTGGTCCCTAGATTCAGGGCTAACAATGTGGACCACATATGAAGTTAGAACTTTTTCCTATCGGGCTTCATCTAAAATCTCTGATGTAGTGAGTGCAAAATAGAAACAAACAGAATCTCAATCTTATCTTATTTTGAAACTAGTAAGGCAGTTTTATAGATAGACAGAGGGGGTTGAATCTAGACAGATAATGATTCTGAGTCAATTGATTAAGGCTGAGGAAGTGAAATCCTAATTGAATTATAGGGAAGTCTCTCTCCCAAGAAAGGGACAGAGGGAATTTTAGTTCCCCCTAGGACAAGGATTCTTACCTTTTTTTCTGATTTGGCAATCCAGTGAAATCTACAGATCCTCAGAATAATGGTTTTAGATGCATAAAATAAAATATATAGGATTACAATTGAAATCAATTATATTAGAATACAGTTATCTTTTTGTCTTTAAGTTTGTAGATCCCAGATCTACAAAACTCTTCCCTACAGAGTATTCCAAGTACTATTTCTTGACAGTTGAACTCTATATTCTGTCCCTTGGAAGGAGTGTTCAGTTATCAGTGTTGTAATGTGAAAAACACAAAGAAATACGTTACCTGAGTTTCTGGTTTCTTTGGATATTCCCAGGACTCCTAATATGGAGGCCTTAGGGGGGCCATTTGAGTGTGATCAGTTTGCTTAACATGGATCCCACTGCTTCCCCTGTCATGTGGATAGAGGAGCCTTTTTTGATTGACTCCCTGCTTCTTTAAAACTGATGAGACAGAGCCATTTGCCCTCTCTTTTCATCATGATCTTTTCCTGCTTTACTTTATTTGACAATTCTCATCTGTTGTGTCCAGCACTCAGAACGGATGCTGTGAACTGAATCACTGAGAGGATTTGCCATCCCCTGCTACCTCTACTGCCACAATTATATCCTGGCTTTGTGGTATTTGTTTCTGTTCTGTTTTTTGTCCTCCTCAGTTTCAGGTGACAGAGATATCTTCTATGCACCCATGCTCTAAGATTGTTGGCAGGGCGGTACAGCCAGTCAGTTTAGCATAGAAGCCCCCAGAAGCCAGAGGGCCTGAGGCAGTTTTTCACCATTCACTAAAAACAAAAAAAAAAACAAAACAAAACAAAACAAAAAAAAAACCCGGCTTTTTGGAGGAGACAATTCACCTTTTGGGTTCAGGGCAAGACACCTTTTAACACACTAGAGATGAGAAATTGCTTTTATTAGGAAAAGCTGTTACTGTTTTGGGGCATGTGTTCTATAGGAACCAAGCCAAGTTATGGAACCAAGCTAAGGAAATCCTCCTTAGAGACGGAGGTAATGTGTGTGTGTGTGTGTGTGTGTGTGTGTGTGTGTGTGTGTGTGTGTGTGGAGAAGGGGAGAGTATTATACCTCCCTTGTTTTTGGAAATTTATGGTTATGCCTTCTGAAACAAATATTCCTTTATAAAAGCTTCTGTGTTATAAATATAATAAGCCATTTCAATCCAGGCCATAGTAGATGAGGGATGGATAAAATGGATAAAACAAAAATAAGCTAGCAACAACAAAAAGCCCACAAACTTTTCCAAGACTGGGGAGAGAATTCTGAGTTGACAAACTGCCTCAGTCTGTATTTCTGTAATGTAATGTAATATATATATATATATATATATATATATATATATATATATATATATATATATATATATATATATATATATATATATATAATCTATTTACATTCCTATCCTAGGAATTTATAAGTAGAATACCTGTTTTTCAGAAGTTACTTATGATCTTTGACTAATCTAAAAATTTATCAGCATTTAATCCACCAGGCAATTTAGAAATTCCTTTAAAAAAAAGTATTTCAAGACAAGGAAAATATAAGACATTGAAATTTGGTCCTCTCTGGCATTCTATTCAGAAGCATCCAAGGGATCCATTATTCTCTTGCCCCTAAATACTTTAGATAATATTTTTCCCCATCCTACATGATTTAAGAGTGTCAATTTGTGAATGGAGCTATCACTGTGACTGACGAGTTGTCTCATGGTTCTGAAAAAGCTGAGAAGTTGGTTTTTTTTTTTTTTTTTGACTTTCACACACAGGCAGTTTTTCACCATTTGCTAAAAGAGAAATCTATGGCTGTTTGGAGAAGACAGTTCACTTTAGGGTTCAGTGGAAGACACCTTTTAACACAGTAGAGTTGAGAAATTGCTTTTATTAAGAAATACTGTTACTGGTTTTGGGCAGCACTCCACTTTGTTGTCATTTGTCTTTTCAGCATCAACTGTCATTTAAAAATGTCACCAATTTCTTCTAGTAGGGAGAGAAAACCAGAGAATAACATCCAAGCAACTTGGTAGAACACAAGCCAACTTGAAGAAATTCATAATTAAAAGCACTGCTAGGTTCTTTTTTCATCTCGCCAGAGTCCTTCTTGTTGATTTGGCATGTAAAGGTCCTATATCTCCTCTTCATATTATTGAATCAGGTTCTTTGGGCTGGTCACAACTTATTCTTCATAGTGCCAGATTACCTTATGTTTATGTGGCATTTTGGTATAGATGATTTTTAACTAATCACATGTAAAATTCCCAGTTTAATAGCACTTTAAGTTTTCCCAAGATTTTTTCCATAAGCATCCTAAGCATCCTACTGCCTTCATTTTACAGATAAAGAGCTTAACGCTTAAAGAGCTAAAATGACTAGTCCATGTCCTACAATCAGTAAATGTTAGTATCCTGATACAAACCCACATCTCCTAACTCCACATTCAGCAATGTGGAGTCTTTGACTCCATATTGCTTTTTTGACAAAAGAATGATGTGGACTTAGTATTTCCCATTTGGATGAGGAAACTGAGGCAGAGACTTTATAGTTAAGATCACATAGCTAGTTATGGTAGAGATGGAAATTACTACTCTCTCATGGTTTAATGCTCTTTGTAATGTTATTGCAATTCAGCATGAGATGGATATTCTAATAAATGGTGTCTCTTTAAAAGGGTAGTGAGGTAATTGAGAAACTACTTGGTAAATGTTCCTATCAACCAAAGCAAAATAAAAAAGTGAACCTTTAAGAAACATTAGTGTATTTTGAATGACATTCTTATTGCCTACTCTGTATTCATGATTCTTTAAAGTGAATTTGTCATCTTAAGTATAGAAAGCACACAGAAATTCTCTTTCAAATTACTTAGCAAAAAGCATAGCCTCTCTCTAGGGAAAGCCTATTTCAGTTATGTCAGCAAAAGGCCTGACTATCAAATTAATCCCTGTCTTATCAAAAAGACATTGATTCAAATCTTGCCTGAACTAGAGTCCTTGAAAATCTGATGGGAATAGCTCAGGCCTGCAAAGGAACTTATGAGGAATGACCCTGCTAGTTTTCAGTTGTATTCTTAGTGGAATTTGGTGTAAAGGGCTTACAAGCCTTTTCTTAACTCAATGTAGTTCAATTTAGCAACTGTGTAACATCAGATTAGAAGTGGGGTATCAAAAATTGCAGTCTCCCAGAAGTCATGGAATACATTCAAGAGTGATGGAGAAAAAAAAGCTGTATCTGATCAACTTTCACAGTATTAGAAGTATTATGATTCTTTGTAGACATGAAGACCGAGGGAGTAGACAGAAAATAAAAAATGGAGATCATACAGATCATTGTGAGATTCACAATGAAAAATGAAAACCTAAAGGACAATTCACCTGAGGAAGCAGAACTCATAACAAGAAGATGATTTAATATTTAATAAAACAGTCAAGTAATGGCAAGCACTTTGGGGGATAAACTCTGAGTTGATCTATTAAACTACAGAGGAGAATACTTCCCTAGAACAATTTTTTATTTTTTCACAATTAAAGGGGCACCCCAAATTGGCAAGAAGCAGTCTAGAATATTCTGCTGGTCTTTAATCCTTTCTACAATTTGGCACCTGACTAAAGCCAAGTAAATTTGAAGAACTATCAGTGTCCTGCCTAATTTTATCTTTCTGGTTTCTGAAGAGCTATTGACACATAATGGATAGAACACTGAATTTTGGAACAAAAAACAACTAGCTTTTAAATATTTTTCAAACTTTTCTTGTTGTGTGATGGACAAGTCATTTGCCTTCTCTAAAACTGTTTCCTGATGTGTAGGATGGAACTGTACTGCCCACCATACAGGGTTGATGTGAGGTTCAAAAAGGTGCTTTCTCAAATTTAAAGTAATTTACAAATGTCAGCTAAAATTAATATTGTCACCATTATCATTATTATTGAAATATAAGCCATGGCACAATTCAACACAGGCATGCAGACAAGAGAATACAGGTGTTTCATCTTTGTTGGCTTCCTTAGAATAAATAGAGAACAAAACAAGTGAAAGATTTTACTTGTGACAGAATAGAAGTATTCCCAAAGTTATGTGGGAGGCAAATCTGAGCATCAGCACTGAGAACTGCATCTTGTCCGGAGGCAGCTGATATTTTGATTAACTAGTTTGTAAGGATCTCCTACCATAATAAAAAATTCAAATTGCTTGCAAAATTATTCCAGAAATATTAAAATTAAAAGCATTGTAATTGCTAACCAAATATTTTAAGTAAATGGTTTTAGTTATTTTAAGTAATTGTGTTACCTAATGAATATATGGAACACTGAAGATGATTATTGCAGATTCACTATAGGCTATTAATTCTTCATTACAGGCCATAAAAATCCCCCAATCTGATACTACCTAGTGAGAGGAAAACATTTAAGATGAATAGTAGTATATGTGATCTAACCAATCTCGAATTACTGGAAGCACTTTGTTGAAGGCACAGGGAACTGGCTACCTTTTTGTCTGCAGGTATCTAGCCACCTAGTATGATTCATTAAACTCATTCTGAGACCATTTCCACCTGAAAGATTATAGTATCTGAATTACCAGAGATCTAAAGCCCCTTACCACTGGGGCCTGAAATCAGAATCTATACAGACATTTCCAGGGACTCCAAAATAATGAATTTACTTTCTCCTTAGTAACTACTCTGATGAAATCAGTCATTCCTCCCACTCTTGCTGAAGTGAAGACAAAGTATTCTGAAAACAGTGAACACAGGGGTTTTTAAACTTTTTTTTATGTCATAGATGCCTTTTGCAATCTTTTGAAGTCTAAGGAGTGCTTCTCAGAATTACATTGTTAAATGTATAAAATAATTGCATAGAATTACAAAAGAAAATAAAGGATAGTAAAAAGATGTAATTTTTTTCCATGTACATTTATAGATCCCTTGAAATCTATCCACTGATTCTTTGGGGGTGTCAGGACCACAAGCTAATAATCTCTGATCTAACATCACTCTACTGGGAAACGGGTAGCACTGGGCGGCATTTGGTGTGCCTACACAGAACATATTATGCTATTTGTTTTACTTATTATAATAACTGATTCACACTAGGATTTTCTGCAGAATGTCTCTCTGGGGATCACCTCACTAATATCTTGGTATGCTTTCTGATTGAACATAGAAACCACACTTATTGCAAGAGAAAACAAGACGAAGCTAGTACTATGAAGAATAGAATCAAATGCTCCTGAAAGAAAAATCTAATGTTCTTTCTTGAGTTACATGGATTCACTGAGATAAGTTTTGCCTTGGCTGTTAACCTTGACAAGTAGATTCAATCTGGATGGGTTTATTCATTTTTTGCAATAATCTGCAGCAAGGGGCCATTCCACATGCTTGTTTTAACCAGTTGAGAGAATATGTTGATACATAACTTCTCATAGATACTTGTGTGTTAGTGGGCTTAAAAGGGGTCCTGATTCCCATTTTATAGGCATCTGCTAGCATAGAAGACTTGCTGGCTTTTAGAAAGCAGTCCTGGATGACCAGATATACCTGAGGTGCTTGCAAGATCTAGAAGAATGGGCTTCCTACTCGAGACCTTGTTCTTTTTCTTATGAATCACTGCTCAATTACCCATATGCCCTTTCCAAAGTCAGATTTTTCCCCCAAACACTTGGAGCAAGTTATTTGTAATCAACTGAGTTCAAACAAAACTATAGCCAGAATTTTTAGGACCTGAGACAAATGCCAATTCTGCCTCCCCAGAACCAGCAGCAGAAAAACCTCAAATAAATGTCTAAAAGACAAATACAATTGAGGTGGGGGTGGACATATATCTAAAAGAAATTTACTTGGGCTTTGGCAGTGGCATTTGAGGGGAGGTGGTAAAAATCATGCACCATTTGGCAGCTTCCTATTTTTAAGATTTTTGCCAACTAAGTGCTCAGCTGATTTGTTCCTTTGCTTTGGAAGAAGTGTAACTCATCAATGCCCTCTAAATTCTGGCACCCTAGGAGCAAAGTCATGCTTGTACCCCCCTAGTTATGGTTCTGAGTACGTCTTTCCAGATAATTTTAGAGCCTTCACAAAAGAAAATGAAATCCACAGATTTTACTTCCAATTAGATTCAGATAGTTGTGTTGTCCTGCTGAACCAAGAGGGAATAGACCTGTTTTTTGTTTTTTTTTTTTGTTTTTTCAAAATGATTGGGTCTCTTGTGAATTCTCCAGTTGAAAGTTGTTAACCTAAGACAGAGAATCAAGGAGACCTATTCTAGTCAAAGTGATTTGATCTCCAGGGAATTCTCTTCTTGAAGGTGTTAACCTAGGACCAGTCCATACCTCTATGGTTACTTCCAGAAAAAAGGAAACTCTTCTTAGTTTGGTTCACCTGGCTCATTTTAGCCATACTCAAAAGGCCTAAAGGTAAGCCAGACAGGGAGAATCCTCAGCTGCCATATGAGAGGGTGCTGCTCTACTTTATTTGGGGTTTTTTGCCATTTTTGTGGTATTAGGGAACTCATGTCTTCATTTCCTCTTTTTAGTAGAACATTTTTTTTTTTTTTTTGTGGTTTTTAGTTTGGATTCTCAACAGCTGACACAGTGTCCCAGAAACAGAAAGAACTTAATAAATGCTTATTGAATGAAGGTATGTATTTAATATGCCATTTGCCATATTCAAAAGATCACTGAAAATCAGAGATGGAAGGGACTCTTATCTGGTTGAACACTTATTTTTTTTAAATGTTGGGTTATTTTTTAGAACCTGTGGCAATAAATGAAATCTCAGTGAAGAGGTAGATTTGGTCGACCTTTGCAGATGAGTGCAAGAACATAGGAGACAGTAGATCACTCACTCCCAGTAACTGAGTGGAGGAGCCTATGAATAAGTAGTGCTTTTCTGGGCTTATTTGGGAGTGGGCAGATGGAAGGAATACCAAACCCTTTGCTCCCTCTCTCTCCCTTCCCGGGTTTCCTTCAATAACATATTAGATCCAACCTCTGCAATGGGGAAAGCAGAAAACTGAGGGGAATCAAAGCCAGCAACCATAATTTTGGCTTCCTTTGCCAAAAGACCCAGAAAGGACAAGGAAATGGAGGGAGACTGCCCTTCTCCCCTTAACCCCTCCCGAGGACGTTGGAGGAGTCTTAGTTAGAAGTCGGCTGGGGAGTGGGAACCCCTTGATGTCAGCCTCTTTGGAAAGGGTAGAAACATTTTCCAGCCTACCGATGAGTGTTAAGACACAATCGAACCCCTTCCCAGCCGAGGAGTAAGAGCCGGGGTATATGCTACTCTGGAGAACGTGCTTGAAGCCAGGATTAGAGTGTGGTTTGGCCCTTGAGCAACTGGTCACTCAAAGGCCCGAACCCCTGGGTCTCGACTGGGACAGAAGCTGGGCTGATAGGGAAGCCCACTTTCGGTGCTAGGTGCAGAGAACAGAGGGTGGGGGTGGGAGGATCTGGATCCCAGGAAATGGAATCTGGCAGTGAGAACCCAAGGCTGGATGGGAATGGGGCCCGAGGGGAGGGAAGAAGATGCCAGGGTCCCCGAGAGCAGGGAGGGGGCGGGTGGGGGGAAGAGGAATGAGAGCCGAGGCAGCTCGCGGGAGGAGGTGCCTGGAAGCCTGGGTTCTGAAATAGCAGCAAAGTCAGGACTCCAGGATTTTGGCGTGTCCCACCCTCCCCATTCCCTCCAGCAAAGTGGGGGACAGGACGGGGAAGGCCAAACCATGGGTTTAATCCCCAAGTAGAGACACAGATACATGTGGAGACAATGTCCAGACAAATGTGGGGCTGTGGGGCCGAGGGCGCCGCTCAGTTCTGGGGGGGATCCGGCGGGGACGGGGAGGTGCCATCGCGTAGACTCAGGGGGGCGGGGGTCCGCCGTGGGCCCTTGCAGTGACCCCGAATACAGTGAACGTGGCCGCAGCTCTCATCGTGCTCCTCTTCGCTCTCCGTGGAGCTCTCCCCAAAGGCCCGCGGCTTCTTGTAGATGCAGCAGCACTTGGACGAGCGCCGTCCAAGGTGCTCGTTGTCCACAGTGTCCGTTGACCAGCCCACCTTCTTGTCCGTCTTCCGTTTGCGAAGTTTGATGGTTAGGCTGCGGTTCTCCCCCGGCCGCCGGCCGGGGTCCGTTGTCACGATCCTCGAGGTCTTCGTTAGGGTCTCGCTCAGCCCAGTCTTGGTCTCGGCCATGTCGTTGGGGGCAGGCGTTAGCTTCCTTTCCCTGGCTCCCGCGGGGAGTCCAGCCCCCGGTGTCGGAGGAAGCAGGAGTCGGGGTGCAGTTGTTGTGGCTCCTCGGGGAGCTCGACTTCCCCACCCGTCCCCCCAGCGGCACAGCGCCCCACTTCCGGCTCCTTGTTTCCGGGAGGCACCCGCATTTTATATACCTGAGAAAATGGAAGCCCCGAGGAAGTGACGTCACTGGGCTGAAGCAACAGCTCATTGGAACGGGAAATTCAAGCCTTTCCATTGCCCGGCGGAGAGTTCCATCGCGAGACGGGGTCCGGGAAAAGAAGGAGGGGACCCAAAGGCAGGACCGAGGACTCCCGAACTCTCCCTCCCGGACTGAGAGCCGATTTTCATTTCCGGAGAGCCTCGGGAGCATCCGCGGGCGAGGGGGACGTCGCTGAGAACACAGCCCCCTCCAGGTACCGTTCCCACGCCCCGCCGGGCATCCTTGCGTGGGGCTGCAAGCGCTAGCGTCCTACCCGGGCCTCAGGGCCGCAGACCGTGTCCCCGAACTTCCTTCGGGGAGCATCCGGGAACCCACGTACTGCGGAGAGGCGCCCGGGGCCGCCAGGCCGCTGTTGGCTGGGCCAGAGGGTCGTCCTCGACAGAGCCGCCTCAAGCCACCGGGCTGTGCCCCTTAGTGCCCCCGCACGGGCCTATTTTCTGTGCACTTAACTGTGCTCTCAGATTCCTCCAGCATTCTTCTCCTTCTGAAGTCGGCCCTCTTTCGTCCGACCGCAACGTTCAACAAGACTCCTCTCCCCAAAGCTGCCAAGTCTCGTATTTCTTGGACCCGATGACATTTTCTCAATCTTTTTTTTTTTTTTGCCTTCTCTGTAGCATTTGGAGGTACAGACCATCCCTGTAGCCAGGACGCACTTTTCTCATTGGGATAGTTTTCTCCTGCTTTCAGGAACACATACATTCAAATCCTGCCTCTGACACATAGAGACTCACAAGTTATCTTGGGGTTTAGTTTTCTTAAACCAAAACCACTCTGATTCTCATTGATTCTCCATGACCCAATGTGGTCACTGTCTGGGTCCTGGTTGACTCTCATTGAAAGTAAATAGCAATCATTTCTGCTTTAGTCAGAAACCCTGAGGGTCTTCCCCTACCAGATTTATTTATTTGGGTTCTTCCTTCCTCTCCCTTCTTTCCTTCCTTCCTTCCTTTTTTCCTTCCTTCTTTCCTTCCTTCCTTCCTTTTTTCCTTCCTTCCTTCTCTTTGTTCCCTTTCTTTCCTTCTCTTTCTTTCTTCCTTGTCTTCATTCCTTTTCTTTCCTTCTCTTCTTTCCTTCCTTCCTTCCTTCCTTCCTTCCTTCCTTCCTTCCTTCCTTCCTTCCTTCCTTCCTTCTCTTCCTTCCCTCCCTTCCTTCCTCCTTTCATTCCCTCCTCCCTCCCTCCTTTCTTGGTCCTTCCTTCCTTCCTGCCTTCCTTCCTTCCTTCTCTTCGTTCCCTTTCTTTCCTTCCTTCCTTCTCTTCCTTCCTTCCTTCTTTCCTCCTTTCATTCCCTCCTCCCTCCCTCCTTTCTTTGTCCTTCCTTCCTTCCTTCCTTCCTTCCTTCCTTTTTCTTTCTTCTTTTTTCTTTCTTCTTGTTTGGTTTCTATTTTTGACTAGGTGAAAGAGAAGATTCTTTCCTCAACTGGTACCTAGCCTTAATCACTGAATAAGTGTGGCCGCAATCCTATTGAAGATCTTAATTTAAAAAGGTCAAGGTTTCCCACTGCATCCAGGGCCATCTCCAGTCATCCTGATCTCTATCTGGCCACTGGACCAGTGGATGACCCAGAGTTTTTTGCTAGACCTGTACTTACAGCCATCACATTTTGGTAAAACAACCATATCATGTGTTTTATTGACATAGACTTTTAGACATTAACTAGGCTACAATTAAGAGACAGGAAAAGGCTTATGAAATATAGGACTTCAGTTAACAGGGCAAGAAAAAGTATCTTTGCTGTTAAGTTGTATTGTGTGATATATAAGAGAAAGAGAAAAATTATAAATCGTTTCCCTTAAAAGACCTCATAACTGGGGGATTTTAAAAGTCCTGTTTTTTTTTTTTTCAATTATGAAATGAAAGAACACTTAGTTGTTCCTATTTCACATGAGCTCTTCTTTAAAAAAAAAAAAAAAAAAAAGTCTTCCAAAAGTCTGATTAAGTAGAAGATGCCATTTTCAGCATAAGCACCAAATAAATATACTTCAGTGGTCCCATATGGGCTCTTACGTTGTAGTACTGGATTTTCTGTGCCATTGTCATATTTACTCCTTAGGTATAACTTCAGATTCCTGGAGAAATGTTTCTTAAACAGGTTGGTTTTTTTAAGTATCATGTGACAAAAGCTCCAGTATATATCTGATAATTTAAGAGAAAATTTGTGTCAAAAATAGTGGAAAGTCTTTTCTCAGCAGAGATAAGGATGAATAAATAATAGAAATATTCTATGAAGCATGAACTTTCCTGCTAGGTCCTTTTCCCCTTTAATAAGTAAATAGAATTCTGAATAGGAGTTCTGAGTTTGAGACCATGTCTTGGAAATCCTGTGAGTTCTCCTCCATAATTTTTTTAGTAGTTTGGGACTCTGTAATATTTCATCCCTTGACTTTTAGCTCTTCTAAGTAATGAAAATGAGTCAACATCTTTCTGGGTCATCAATACACATGTACCCATGTCCTTGGTGTTCCCCAGATCACTAATTTCCTTTGACTTCAGTGAGCATTTGAACTTGCTATCTTAGGTCATACTTTGTTTTCTCAATCTCATTTACAAAATAATCTTGCCTTGTTGATCTGTTGCTTTGTGCTTTGTCTATCCTGCATTTTCTTTTATTCTCCCTGGACATGTTACCATTTGGTAGCTTTATGAGCTCCCATGAATTTAATTATCTCCATGCAAATGTCTCCCAAATCTACATCCATAACCTTATTCTCTCTCCTCAATCCTAATTATATGTCTCCAACTACCTATTGGATATTTCAAACAAATGTCCCATAAATACCTCAAACTCAACATTTCTAACACTCAGCTCATTCTTTCTTCCCCCATCCCTGCCAAATTACTCCTCTGCTGGATTTCCCTATTTCTTTCAAGTACTACTACCCTTCCAATCACACAACTTCACAACCTTGACGTTAATCTTTACTTCTTACCCTCCTTTCCTAATATCACTATTTTTTGGTGACAGTGTATAACAATGAATCATGGTACACTTTAATCTTTAAAGAGTTAAAACTGAAAGTCACAGAAAGGGCAATGTAGAGAAACAAAATAAACACACAAAAACAGCTGATTTTTAAAAATGCCATTAAAGAGATGACAAATTTTTGAAAATTGGTTTGTCATGTGGGATAGAGTGAAGGGTAACTGATGACCAGCCTGTAGGCTTGCAGGAAATGATGGGTTGTACAATCTGTATCACTTGAATGAACTACTACATCAGACTACAGATCTCATGTGAAATTGTTTATGAACATTATTTATGATCATTTACATAGTTATTTATGTATTTTTTTTCCTCAGTGGTTCTTCTACCTCAAAAGCCCATCAAGACCTCAGCAGGAAGTCTCTTTTGCTGAACCTGGAAGAATAAGAATTCTGAAATGATAGCTAGTAATTCTGTAATGTTTTAAGAATCGCAAAGTTCTTTATAAAATATCATCTCATGTGATCCTCACAACCAATGTGTTGTTATTTTTGTCCCAATTTAGTAGATGTAGAATCTGAGGTAGACAGAGGTTAAATGCTTGGGGTTACACAGATAGTAAGTATTTGAGGCAGGATTTGAATAAAACTTTCTTATTCTAGATCCAGCACTTTATTCATAGCATAACCTACCAGTCAGACTTGTGGTTTAGGAAAATTATTCTGACAGATAAATAAAGGATAGATTAGAGAAAGATTATGAGATTATTATCATTTTCAGGTGAGAGATGATAAAATAGAAACCTAGGGTGGTGACCATGTAAATAAAGAGAAAAGGATGGATGTAATATGTCTACTAGAGATAGAATTAAAAAATTTTGGTAAGTAATGGAATATAAAGTTTTCTATAAAAGGATTCAGTATGGAGAGTTGAAAAGTTTGATTGGGAAAAGAGGAGATATAGAAGATGAAAGTTAATGAGGATGGGAGGGAAGGAGGAAGAGAGAAAGAAAAAGAAAGACAGAAACAGAAACAGACAGAGACATAGATGGACAGACAAAGGAGACATATGGATGGTCTGTTGGAGAAGATATGAAAAAAATGGGATTCAGGATATATGTAGAGAAGCTGTTCATCGAGAAGAGAATGTCTATATCTTCCCCAACCAATTAAAGCAAGACTGGAATAAACGAAAAAAAAAAGCAAGGATTTTAAGATGAAATAGGTACAGGGGTCCTCAAACTTTTTAAATAGGGGGCCAATTCACTGTCCCTCAGACTGTTGGAGGGCCGGACTATAGTAAAAACAAAAACTTTGTTTTGTGGGCCTTTAAATAAAGAAACTTCATAGCCCTGGGTGAGGGGGATAATCGTCCTCGGCTGCCGCATCTGGTCTGTGGCCCTAGTTTGAGGACCCCTGAATAGGGTAAGGGAGCTAAAGGATAATAGCCTTGATTGTCTTGGTCTTCAGCTGAGAGAATGTAATGGGGATTGGGAATATGGGAGAGGTAAGAATAGAAGAGGTTTGAAATAGCTACTGTGATTAATGGTAGACAGAATTAATTAAGGAATAATAAAATCATATTTAAAGATAATTTCCATTTAAGTCAGATCCTCTTTCCCCATTTATGATAATTCAGTGATAACCCACTTTACTCCCTCCCTCCCAAATATGAAATATCTTAAATTAGAATAACAATATCCAATGTGTGATTTCTCTTGATAACTTTAAGGTATTTTTCATGTGTAATTCTTCATTGATGGGATGTTGCAATTAGATGAGTTACCCAGTTTGCATTGGTGGTAATGTTTCCATATCAGAGAGTAGTAAGAACTTAATAATTGATTTTTCATTGATTCATTCGCTTATTCCATCACCCAACATTTACAATGAATTCTCAAATCTTATTGCCTCTCCCGCTATCTCTCACATCTGTTCCTCCCTGGATCAAGTCCTCACTATTTATCACTTGGTTTATTGCGATAGCCTCCAATTTGGTTTCTCAGCCTCAAGTTTTCCTCTTTTCTATTCCCTCCTTCCCATAGCTGAGTGATTTTTCTGAAGTGTGGCTCTGATTATGTAGTTTTCCTTCTAAATAAAATTCCATGACTCCCTGGGGTCGCTAGAATAAATTATAAGCTCCTCTGCTTGGCTTTTAATGCTTTGCACAAGCCTGTCTTATCTAACCTTTCTAGTCTCATCACTACTTTTTCCTCTTTTTGCTTAATAAATATTTATTGGCTTATAGATTGTTATAAGAAACTGAGTTTCTTCATCCCACTAACTAGATACCAATGACCAAAATATTGTTATACTTGAATGTCCTGAATTTTATTGATTTTGCTCATGCTTTTTCTCATGTTTTTGGAGGTTGGAGATTGGAGGTAGTGGTACTTAGGAGAGAGAAAGAAGGGAAGGTGGCAAGTATGTGTAGAATAGATACATGTAGGCATAAATATACAATAGACAACTCTCCCAGGTGCCTTAACAAATTGCTTCATGACCAGTATATATAATGGTTGCTCGGTACTACAAAGTTTATTATAGTATGTTCAAGAGGATGGAGGATCTGTAATTAGGAGACACAAGCCTGATTCTTGACCCTGCTATTATTAGTCTATACTTTGGGAGGCCAGGGATGATCATTTGATTCTTTTTGTAACCCCAGTGCTTAGCAGAGAGCCTGGCCCATTGCTTGTTGCTGACTAGTTGTGTCTGGCCCTTGGCGGTCCTTATGGGGTAGTTTGCCATTTCCTTCTCCACTGCACTAAGCTAAGTAGGGGTTACATGCCCTGCCCGGGATTAAACAGGTAGTGAGTATCTAAGACTAGATTTGAATTTAGAGTTTCCTGACTCCAGACTCAACTTTCCTTCCATTGTGCCATCTAGCTGCTTCCAGCTAATTAATAAATGCTTACTGACTGACTTCATTTTCTGAACCTTGATTTCCTTACGGAGAAGATGGGGATAATTCACAATATTCCTCAAAGAATTGTTGGGAATTCCAATTGAGATAAAATTTTAAAATAACTTTTTGGTTGTAAGGTGAGATATAAATATAATCATTATTAGCAATTAATAACACTTTAGCAATGTTAATTTCACTGAACTTAGTAATACAATCACTTATAAAATTAACTCTATAGGCATAGGAAACAAAATATTTTGTTAAAAACTTATTTTTAAAGATACATATATATAGGAACCAGATTTGTGGGTCTTGCCCTCATCAGCACCACTGCCTGATGAAATGCTTTTATGGTACCAAAAAGACTCAAATAAACACCTTCAAAATAATCTTCCTTCCCTAAGAAGAAAGGAGATGCTTTCTGCAACTCTATGAAAACACTTGTTAAAACCTTATCATTATTTCTGGCGTTTTAGCTATCTCCTGTACCAAAGTTAATTTTCTTGAAGACTGGCAATGACCCCAGCAGCAAGAGGAATGGAGTCTTTGCCTTCAATGCAAGTTGGCTTTTGAAATAGCTGGTCACCTTCCAAGGGTGATTTCTGAGGTGAGAGTCAGGCCTTCCATCCAAAAACATATTTTTCTCCAAATTCACTGAAAACTCACTGGCCTCCTTAGGGATTAAAGCTTTAGCTTCTGTTAAAATGCAGATAGCCCTGGGAGGATACAAGAAATCATCTTTTCTCTGAGAATGCATTTGAATTGAAGGAAGGGTGAGATAGCATAAAGACATAGAGATTCTGAATTTATGGCATACTATGGAGGGTAAAAGGAGCACAGGAAAGGCTATCTAGGTATACATTTTTTCTTTTAACAAACCTCACTTCTGTCATGAATTGTTTCTTTATATTATGGTTTTATAATAATCTGTTGCATAGGATAGCCTCAAGTTGTTGATAAATTAGACCTGCCATGTTTTCATAGTTAGGATTACCTCTGCCCCCCTTTCAGCACTCTTTCCCAGTATGGTAGAATCTGTTTAAGTTAATATCTCAGGGAAAAAAAAAAACTCACTCAATTTGCAGAACACAACATTTAGAATAATATTTAGACACTTACACATGCCCATTTCAGTGGCATTGGCTTGGCTACAACTGGAAGGCCTCTACCTATCTGTGCAATTAAAAAGCTCTCTACTGGGCTCCTTCATTCTTAGCTCACTGGATAGCTGCATTAATTGGGAACATTTTTTAAAACCTATAATTAAATCTGGCAATCTGAAACAATTAATTTTTTTCTTTGAGGTTAATCTTGCTTCTCTGAATATTCTGAAACCCTTCCAAAACATCAGTGTACTACAGCATACAGAGTATTATATCCTTTTAAAATGTCTTCTTTTTCCACATGGAAACAACTGGAAAAGCTCATTCAGAAGGAAGCAGAAATGCTCAGAGTTTCACCTGTCTTTGCTGAGCTTTTTCTTGCTTTATGGGGATCATCAAGGAGGCTACTAGATATACATGTTGGTCTGACTTCCATACTTACCAGTCAGTCCGTTTTAAAATTTGAAAGATGTCTTCCCTGAGCTGTGTGCTAGAGAATTTGGAGTGAGAAGACTTGGCTTTGATTCTCAGTCCTACTATATATCACCTGATTTCTGGGCCTGTTTCTTCATCTATAAAATTATGAGGCTGAACTAAAGTCCTTTCTCATAGAAGAGAACAAAGATAATTTGTCTAACTAAATTCACATATTTGGCATTGTTACAACTTGACTATTCTAAGCTAAAACTCAATACTATAAGAAAAACAGTTCTTATTTAAAGAAGGGATGAAAGATTGTTGGCATCATAATACCATATAAAAAGAGCTATTTGGTAATTCAAAAAACATTTATTAAACACGTATCTTGTAAAAAAGAACTATACTGGATTTTAGGGCTACTAAGATAATGAATTCCTAAAACAACTACTATCTTCAAGGCACTTAAATTTCTATGTTTAAAATCAAATACCGATTGTTACATTTGTTATTTCATCTTTGTTAATCTAACAAGGTTCAAAAATACTCTCAATGGAATCATTAATAAAACAGGTGTTTATAATAAAAAAATCAATTAACTTTTATGGCCATCACTGATATAAGAAACATTAAGAAATGGTCCCTCTCCTGAAGAAACTTACATATTAAATGGATAAGCAATGCTAACATTTATACAAAATAGCTTTTCAATTTTAAAAAGCTTTCCTCATTAGTGAAAAAAATGAAATACACACACACACACACACACACACACACACACACAAATATTGGGAGAGCTAGAGAAGGTTCAGTTTAAAGCTATGGTTTTACTCTGAAATCCTAACCTAAAGAAATCTCCATTTTCCATTTCCTCCCAAAATCATTGTTCCCACTTCCTGTTGCCTGGACCTTCAACTGGGATATTAGGTTGCTCCTCTCATTTCCTTCACAACTGTATCCTTCCATTTTTTTCTTTTTATAGTCACATGTTTACTTGGCCCAGAATGCTGACCTTCTTTGTCTTATCTGGGAATCACTAACAAGGTTTATATGATCACAGATTTATAACTGGAAACAACCTTAGAGATCATGGATTTCAATTCTTTTATATTACAGTTGAGGAAATTGAAGATAGAGAGGTTGAGTTTTCTTGGGCTACACAACTAGTGTGAGCTTGAGAGGATGCAAATAAGGATTTCCCCCGTTCCAAATCCAGTGCTTTTTCTACTGCACAATACTGGTCCATGTGCTAGAAAGTTACAAGTTTTATATGGAAATGCCAGAAAAAATGAATTTCCATTTGTCTGTACATGATTCTATATGTGTATTTGGCTCTCCTTAATTCTTATAGTCTCCTTTAGAACTATATCTCTTCAACATTCCCCAACAATCTGATATTCTTATTTTGTTGAAGAATACAAAGAGAAGCATAGTAGAAAATGGGAAGAGGAAGAAAAATTTTTTCTCCACATATTGTTTCTGTGTGAAAAAGCAGGGAACATGGAGAGTTTTTATTGTTTTATTCCTGGACACCTGAAGTTTTGTGTAATATGTGCGAAACATTTTACCTAAGATCTCTGTGGACTGGCTTGCCCACATCAAATTGAATAAATGCTTTCAGGTCAAATTGGGAGCTGGTGATTTCCTACATGAACTAATTACTACCTTGAGGTAACATCATCGAGGGGAGTTAAATGTCTATTGCTTACATCTCTAGACCCTGAGCCATTATCAATATTCTTCCTAATTAAATAAATCAGTAGCAATGACACCATTAACTCTTAAAAGAAGAAATCAAGCACAAGAACAATCATAAAACTGAACAGTCCAACTCTAAAACTGGCTCTTATTTTCCCACCAAGAAGCAAAGTTTCCATGAAGGAAAAGGAGCACAAATTAGGCATTGAAGAAAAAAGGAAGGAAAAAAAGACTTTATTAAGTGCCTGTTATGTATTCTCCCAACAAACTGAAATATAGCTGCTATTAATATGCTCTTATATTGTCATCTCCATTTTATTGATGAGGAAACTAAGAGAGATTAAGTGATTCCCTCAGGATGGTACAACTAGTAAGTGTCTGAGGCCAGAATTTAATTTGGGTTTTTTGTGTATTTGTTTGAACTTCTGGCTTAGTACTATGAGAACCAACTACCTCTATGAGTAGGAAACCCATGTGCCCAAGAACAATTCAGAAGATTAGAATGCAAAAGCATTGATGCTCTTGGTTTCCTTAAGGAATACTTTATAATAATTGTCACTCACTGGGCGCAGCTATTCTCCTGAGCCTCTGCTCTCTTGTTGGGCAAAGCTATGTCACCTCTGCTGCTATTCTGGGGTTACTGAAACAGTATTAATAGAGTTTAAAGAAAAGAACATCTCTTAGTGTGGGATATGCAAAATTATGAAGGGAAGCTTCCCTAGCTCACTCGAAGGTTGTATTAACTCATTAAAAATGGTGTCCCTAAGTCTACAATTTGTAACACTATTCAAGCTGGCTCTCTAAGGTGTGAGGAGACCCCCCCCCCAAAAAAAAAAAAAACTCTTAGGTGGTATGGCAGCAAATCTGACAATCTAACCTAAATGGATTAATATTTACAAAAATATAATTTGCCCAGATTAACAGAAGAGGAAATAAAATATTTAAATAGTTCTATTTTTTAAAAAGAAATTGAACAAATCATTAATGAACTCCCTAAGGAAAAAAAAAAATCTTCAGGGCCAAGTGGATTCACAAGTGAATTCTAACAAACATTTAAAGAGCAATTAATTCCAATCCTATGTAAACTATTTGGAACTAGGTAAAGAAGTCCTGCTAAATTCCTTCTATGGCACAAATATGGCACTGATACCTAAACCAGGAAGAGCCAAAACAGAGAAAGAAAATTACAGACTAATGTCCTTAATGAATATTGATGCAAAAATTTTAAATAAAATATTATCAAAGAGATTATAGGAATTTATCATCAAGATAATACATTATGACCTAATGGGATTTATACCAGGAATGAACAATATCAGGAAAACAAAACTAAAAGAAATCATATATTAATCTCAATATATTCAGAAAAAGCTTTTTACAAAATACAGACCCATTCCTATTAAAAACACAAGAGAGCAAAGGGATGAAGGAAGCTTTTCTGAAAATAATAAGCAGTATCTATCTAAAACCAACAGCAAACATTATTTGTAATGGAGAGAAGCTGGAAGCATTCCCAATTAGATCAGTAGTGAAACAAGGATGCCCATTGTCACCACTATTTTTCAACATTGTATTAGAAATGTTATCTTTAGCAATAAGAAAAGAAAAAGAAATTAAAGGAATTAGAAATGGCAACGAGGAAATAAAACTATCACTCTTTGCAGATGATATGATGATATACTTAGAGAATCCTAGAAGATCATCCAAAAACCTAGTGGAAACAATTCACAGCTTCAGCAAAGTTGCAGGATATAAAATAGACCCACACAAATCATCTATATTACTGACAAAAGTCCATCAGCAAGCGATAGAAAGAGGAATTCCATTTAAAATAACTGTAGACAAAATAAAATATTTGGGCATTTACTGCAAGATAAACTCAAGAATCATGTGAACACAATTACAAAACACTTCTCAAACAAATAAAGTTAGATCTAAACAATTGGAAATATATCAATTGCTCATGGTAGGTCAACCTAAAATAATAAAAATGACAATTCTGCCAAAATTGTTCTACTTGTTCATTGTCATATCAATCAAACTGTCAAAATTATTTTATCAAACTAGAAAAAATAACAAAATTCAACTGGAAGAAAAAAGGCCAAGAATATCAAGGGAATTAATGAAAAAAAATACAAAGGATAATGGCTTAGCAGTACCAAACCTAAAACTATAGTATAAAGTCACAGTCATCAAAACCATTTGATACTGGCTAAGAAATAGAGTGGTGGATTAGTGGAGTAGATTAGATAAATATGACATCATAATCAAGGCCTGTAAGTAATCTAGTATTTGAGAAACCCCAAACTCCAGCTTCTGAAATGAGAACTCATAATTTGACAAAAATTGCCAGGAAAACTGGAAAATAATGTCAGAAACTTGGCATAGACCTACATCTCACACTTCATACCAAAAGAAGGATAAAATGTACATGATTTAGGCATAAAGGATGATACTATAAACAAATTAGGACAGCAAGAGACAATTTACTTATCAGATCTTTGGAGGAGGAATTTATGACCAAAGAAGAACTAGAGAACATTATAAAAGGCAAAATTGACAACTTTGATTACATTAAATTAAAAAGTTTTTGCACAAACAAAACCAACAAAAACAAGGATAAAAGGGAAATACAAAGCTGAGAAAAAAATCTTTACAGTCAGTGTTTCTGATAAAGGTCTTATTTCTAAAATATATAAAGAACAGGGTCAAATGTATAAGAATATGTCATTCCCCAATTGATAAATAGTCAAAAGGTATGAAGACAATTTTCAAATGACAAAATTAAAGCCAAGTATGGTCATATGGTCTCTAAATCACTTTTAATTAGAGAAATACAAATTAAAACAACTCTGAGATACTACCTCACACCTCGATTGGTTAAGATGACAGGAAAGATAATGATAAATGTAGGAGAGGATGTGGGAAAACTGGAACACTAATACATTGTTGGTGGAGTTGTGAATTGATCCAACCATTCTGGAGAACTATGTCCAAAAGGCTCTCAAACTGTGCATACCCTTTGACCCAGCAGAGACATTACTGGGTCTGTATCCCAAGAAAATCATAAATAAGGGGAAAGGACCTACATGTGAAAAGATATTTGCAACTTTGCTTTTTTGTGGTAGTAAAGAATTGGAAAAGGAGTGGATGTCCATCAATTGGGGAATGGCTGAATAAGTTCTAGTATATGAAGATAATGGAATATTATTGTTCTATAAAAACGATGAACAAATTAATTTTAAAAAGGCCTAGAAAGATTTATGTGAACTGATCCTGAGCGAAACAAGCAAAGCCAGGAATACATTGTACAAAATAACAGCAAGAATGTGTGATGATCAGCTATGAAAGACTTGGTTCTTCTCAGTGGCTTGGTGATCCAAAGAAATCCCAATAGATCCCAATAGAAATCTGCCAATATATGCCAGAAAATGCCATCTGCATCCAGAAAAGGAACTAAGGAGACTGAATGTAAGTCAGCACATGCTATGTTCACTGCTTTTTTCTGTTTGTTTTTCTCCCATGGTTTTTCTCTTTTGCTCAGATTTTTTCTCTCCTAACATAATTCAAAAAGCAATGTGTATTAAAAATAAATAAATTTTTAAAAATAAAATTAAAATAAATAAATGTTAAAAACAAACAAACAAAAAACTCTGAGGTGGTAATAATAAGCAATGAAGACAAAGCTCTGAAGTGCTTCTACTTTCCAAGGTGCAGGTGGGTGAAAGGCCTTCCCTTACCCTAGCCAGCACTTTAGAGAGTAGAGGAGTTCCCTTCCTGCAATCAATTCTTAAACTACAGAGCAAGAAGACTAATTACCAGTGAGTTGCAAAACTTGTCTTCCTTTGATGATCTGGATTAGTCTAAACTCAGCTCAATGTAATTGAATTCTCAGTTCTTCTGTTTCGTTTCAAGTCATTTTGTCTCTCTCCCTCCCTGTTTGTTTCCATGTTTTCTACATCTTCTGTCTATGATCAGTAACTGACTCCTGCCACAGAGCAGGGCTCCCAGGTACTAAGTTTCTTATATCTACTTTTGGGTGAGAAAGGTAGTATAAAGACATTTCTCTGGTCTTATAAACCTATGAGAGCATCATTAGAATTTCCCAAGCTCTTGGATAACTTACCTGCAAATCATTGCCAGATAGATAGAACATTTTCTCTCAAATGATTTATTTTCCCTTAATCAATATTCTGAGATTATCTTCTACTTTATAAATGTAGGTTGGTTTTTCATTCTTATTGTTATTGTTATTGATTTATATTTTTAATGTATTACTTGGAATTGAGGGGAAAATAGAAGTCATATCTCTTTAACATTTATTCTTCCACAAGACGAAAAAACAAAACAAACAAACTATCTTTTATATGGCTTTTTGGTAATAACAACTTGCTATTTTAACCTCCAGATGCCATTTGCATTTCATAATGCAATTTACCAGTTCTGAAAGGACAGTGATAAAATGATCTGACCTTTACATATTACGGCTAGATTTCTTTTTCAGTATTCATTGGGAAAATATGAGGAACTACATTCTTTTTAGTATTCCTGGAAAATGTGTTTTCCTGCCTTTTCATACTCAGGAGTGAGTTTGTTTGTGGTATAAACCTACCTCCTTGTCACCCTCTATAAATGTTGGTTTACTGATGCTTTTCTTTTTATGGTATAACCCACCCAGGTATGACCCTGGAATTCTATTAATCAGAAATCTCATCAGCTGAAAAATAAAAATAGGCTTAAAATCTTCAAAGATTTTGGGATTGAACCAGATCAGACAAATTATCTTCTGGTTCTTGACTCTTTTAAGACCACATCATAATGTCGATGAAAAGTCAGCAAGAATCCCCCTCCCCTAATCTGCCAACCTAAATTATATCTACTCTTTGGAGAAACCTGCTGTTGCTTTAATGGTAATATGGGAAACCAAAATAGTATAAAAGAAACTCTTTCCAGATTATTACACAAATAGGCAAGTGGATTGGTAAACTAAATACGAAGGATGAGGGAGGAAATTATAAGGGTCACAGTTCCTCTTAAGTTCTCACTACACAGCATTGTTCTTTTCTTATAAAAATAAAATTTCACAGCCTTGTAGCCATGTTATATTTTTATTTATTTCATTATTTGCTATTGCCAAAAACTTAACCATTTAGTTGCTAAGCTACTGGAAAAGAGCTTCAAACCTTATTAGAAGAAATTATAAAGATGAAATATATAATTACTTTAGCTTGATTTATTCAAATGATTTATTGAAGCTGAAAAAATTTAAATACATAAAGGAAAGGACATTGGCATATATCATCAGCTTTCCTTGGAAAAACTTAATCAATGTAAATTAAATGCTAATGTAAAGCATCTATAAGAGCCAACAACCATTTTATATAAAAATTTTATATGGAGGAATAGGGTAGACTGAATAGAGCACTGGACTTGAAAAGAAGAATATCTAGGTTCATATCCAACCTCAGATAACTCCTAGCTATAGTGTTCTGGAAATAATGAATATGAACTTGGACAGACTTCAAGAGATAGTGGAGGAGAGAAGGCCCTGATATACTGTGGTCCACGGATCCATGGGATCACAGAGTTGGATACACCTAAAAGACTGAATGATAACAACAAAATAAATCATCCTAACAGAATTTCAAGATGCAACTTGAACAACAATAACAACAACAACAAATGGAACATATACATTATTTATATTAAAATTTTTTAAATCATCTATAACAATGGAACCATCATATCTGGATTCTAACATATCATTTCCTGATATGCTTTATAAGGAGTTAAAAATGACACTAAATAAGATGATAACAGAAAGAATATTTGGATCAAATAAAATAAAGATGGAAGTCCGTGATAGAAGTGACACATTTTTGAATCAGATCAGATTGAGGGATCAGATGTCTAGATGTATGAAAAGGAGAAGATACCAAATGATTAGGAACAAATAACAATAACCCTATCTGGAATTAAAATTAAAATTTTCTAAATTATTTAAAAATTAAATGGAAATCAATTGTTACTAACCCAAAATCTACTTTCATTCTCCCTATAAGAGCTAAATATTGTTCATATTTAGTAGAAGGAATCTTTAATTATTATATGAGGAAGACATAAACAGATTTTGCAAGAAATGAGTTTCTGCAGCTGACCACATCATAATGCTTACACAATTGAATGAAAAGTACAATGGATATAAAACCCCATTGTATTTTTTAATTTTTTTGTTTTTTTATTTTCTTGGGGGGGAAACTTCACTGTGTTTTTGATGATCTCAAAAGATTCTCTAAAGCAAAATCCCATTGTAATATTAATAAATTTAATATTTAATTAATAATTATTTTAATATTTTTCTGATAATATTATATGGTTGTAAAATAACATCATCTCCAATGAATGAAAATTGGACAATGGAAAAGCATATGGTGGTACTGATAATGTATATTATGAGCATATATATACAGGAAAAGAGCGATATATGAAAAAGATGCTATAAAATAATTTATCCTTCTTAGTGAAATCTTACTTGCACTGTGTGCTAGCAAGGTTCATTTCCATGGAATTTAGAAAAAAAAAAGATACTATTATTACCAAGTATTGTCAGTATTACCAAGTATTTCTTTAAGTAATTTGTTCCTCTCCCCAGCCCAAATTACATTATATTCAATTCAATCTAATTCAATAAATATTTACTGTGTGCCTTCTGTATCTGCAACCCTGTTTTGCCCTGTGAAGAAAGAAAAAGTTGAATAAGACTTGACTCCTATCTGCAAAATGGTTACAATTCCAAGGAAGAATTTTTTCTTTCTCCATGATTTCTACTCAGGTCTCCCCTGACAGAAGCAAATCCTATTCATAGTACTTTGTCTTTGTGCAATGGCATTTGTCATGTGTATATAAATATATCTAACATGTTATGTGTAGATATGCTATATGTATCTATGTTAGGGAAATATGCTCATCAAATTCCTGGATGACATTAAATGGAAGTAATAGCATATAGGTAAGATCCAATATATTTGAGCATATTTCTCTAACATAGGATGGTACAGGTTAGGCAATTCAAAATTCAAAATTGTATATATATATACACACACATGCATATATATATATGAGATAATGTTATTGCATAAAGACAAAGTACTCTGAATAGGAACTTTTTCTGTCTTGAAGAACTCACTAGAAATTATGAAGAAAGTAGCATTTTAGATATACTATACTTGCCAGCTTTGTTTTCTATTCTTCTTCTTTGTTCAGAATTTGTCTGCCAACTCAGCTATCTTTGGTAATAGCTTTACTTATCAACAGATACCAAGTTATTATCAAACTGGTGAGAATGGGAGACAGAATGTTTGCTCCTCATCCAAATAAGTTCATTGTATCCTGCTCTTCAGGACCTTATGGACCATTGGACACCAAAACTGTCCACAGGGTTTTCTTGGCAAAGATCCTGGAGTGGTTTGCCATTTCCTTCTCCAGTAGATGAAGACAAACTGGGTTAAGTGATTTGCCCGGAGTCACAATAGCTAAGGAGTGTCTGAGGTCACATTTGAATTCAGTCCCAGTGCCCTCTCCACTTGGGTACAACCAGGAAAATAGCGATCCCTTTGTTGGATTGCGTAGCTAGTGTCCAGTCTCTTTGATTCAAACCTGACATCCTTTAAAATGGGAGTCAGGGGTGGAACTTCTCTTGACCTTCAGAACACTAGGAGCCTGGAATGAAGAATATCATCAGAGGATGGAGCTGAGTACCAAGAATGGGGACCAGCAAATAACCTCACTTGAATGGAAATGGTTGATCATTGTCTGTCTGCTTCTTCACATTTCTAGCTGACTTGAGAAACTTAACCTTTTTTCTGTTATAGTAGTCTGTCAATCTTTGGCAGTTTGGTGAAGGTAATGTACACCTTCTTGGAATAATGTTTTTTAATGATTAAAATGACATATATAGAATGACAAGGGAAAGAAAAATATTGAAATATTTACCTATAGTCTTATGCATCCTTATATCTATACACATGTGTATGTGTTTATCCGCATATATATACATAAAATTTATAACATTTGTGCATTGTATGTATGTATATATATGTATATATGCATACACACATGCATATATAACAGGATTAAAAAGAAGGTTGCTTAGCATTCTCTGTATAGATATTAGAGGAAAAAGAGAATAAAGCAAGGGATTAATGCTTTTCTACAAAAATGAATGAGCTCTGTAGGTTTCAGGCATGGGGTTTTTAAGTGTAACCCATACACAATGCAAACAGGTCAGAAAGCCCTAGCAGCTGCTATACAAAATCTGGGTAGGTGGGCAGGGTATGTGCAGTGGATCTTTTTAATACAGCATCTTAAGTATTTTTCTTTTCCTTATGAGAACTTTCTCCTAAAGCCTCAGTCACATGAGCACTAACTGAATAACTGTTAAACTTATTTTACTTTCCAGAGTACTTATTGCCAGGAGAAAGCAATGTCTTGTATGGTAGAATATGAATTATAATGATAAGATCTCATGCAGGGATGGGGAACATATGTGAAGTTAAGATGACCTTATCTGCACTATTGAAGTCGCCTTTCTTAGAGGCAATATCTGCCCCGGACACAAACCAAAATCCAAACCAAAAAATTTCTTGCATTTTGATTGACTATATAGTTTCTTTTGTGTGGAACTATACAAGGTACAGTGATATAAATTCTTGGAAATGACTGCTTTATACCAGCTTAAGACATTGATTCAGTCAGCTTACACAAACATGAGATTTAACTAAAAAGAATTTGTTTTTGTTTTTCAAAGATTGTTAGTTCAATATGGTCAATAGTGGGTTATGGCAGCCCAAAGGCTAATAACTTGATTTGAAGCATAGATTTTAGGAGTATTCCCACCAGACTCTGCTTTGATCATCCCTCACCTTGGACTGTTTAGTTGTAATTGGAACATTAAATTTTCAGAAGGACCTCAAGATGAGAAAAAGTAGAAGGCTGGATGGTCTCCAGTCTATGCCATATGAACATCTATTTAATGAACTGAGTATATTTCACCTAAGAGGAAATCAGGGAAAACAGGATTGTTTTCTTAATGTATTTCAAGGACTTTCAAGAAAAAGAGGGATTAAACTGGTGCTCTCTGATTCTAGGGGAAAGAATTTACCCAGCATTGGGTAAAAGTTATAAAGAAGCAACTATATACTTCATGCTGTGCAATAGGGGGGTGATTTCTTAAAATTCAAATTTATCTCATAGTGGAAAAAAGTTACATTAGGAGGTTGCATGTTTCATTTCAATGATGGTTTTCAAAGATTACTCTTTGGGTGTATGATACTAGTGATTATTTTTTAACTAGGGGTTGGGCAGAACAGGAACCGATGTCCCCATCAATTCTGAAAATCTGTCATTCTGAAAATACATGAAGATCCAAAAATTCAAGAGAGCTGAATTTCAATAAAAGCATGGCATTGAACTCCCACTTTTATATATTCACAAATGGTCTGACAAAATCATATTTAGAACAGTCCAGAATAGCTTCATAATCTACCTAGAACTGAAGTTACTGCTTTGGTCTTTGGAATCCTCAATGACTGCCCTCTTCTCATTTTCTACCCTTATATAAAACTCCTTCTGAAAATCTGAGTTCTTAAGATCACATGGCCTTAATTCTGAGAGTATCTATTCCTTAGATTTTTCTTTTCGTTCACTAAGAGTGACCTTTAGGCTCAAGCTATTCTCCCTTCTCCCACTGCCTTAATCTTAGCAGTCAGTTTGAAAAGTGGCTTTGCCTTCCAATTGTTTCCTCTGGGATGTGCCAAATGGGTCAGGGGGAAGAATCTTCTATATCATATGATTTAGTTATTTTCTTTTCGCTGGCAGTGATAAATCACAGTTTGAATGTGATATCACAAGTTTCAGACAAAGGTGATATCTTGAAATAAGAGCACAATGTAGCTTGCAAGTATGGTAGAAATGAAACTTTTACTTTTTCCCCCCCATATTATCTAGATTTTGTCATTAATGTTTGATCTTTGATAGTTTTTTCAATTTTTACACTATAAAAATAATAAACCCCTTCACAAAGTTCTTTTTTGATGCTGCATTTTGAAAAGGTGACCCTGATATCTTGAAAGATATGCCAGTAGAGCAGAAGCTCTGGCAGAAGATTCCTCAATGCTGGAAATGCTTCAAATATAGTCCCAGTGACAGACTGTTCCTTTATAATGAGAACCAGCATAGCTAATATGGAAAGACCCATTATCCGCAGTCTGGCCACTTGCTGATAAATTCTTTGGCCATGGCAAGTCATGAAACAAAGGAAAATATAAAACGGCTTCTGTCTGGTTTTGCTTCTTTATATTTTATTAATTAAAATTGAAGAGGAGTGGGAAAAAAGGGATAGAGGATGTTAAGAATTACAGTTTTAATTTATAAATGTTATAAACATAAATATTAATTTTGCTTTTGTCATCTTAAATGTGAAATTCTAAACCAGGTTCTTCTTCTAATAGACATATTAATGACAGAAGTATATTATATTCATCATGGAACTCTATTGTATTCATCTTGATATTCATCTCTTCCTCTAAATGCAACTAGTAGTCACAATAATACTGAAGCTGATTTGGATGCATGAAATTCAGATTCTTCATGGAGAAACAACTAAAGACATTGGTGGAATTGGTGAGGCAATAAAGATGTCATTTCCTGAAATTTTTGTTTATCTTGTATTATGGTTCTCATGATATCAAAAAAAGCAAACCATCACCATAAAAATGCTTCTAGTTCATGCACAAACTTGACAAAAATTTCAAATCATATTAATTTATTCTTTGATAACCAATGACCTGATTATAAATTAGTCATAGATGAGGATGACATAAAATATATGTTGAAAATTATGGTTCAGGAGTAAGAAAGAGAGAACTTTCAGGATAGTAGAATATATAGAAACTGGAAGCTTCTGGAGCAAGGATCATGAGATGTTAGACATGTCGAATACTAAAGAACACAATAAAAAATAAATTTGGTATTTTAACTTATTCATTACTGATGTGGAAATTATTCTCAAATCTGCTATGTATGTTAGAATAGTGATTTGTTAAAATGTGACAATATAAGAAATAATAATAATAAAGGGAATAATAAAAGTAAAAATATGATATTGTACTCAGATGAAACAATTCCTGCTTTATATATTTGAATCAATTGCTGATGAAAATAATGGAAAATGGATAGAAGAATGGACTTTTACACAGATTAAACCATTCTTAAAGATGTTTAATTTATGTAAGTAAATTATTATATTGAGACCAAAAGAATCACCTTAGTGGATGATCTCTTTACCAAGTGCAGAGATGTTAATCAAAGACAATATAATTTAGAATATAAAATCTCATCTAAAAGCTTACATATTAGGATAGTAGATCATGAGTAGCTTCTTCATCTAAAACAGTAAGAAGCAGTGGAAGGAAAAACAAGCTTTAAAAAACAAGAGACCCCTAAAAGCAGTTATCCCAATTTAGGATTGTCATTTGATGGTGAATAATAATAAATAGGTCATAAAAATTAGAAGAGATCTGTAAAGTTTTTTTTAGTAAAAAAATTATTTCTTCATCAAGAATGATATAGTATGGTATAGAATTCTAAAGTTCCATTCATGGATATACTTATTGAGGAAGTAGAAATGACACAAAAGAAAATGAATATGAGATGAACAGATGGACCACAACAAATAAACAGAGATAGTGCTGGAGGGGAAAAAATTTGGAGAAGAATGAAGGATCTGTTCTTACTATATTTAAAGGATGAGAGGGTATCTAATCTTTGGACTAGGGGTGGGGTGGTGTGGGCAATCTCTGACCTAAAATTAATTAAAAAAATGAAAGCAAAAAAAAATGGTGACCAGATGAATATCAATAATTACCACAACCATTGGTTTCCTATTGTGTCTGTGAAATAATTATGGCAAGAAACTACATGCATCATCTTAGGCTTTCTTGACAGGGGTATGGGAAGGGAAGAGCCAGTTTGTTGGACTGGACCGCTTCAGAAACTGCAGAAATTCTCAAAATTCTCAGAAAGCTGAAAAAGTTTCTCAGAAAATTTCAATGAAGAAATCTCCAATACCACTAGGTTGGAATTTATTCTTAAAGTTTCTGTTTTACAGTACTTCCCAGGGAACTGAGAGGTTATATGACCTGTTGAAGGTCATATAGATATTAATTAAAGACCTAACTTGAACATGGATATTCCAGATTCTGAAGCTTGCTATCTATACTTGATGCCATGATTCCTTTTTCTGTCAATCACATATAGTTGATTTAATAGAACAAAATATCATGAGTCTCCTACCATTTCCTTCAAGGCTCACCTGAACAGTGTAACCTACTAAACAAGGTCTATTTTGATTCCCTGATTACTATTTTATTTTGCTTAGGAGTTACCATCCTTCAGCAAACTTTTAAAATATTGTGAGATCCAGTCACCAATTGATAAGTGGTCAAAGGATAGTAACAATTATTTTCTTTTAAAGGAAGATATCAAAGCTATCGGTAACCTTATGATTGCTAATAATTGCTAATTATTGGAAAAATGTAAATTATATCAATTCTATGGTTTTACCTAACACCTATATTTGAAACTGAAAAGTTGATGAAAAGTGAAAATGACAAATGCTGGAGGGACTGTGGGAAACAGCACTATTGTGAAGGTGTATGAACTGATACAGTCATTCTAGAAAACAACTGGGAACTATGGCCCTAATGTTAGTAAACTACATTCCCTTCTACCCAGTTATACCACTGTTGGGTTTAATACTACAAAGATATCAAAGAAAGAGGAAACATATCCACATGTACAAAAAATATTTTGAACAACTCTTTTTTTTATTTTTAGTGGCAAATAACTAGAAATTAAGTGGCTGATATCAAACAATTAGGAAAATGAACAAATGATTGCATATATAATATAGTATACATAACATTGCAAGTATATGGTATATTATATATATATGTATGTGTGTGTGTGTGTGTGTGTGTGTGTGTGTGTGTGTGTGTGTGTAATATGATTGTTTTGCTTTTAAAAAACCACAAAAGGGATGATTTGGGAGAAATCAGCCCAGGAAGGCTTAAATTAACCAATGTAATATCCGGACAAAAATTTATACAATGCAGACAGTATTGTAAAAGTAACCATGTTGAAGGATTTAACAATTATGATCAATGCAAAAACTAGTGTCCCATGGAATTGATGATGATGTGTGTGCTATTCACTTCCAGACAGAGAGGTGCTAGATTCATAATAAAAAAAAAATGACACATGCTTTTGGATACAATCAATATCAGAATTTGTTTTGCTTTACTATGCATATTTGTTAAGATTTTTACTCTCCTCTCCCACCATGGTAAGAGGAAGGGAAGAAAATAAATTGATTCTGAAATTTAAAAATTCCAAAAGACAGGCAAGAAGATATATTTCTTAAAATATAATTTACCTTTTCATCAAATAGCTGTTAAATATGCTATTAAGTACTTTTAATAAAGCTGATATTCCATAGAACACAGGTGAAAAAGGTTAAACTGAAGAGCAGTATGTTTACTTTTCAAAATAAATGGAAAGTCAAGACTCTGTATATTAATGTTTGTCATGTATTGGTTTTGTGTCTATTAGGCTGACTACTTTATATGATGAATCTGTTCCTATGGTAACAGCTCATGATTCGTGATCACCATAAAAGCAAAGGAAAATTACAGATGGAAGTGTGAGTTAGAACTGATGGAGAAACTGCTAATTTATGAATTAAGATTTTTAAAAGATATTCTTGCTAACACATTTTAACATGTTGATAAATTATTACTATTATTAAATGATTCTGTGAGTTATATTACTAACCTTATTATTTAGTAGGCCAGGAGCTATATAGAACTTTGCAAATGCTTTTATTCAAATTTCAAGGAATTTTATCAGTGCATCTCGATGTGTATGTTGTATATGTGCATGATCAACTGTGTATTGAGAGAAAAAAATAATTTATATTCTTTATCATTGTCCCAGATTTTGTTTGCTTGTCTCATCTACTCTCTCTCTCTCTAAATCTGACCAATGATAGTGATGACTAGTCTTCAAAGAAATGTTTTGAGCTAAATTCTTTTTTTTTAGCTTTTTATTTTGAAAATATATGCTTAGATAGTTTTCAATATTCACCCTTGCAAAACCTTGTGTTGCAAATTTTTTCTCTCTCTTCCCCTCCACCTCCTCCTATAGAATAATCCAATATATGTTAAACATATTCTCTTCTTCTATACATATTTCTATAAATATCATGATGCACAAGAAAAATCAGATCATAAAGTAAAAAAAAGAGAAAAAAAACAAAAAGCAAACAAACTACAACAAAAAGGTGAAAATACTACATTATGATCCACATTCAGTCCCCATAATCCTCTCTCTTGATGCACATGGCTCTCTCCACAAGTGTATCAGAACTGGCCTGAATCATCTCACTGTTGAAAAGAGCCACGTCCATCAGAATTGATCGTTACCCTATCTTGCTGTTATTGTGTATAGTGATCTCCTGCTTCCGCTCATTTCACTCAGCATCTTCAGTTCATGTCAGTCTCTCCAAGCCTCTCTGAAATCATCCTGCTGGTCATTTCTTACAGAATAATAATATTCCATAACATTCATAAACCATAACTTATCCAGCCATTCCTCAACTGATGGGTATCCACTCAGTTTCCTGTTCCTTGCCACAACAGAAAAGGCTGTTGAGCTAGATTTTTGAAAAGATTAGCTATGTCAGTGTAGAGGGAAAAGGAAAAAAAAATACTGGGAAAAATGAAAGGGAAGTTTCTGATACATATTAGACACATATAAAGTTTATCTATCCTCTTTAAATAACTGTTATTGATTGTTCCCTATGGAAACCACCAGGCCTTTTTCCTTGACTAATGGAGAACATGTTCTCTTAATTCAAAAAACTAAAAAAAATGGAAAATGTATTCATGAGGCTTTAGTATATTAGGGATAGAACCTTGGGTGCTACCCTAATCCACTAGACCCTTATTCCAAGAAAGCTTATATTTAAATTATTTTTTCTTTTTCCTAAACTCTTTCCGACTTGTAAAAATCTACAATTCTAGGCATCCTGAAAACTCACTTGTTGAGATTCTATCTTCCACAATCTAAATTCATTCATTAATTTAAGTCTTTCATGTGGAATCGGAAAGGGCCTTTTCTCTGTCCTTATGCTTCTTGATCTTTACTCAGTTTTTGACACTGGTTTTTCAAGATACTGCTCTCTCCTGGTTCTCCCCCTAACTTTTCCTAATTGGTCCTTTTCATTAACCCTTGTATGATTCCAATCATTCACATATGGATATAAATCAGTATTGTTTAGGGCTACCTCCTCTTTTTACTCTTTTTCAGTGATCTCATTAATTCCCAAGGTTCAACTATGACCTTGTAGATCAGAGCTTCTTAAAATTTTTCCATTCACAACTCTTTTTTGCCTGAGAAATTTTTACTCAGCTCCAGGTACATGGATATATAAAATAACTATATCAACTCAATATTTACTGATAATAAATGATCCACAACTCCCATAATCAATTACATGACCCCATATGGAGTTACAACCTACAGTTTAAGAAGCTTTGATTTAGATGATTCCAAAATCTACATATCTAGACCTTATATCCCTTTCTCCAATGATCAACTTCATATGTCTAATTTTCTATTAGATATCTCCATGAGGAAGTATCAAAGACACTAGAAAGCCACCATATCTCAAACAGAACTCTTTATTTGCCCCCCTCTTTTCTTCCTTCCTTCCTTCCTTCCTTCCTTCCTTCCTTCCTTCCTTCCTTCTTTCCTTTCTTTCTTCTTTTCCTTCCTCCCTCTCTCCCTTCCTTCCTTCTTTCCTCTCTCCCTTCCTCATGCCATCCCTTCTCCCATTTCCATGCTTTTACTCAAGTCAATCCTCATGTTTGGAATACGCTTCCTCTTCAACTTCTCCTCTTGGAACACCTCTTTCTTTTCTAATCTTAGCTCTGGTGTCATTTCCTAATGGAAATTCTTTCCTGATTCCTTTATTTGTTTATGCTCTTTCATCTCTCTTTAAGTTGATTTGTATTTATTTTGCAAATGTTATATAATTACTTATCTTTATTCATAATATTCCTCCTTAGTAGAATGTAAACTCCTTGAAGATAGAACTTTTTTCATGGCACCATGGATACAATGCTGAATAGATCAAAGATTCTTAATCTTGAATTCATAGAACTTCAGCTTCAAGAGTTCTTTGGAACTGATGGTGAAAGAGGTTAAATCTTTATGTTCACTTACCTCTAATTGCAAGTTACTTCAATTATTTAAAAATCTTACTCTAAGAAAAAGTATTTAGGCTACATGAGACTGCCAAATGAATCTGGGATAAAAAAATAAGTTAAGCTGGTGTTTTAATTTTACAGATAGAGAAACTGAGGCCCACAGAGATGGAATGACTCTCTATACTCTTTTTATCTTTTTTCCTGATACAAACTAACACTGTGCCTGATACAGAGCAGGTGCTTAAAAATATTTGTTTAATGAAATAGAATGTATTACCCCTCTTCTTCAAGAATAGAGATGAAAAAGAAGTATATAAAATGTCAAGTGTCAATGATCCTCTTATTCAAAGCTTTTGATCAAATTACTCATCTGCCTACTCTTTACACTAGGTAGAGAATTGGGCAGGAAGGCTCTGAGAGGACATGAGTTCATCTTCAGCCTCAGACACTTACTGTAAAAGGCTGAAACTCTTGAGTAGGTGCACTTGGACAACCAAGCACTCAAGGCTAATTACCTATTGGACAATATTTTATTAGCATATACTTGGAAAATGGCCCTTCCCACTATTCTGTGCTGGCTCAATAATTGATATATACAGAGAATTGTAGAAGGGATTAGAGGATGGAGTAAGACAAGCCAGAGTTACTTTTGGGCAGGAGACAAAGACGAGAGGTGTAGAAATTCCTGTGTCCATTCCCTTCACTTCTATCCCCAAAGAACAAGAATAAAGACCAAGGACTTTTGCTTATCCTGACTTTGGCTGATTCTAAGGTATCCAGAGTGCTACCTTGGTCTTCACAATTTACTAACTGTGTAACTCACTGTTACTGTGGGCAAGTCACTGCTTCTCTGTCTGATCACAGGGTTGTTGTAAGGATCAAAGAGATTTTGTGAACTGTTTAGCATGGTGTCTGGGACATAATCGCCTTCTCCCCCAACCAATAATGGGATATTACAGACAGTTGGGGTTGTACAAATAGGGCTCTCTTTCCTTTCCTTTGAATTACATTTTGCTTAAAGGAAATTTCCTAGGATAAGGAGAATATCAAATAGAGAGCCTGGCTTTATGGAAATAACTATTTTACATCAATCTCGTGTATACCATTCAAATATCTCAGTTCTTTGAAAAGCTCTTGGGAGTCACTTTTTAATCTTCTTGCAGGTATGCCTCATTTCCCAGGGCAGGCTGTTGCTCTCCCTTGCCAGTTCTGTTACACCCAGTTTGATTTTCTCAACAAATACATTTTCTACAAGAACTCCCAGTGCTTTCATGTGACTTCACATGGGAGCCTAGTGTTCCAAAGGGACTCTGAGTCACTTCCTAGGACTGTGAGGAAAGAACAGATGCTATGCAAGTGTGTATTTGCCATTTCTAGTTTTCCTACCTAAGCAACTTAAAAAATTACAACTACAATAGTCAAGTCAAGCTAGTTATGTTTGATTAATTAATAAGTACATAGTAAGTACCGGCAATGCAAAGAAATGCAAAGACTGTCTCTGCCTTCAAGTTGCTCAAGTCTCGTGGAAGAGATAATATGCAAACAACTATGTCTTTCCCATTCACTCTTGTACTGTCTCGGAGGAGAAGACACTGTCATGGACAGGGTGGGATGGCAGAAGTAAGATTGGAGTTGAGACTAGAAGGAAGCCATGGAAACCAGGAGATGCAGAGAGAAAACATTCTTGGCATAGAAACAGTTGATGAAAATATGGAGAATGTCTTGTGTAGGAATAGCAAGAAATCCAAGGTAATTTCATCCTGGGTTATAAGGAAGGGCAGAGGGTAGAAGAAGACAGGAGAGATGGGGGAGGACTAGTAAAAGTTTTAATAGTTAGAGGATTTTATGTTTGATTCTGGAGATAACAGAAAGTCATCAGAGTTGGTTGAGTGGGAATAACAGGACATCAGATCCATGCTTTAAAAAGACCACAGCAGAACAAATAACTCATATATATATATTCTCAAGGGGTTCACAAATATGTTCATCATGTATGGAGTTATGTTAATGTTAATGGAATGAACTCCATCATCCACTTGACCCCACCTTCCCTCTTGTCCTACCATCACTGAAACAGTTAGAACTCATTACCTATTTGGTTGAATTCATTTTGGAAGTCAGGAAGCTTGGGATTCTTTGGAAATCTTTTCATTTCATTATTAGAAATAAGATTTAAACAATTGGAAAGACCATAATGAGAAATGTTATCCACCTTCAGAGAGCACACTGGTGAACCTGGAGTACAGATTAAAGCAATTTTTTTTCACTTTATGTTTCTTGCTTTTTATTTTATTTCCATATGGAATATGTTATATATGACTTCACATGTATAATTGACATTATATACACTTTTCCCTTCTCAATGGATGGAAGAGAGGCAAGAGGGACAAATTTGGAACTCATTTTTTAAAAATGAATGTTTAAAATAAACAATTAAAAAAAGAAATAAAGGCTCAAATTATCTAGAATTTTTTTATATGTGTAGGATATAAGCAAGTTCAATTAAATTCCATTACAAATGATGAACTGTGTTGGAGAAACAGTGCAAAGGATAGAGTCAGAAAAATATGTGACTGGAGGTAGAGAAGAAAATGGACTATGTGCTTAGCAAGATTGAGGGACAACTAACTGATGGAACACCCACTTGTTGAATACCAACAAATCCTATCTGGAGTATAATTGAGTGGACCTTTTATATGAGTCTTTTGTGAAGACACAGTCAAAAGCACACAAGATGGGCAGACTTGGGTTAATTGTGAGCTGTATCATTGAAGGGAATATCCATGCCGATGAGATCACAGATTCGCTGAAGTTTTGGAAGTACTATATTTATTTGTGAAAATATTGTCTCACCCAACTAAAGTATAAGCGCCTTTAGAACAGAGACTGTTTCTTTTTGTTTTGTTTTGTTTTGTCTTTTCCAACACAATGTCTTGCTTAACTTGTTAAAAGGAATCATTGAATGGACACTTTATATCACCATTTTGCTTGGGTCTATTTCCCACCTTCATATCCCCCAAATAAAATTATTTTAAAGTCTTGTCTAAATGTACATTGGCCTTTTCCCCAAATGTTAATTAAAAGCTGTAGTATCAACAAATGGTTAAGACCATTTGCTTTCTTTATAGACAATATTTAATTCTTAGATCCTAGAAATAACTCCCAATAGGGTAGAGAAGAAACCTAAAATGTTGAGAAAAAATTCTGGGAATAAGTTCCTGGCATTGTCAATGACAAGATTTCTGCAAAGTAAAACAAGCATTCTCACATCTCGAGGGGTAATTGCAATACTGTTGTTTGATTGAATACACACTCACATATACATCTTCACATACCAAGGAAATATGGGACTATCTCCAGTTGGCTATAGATTTTGAGTTCTTTCAATGTAAGAACTGTGGAATAGTTGCTTATTTAAACTATACATCTCTGGTACTGTATTCTCTCCACACATTAGGCCCTTTAAAATTATTTGTGAAATTTATTGGCCAATCACTGCCTGGGTGAAAGAGATCCAGATGTAGGACATGACTATCTGGTGGTTTTTAGGCAGTGGCCTAGCAGCATTTTTGTCCCTCTCTACACCTCAAGGGGTTTTGCCATATACTAGGAACTGGGAGGTTTGATTTGATTCACAGAAATGCCATACCAGACTAAAGCATTCTGAATACTATGAAAGCTTAAAGAGGGAACGTGTCTGGAGAGAAGCAGTGCTCAGAATCAATAGCAGGCTGGAAACAACTCCAGCAAACGGCAGAGCTGGAACTTGTAGAGCTTGAGGCTGCAGGGGATGCAGTGCCAGCTATGAAATATTCAGCACTGGATTCCAGATCTGGAGCCATCTGAACAGAATGTGCGCTAAGTGTATTGCAACAGATACTGGGCTACTGCAGCAGCACTCTGGATTTGATATCCACATGACAGTGATTTCTCCCTCCCCACCCCCCTTCCCTTTTCTACCATCTCTCTCTGGAATAAGTACATTCAACTGTTTTCCAAAACTTTTTTTCTGTGTCTTTCTGTCTTTCTCAGTGTCTCTCTGTCTCTTCATTACTTTGTCTTTTAGGTATGATAAACCTGTTTAGCCATTCTGTTACTAATCTATATGTATTCTTGCTGAAATGAATTGGGGAGCTGCTATAAAGATGTACTTAAGAAGTGAGATTTACAATTTCACTCAATATTTGCTGACAGATCAGTTGTCTGTCTGTCTGTGGCTCATAGCTGAAATGAAAAGCATTTATTTACTTTTACTTCTCAGGACATAAGAGAGAGAACCTCTTCTGGACTGATCTCTCTCTCTCTTTCTCTCTTTCCTTCTTTTCCTCTCTCTCTCTCTCCTCACCCCTTCTTCCCCTCCTCTCTTTTTCTCTGTCTCTTCCTCTCCCCTTTTCTCTCTCTTCTCTCCATCTGTCTCCTCTCTCTCTCTCTCTCTCTCTCTCTCTCTCTCTCTCTCTCTCTCTCTCTCTCTCTCTCTCTCTGTCTCTCATTTTCTTATCTATTTTCCCTACTTCCCTGTCCCTCTCCATTCCCCATCTCCTACCCTTCCATAAGTCAACATTCTGATTGGGATATGAGAATACAGGCTGATATCAAAGACAATGACTTTGCTTCTCTCCATTGTTTTCCAGTTTTCTAGAAGGCAGGAGTTAATCTAGAAAGCAAAGCCACACCCTAAGAGACAGGTCTAAAGGAATAAATGAGATTAATAGTCCAGCACAGATGAGCTGGGGGAATAAGAGTGGGTGACATTGCTGACAACTGTACTCAAAAACACTTCATAAAATCATACCAGCAAATTAATGTCATGCTAAAAACAAATAGCTCAGCAACTCTTTCTTTAAAGCTTCTTTTTTTGTTAATGGTGGGGGTTGGATGGGAAAAGGGATTTTCATCAATCTGACAATCTGAAATTCATGAATATTTCCGGTATTTCAGGGCTGAAGTATTGCTTTAAACATGGTCTGTCTAGCATAGATAGAGATACCATAGATAGAGGAAACAGTATGGTATGATATAAGAATACTAATCTAGTAGTTTGCAGCTACTATAGAAATAGTTTTCAAGGGTGGTAGAGTCACTGCCGTATAGCAAACACTTAATAAAACATATAGAGTCAGAAGGATGGAGTGGTAAGATAACTAAGGCAACAAAAAACCTAATTTTTCTCCTCTTCACACTGAGACTGCCAAGTGGAATGATTCAAGGCCAGATTTTGTAATTCCTCTAGGGTCTTTCAGAAGTTGAGAAAACATAAGATGTTACTCCTATTTCAGAGTGTGTTGAAAAATAAGTTACTCTAACAGTAATTGAACTGTTTTGACAACTTAAATATGATAGAAACTGTCAAATACAAATATTCCCAATATAGTCCTGACACATCAGATGAGAAAAAGCAGGTATCAATCAAGTTGAATTTTGAAGACTGTTGACATTGTAACTTCTCTTTCTCATTATTGGCTCTAGTTCCCTTGAGAGATAATTTAAGGAGAAGAGGTTTTGTGGTCTGTCTTGGTCAATTAGACTGGAAACTTTTGAAAACTAGAAATTGCCTAACCATTATGCTACTAACTGTCCCCCATTCCTAAGAATCTGATACAATGCTTTCATCCTTTGGAAATGCAATAAATTTTTATATATCATTCATATAATCTGATGGAGAGAATAGAAAAGATTTTCAAATAGCTGCAATTAATAAAGATCATAAATCTAGAAGTAGAAGTGATTTCATAAGTCATCTTATCATCTTGTTATTTTACAGTTGAGACACTAGAAACTCAGAGAAGGTAAGTGATTTGCTTATGGGTGCCAATCAAAAATATTAGTGGCATTATGAGGATCCAGTCTTTTCAACTACAGTACTTAGCATAATGCTTGGACATAGTAGGTACTTAATAATACTTATTGACTGACTACTGACCCAACAATAAACCACATAGTTATTGAATCTTAGATCTAGGAATTACCTTGAAGATCATCCCTAAAATACAAATCAGTATTTTTTCCACTGAAATACATTCTTCTCTAAATTGTTCTAACAAATGGTAATCCAGAGGGAAGATGAATTTAACATATTAGACTTGTGTGCTTTTTAAAAAAAAACCCTGGAGTAAAAAGGCTAAACTCTATTGCAAATCCCTAAAAAGAAACCCATTGATGTTTTTATAGGAAGTATGAAACTCCAAAAGCTACATTGTGGTCATGGTGAACCAGAATAGGTCATGGCAAACCAGAATCAGTATGGTTATTTGGAAGGAAATACCTACCTATCTATAATAGTTGTTAATATTTCTCTTGTATTTAAATATTGTTGGTCCATTTCATCTGTTCACAAAGGACACTCTATTGTAATCTCAGAGGATTCAGTGCTATATTTATTGACGGCAGCAATAGTGCGGGTAAGGCATTCACTTTATAAGGCTATTGCTAGCTTCCCAATTGAGAAAAAAAAGGTGTGTAGTATTCTCTGTTTTAAGAAAGAAAAGTCACTGGTGTTTGGTAAAGCAGCAGGATAAATTGTTAGAACTATTCACTTGTTAAGATTCAAAGACTTCATTTAAAGTTGAGTACTTCCAAAGTGTTGACACAATTAGGAGAATTATTGATTAGTTTGTTAAGCCAAATTTCTTAATCTAGGTCCTACTGTTTGTGAACAGTTAGTACATTAATTTTTCCCAGTTGTGTTTAGTTACCTGTTTAATTAACTGTAAAAGAAAACAAAACTAAAATCTTAGATATTGCTCCAAAATACATTTTGGAGGAAGTAGACTGTTGTTCATTTATTATTTTTTCAGCTACATCTTTGCTTCAAAAAAAAAAAAACCTGCTTTAAAGGAATAGGAACAATAGTATTTTGAGTTGTCATTTGGGGCAGCCAAGTTAAAGATGCCTAAGGGTAACTGGTTTTACTCATTTAACTCATCTGACTAAAAACTTCTTGGACAATATCTCTAAACAGAAATCCAGTCAACTGAATTAGTAAAAGTAAATGAACAAAATAGAAATGGGATTTTGTTTTGATTTGGGTTATTATATTGCCACATAACTAATTTTACACCACCACTCCCTACTTTAAACCTAGAGAAATCCAGGTTAGTGGAGTTAAATAATAGTAGTTAAATGAATGCCAGATAGGAATCTGATAGAATAGCTTAAAATAATCCTAGCACTTGTCAATAAGATAGATTAAAAAAAAAACATGTACATTCATTTGGAAGGTCTTAAAGGAATTTGACATTATTAAATACCATAATTTACACATTCTGTATTCTTCTGCAGTGGCCAGATCTAATTTCATTATTGAACAAGAGATAAGCAGCAAATATAGTCTGAGAAAGTCCAATGGTTCATTCATAATATCAGAAATTTATAGTTGGAAGAAAACCATGAGGTCATTTAAGTCATCCACTACATTTTACTAAGGTAGACATGGAAGCAGAAAAGTCAAGAACTCCCTTGCCCAAGGTCATTCATCTAATTGGCCCCACTGAGATTTGAACGTAGGTCATTTAACTTCTGTGTCAGCATTCTTGCCACAATGTGACACCGGCATAGCTACCTTGTATTCCCATCCCATTACCCTACTGCCAGAAGAGGGATAGGAAAGCAACACTTAAAATTATTTGGTCTTTGCTCTCACTTACTTGGAGAAATATTTAAGCCTTGAATAAATCGGATCATTATGGTTTCTTGGTGCATATCTTTATCTCTTATGGAGTGGACAGTAGCAGATTTTCTGGGATCTCTTGGTGTTGAAATGCTTTGGTGTTTCACTTCTTTTGGCTTCAAAAATTTTCTTCAAAATCTCCTCAGGAAGCTATAATTTGCTTTTGTCTATTTTTTCTTTTATTTCTTTCTTTCCTTCTCTTTTTGAGGGGAGGGTCAGGTTATACAGAGAAATGGATAGGCAGCTATAGGAAGGTGGTAGAAATATGGAATTTAGGGGAAGTTGTATTAAATAGACAACTGAAAATTAATCATGCAATTTCCAAGTATCCTCAGCTCCTTCCTTAGGGAAATTTCTGCACTTATTCATCAAAAACAGTATTGACTACATCTAAGTGGTTTTTTTTTAATTTGAAGAAATGAAGTATTTTGTGTTCAGAAGACAAAAAAAACAGAAAATGCTCTTGATAGGTAAAATTTAGCAAAGGTAATATATTAAGTTGAAATATAATAATGATATTTCATCAATAGCATCAAAGAAAAGTAACCAAAACTAAAACAATCTATTTTTCTAGAACATTACATGAAATAGTGATCATCATACCATTTTACGTGGAAAATTCCCACTAAAGAGAAATGGGAAATACTCAAATTCATAAATTATTTAAAGGAAATATATCTTTTTAAAGTTAAATGACATTGTTTTCTTTCTGATTTTGAATTTAGTTTTTGGTTGTTTTATAGAACTTTTCCAATCTAAGTAAAAAAAATTAATGTTTTTTAGCTACCACAAATACTGTATGGTGTTGAATGTGATTACAATAGAAAGGAAAAAAATGCTATTGTACATTCATTCATTCAATGTCTATTTAGTTAGTGTGTATTATGTACCAGGCAGAAATAAAGCAGTCTCTGTCTTCAAACATCTCACTTTCTATTGAGAGAATAATAAGTATATTGAGAAATAACTATATAGGGAGAAAGACTGGACCTATGATTTCATTGATCTATGAAACTCCCAGATGAAGAACTTCCTCTACTAAAATAGACAGGGTCTTCTCTGCTTTATATAGTCTTAGAAAGGTGTCTCATTCACTGAGTAGAGGTTCAATTAATTGTCCAAGATTATTCAGCCAAGATATATCAGAGAAAGAACTCAAGGTATTTCTGACTCCAAGTCCAGTTTTCTACTCATTATGCCATTGATACTTCAGTATGCATGCACACGTGCATGTACACATGTATGTATATACATATGTAATATATGCATATTACATAGCAAGTTCTTGCCCTTAACCTGAGTTTTGAAGGAATACAGTGGGGGTGATAAGGAACATTTTATGTAAGGCAATGTATTTTGTAAGTAACTCTCAGTTAGCCAGTAACAAATCTAGTAGTAAACACTCAAATCATGTTTATCTAGAACTTTTGATTCTGAAACTTCACCTTGCTGCCTTTGACCTCAAGCAACACATATGCTCTTAATTAGCAATTCAACCTTATAGAAAGAAAAGGATGAAGCAAGAGGTGAAACTCAAATCAATCTGTTAATTCTTACTCAACTTCGCATAGAACCATGATGTAGAACTAAACCTTTGGGATCATGAGGTCCAACCTACTCATTTTACAGATGAAGAAACTAACACCCCTCAAAGAAACAACTTGCTCAAGTTCACATCAACAAAATCAAAAGTAGAACCCAGCATTACCACTGCAGTGCTTTTTCTAGTAAGTCACTCATAAGAAATGATACAGATGAAATAAAGTTTTTATATTATCTTGAATTTTTATTTCCTTTCTCCAAAATGTCTGTGTCCTGAATAAACAATCTATTTATAATGATATTTACACTCAAATAAATGTAACTTTTTTGCTGAATTATTTTTAAAAATTTCAAAGAACTAATTTGACTACTTTGCCACTGAAGTTGTGATGAAAAACTGATCATGAAAAAAAAAAAAACTGAAATAGGGCTGTGCCTCTGTGAATGTGTATGTGAGATTGTGGAGACAGCCATCAAACAATTTACTTAAAATAACCTGTAGAAGATAGTATATTTTTGCTTTCCATAATGGAAGAGTCAAATGAGATTTCTCCCCACTTTAACTTTATAAATATTTTATAGTTAAAATTATTTATATGATGACAAAAGAGGGATTTAAAAGTTTAAAAATTTCCCATGAACTAGTTGTATTATTTACATGAAGCTAAACAACTGATTTCCTTTAAGCCAAATAGTCCAGTTTATTAGCAGTAGGTAGACCGAATTTGTATGTTACTCAATCGTTTTTCATTGACTAGTATAAAATATAAAAACATTAATGCAACTTTTTTTTCAAATTACCTTGCCCAGAAAAAAGCAGATATGATCATGTGATGACCTGCCTATTGATAATAGATATGATTGTTTATAAGAAAAACATCAAATATAAGTCAATACTTAAAAATTAGTTAAAATTTCTTATTTGGGTATAAGGACCATTTAATAACAATAACAATATTTAATAGTTTAATGATGACATGATTTAATAGGATCACATTAAAACACATCAATAAGCACTTTTTATTATATACATGCTCAACAAAAAGAAAACACTTTAATAAACTTAAAGATGTCAATTAAGAAAAAGGAATTTTGCCTTCATGCTTATAATATAGAGATCCCATAAGTAGTTACTCAACTCTTCCAGTTTGTGTTTATTTTTGCTGTAACTAAGTACTCTATTTGGCACAAAGATTTGTTTCAAGTTCAAACATGGCAATTTGCCTATTCGAAGCTTTCATTGGTTTGTCCCTGGAAAAGCAACAGGCTTTTTCTGTCTTGCAAGAAGCAACAGTTAGGCAGTCTAGCCATGGAAAAGTCCTATGCCTGCTGCTGGCTACAGGCAGCAGTGAAAGTAAAAAAACAATGTTTGCAATCCAATTTTTAACACCTCCAGGAAAACCAAAGGAGAACTGACCTTCTCGAAATAAAGAGAACATGCTGTTCTAATAAAACAAGCTTCTCTTTAGTCATCAGCTTTCTGCCGAATACACAGACTTTAGAAGTAAATGAAAACATTGACCATACCCATCACGTTCCTGTTTAAACCTAAACCAGGACTATTTTTGTGGTAATATCTTGTCCATCTGCCATCACTAGGAAACCATTCAAGTTCATCAAGACTCTCAGACCGAAAAACCTCTGGAAGCCAGCTTTTCAAATAACCAGCTAAATTTAGTGTCTGGTTTAGAGACCATGGGGTGAGAAGGAAGGTATGGAGATTAAAAAGTGGGGGGGGGCAGTTTCACAATAATCTGATCCAGAACCTCTAGAATCAGAGAAATAGCTCCAATCACTTGTATTCGCTATAGTATGAGCAAAGGTTGTAGTATTAAGGGAAGTTGTAGGTAGACCTCTGTCCAAGGTACTTAAAAGGCAGGGGACCCCCTCCCCCCAATAGGCTGCAGATGGCGCCCTTCTTTATGGAAAGGGGAATGGAAACAGAGGTAAAGTTACACTTAGACTCCGCCCAAATACGATCCAGCAGGGCAACTATCAACAGCCCTTCTCTAAACAGTACCGAACACCTTTAATCTGGAAAACCGCAGCAGACTGTCTCTAAAATACAAAGCAAGATGGGGGATGGGAGGTGGGGAGGAGGAAGGTCTTATGTCTAAAAGAAAACATATGGAAACCCCTGAAATGCGGTGAAGGGACGAAGAACGGGTCAGTTTCCGAGCTGCCCATTATTCTCACCGATTTGAAAATTCACAAAGTGTACTCACCATGTTGACTTCCGAAACCATATCTATGCTGGCGACATCTATCCTCATCCCCACATCAACAGGAGGGCCTGAAAGGGGATAATGAGTTTTTGTGATATTGTTCATCTTGTCCCATATGGCTGGGGTTGTGTGAAGAGGGGAAGAAAAGCAAACGTACGGGGCGGAGGGGGAAGGGGAAGAAAGAAAGGGTCGGTTGGATTCTAGTAGGTGACATTTTGACATCTTTAAGGATTCCGCCCTTACCCTATTCCTGTGTAAAAAAAAAAAAAAATAGCTCGGGGTACACGTGTGCGGCATTAAGCATGCAGGTCGTGTGTTTGTATGTGTGTGGGTTTCAGTGTGTCGGCTGCTCGGATTCATTTACCTGAGCTTGTGAGTAGCAGGATATACGGGTATGTTCCTGTGTGTAACGATAGAGCACGCTAGATAGTGCACACTCATGAAAATGATTTGCATTTTAACTGACGTTTACCTTTGGCAAAACACGAGCGATACATTGGGGTTACAGGTTGAAAAAATATTGAGAATTACCTCCAAAGTCTGGCCTCAAGCGAATGTCATATCCTTTAAGCAATCTATCCACTGTCTCTTTCACGTATGACATGTTGCTGGGCTCATTAGCGCTGAAGGGAAGAAGTACGGGTGGGTTTTAGAATCAACATCGAAACTGCAATCTGACAGAAAGCTCGATCCGCACACCTAAGCCCCCACCACAAGATGTTTAAATCCACACAGGCGTTTGTTCTTTTTTTCCCCCCAAACACCAGAAACACACACACACACACACACACACACACACACAAACACACACACACACGAGAACAAGCGGCTCACCTTTGTGCACAACAGACCATAGCTATCATCATAGGGAAAGACAGAATCCCCAGGCACTCCCGATTTGGAACTGTCCACATCCCTAACTCTGATGAAAGAATTCTCTTTTCTGTGAAGATTCAAGGGATGCAACTTAGTCCAAGGCACAGCAATAATTCCGGAAAGGACTTGCGCATGCGTCCCGAGGCTGCTCACTCTCAAGACACCTTGTGTCTTGCAAACAATATTCCTTTCGAAACAGTCAACAGCTTTCAGCCCCTGGGAAGTTGTCGGGGTGGGCTCCGCTTCCTTCAGGGGCTGGCGGAGGAGCCGGCGTTCTTGGGCACAAGGTCACACATGGGCATTCAGAGGTAGTTTGGCGCACCGACTACTGGAAGAGGTTTTCCGCTCCCTTGCCCCGCTCGGATTTCCTCAGCTCACCGCCCTGAGCCGAGTCAGCCGGTGATTGGCATCTGTCGTAGGCAGCCGCCGAGGTCTGGGGAGTTAGAGCTCGCCCGTCGGGGGTGTGCCGGGGACCAGTTCGGACCATTCCAAGCATGATCTTATCCTCCCCGGTCATTTCCCGGGGGAGGCGTCCTGGGCTTGCTCGGCTGGGGAGGGAGCCAAAACAGCGTCAGCAACAGGGCTAGCTCACGCTTTCCCCTGCCTCCTTCTCGGACCCACCAAGAACTAAAATACAGAAATCTCTCTCACACAATCACATACAGGACATAGAGATGTAGGCACACAGAAGGGCCGTGTGTGTGTGTGTGTGTGTGTGTGTGTGTGTGTGTGTGGTGTGTGGTCTTCAAGCCTTTGCTGGGGATGGAGGTAGGGGTAGAGGTAGTTGAAATTGTGTTGACCAAGGATTCAGACGACTCCTTAAAGACACAGGGGAGTCTGGGCTCCAAAACAGACTAGCTAGTGCTCCAACTTTTCCATATAGAATCACAGAATCTCAGAGTTGGAAGGGACTTCAGAGCCATCTATAAATGCCTCCTTCTTGCTGACCTTTCCTCCATTCTTCTACCTCCTTCTCTTTCTTCCCTACCCTTGCCTTCCTCTCCTCTCTTTCCCTTTTTGTTTCTTCCTTCTATCCATCCTTTCTTATTCCCTTTCTCCTGCCCTCTGCCCTCTCCACTATACTGGAGGGATTGAGGAAGGGTGGAACACAAAGGACAAATATTGCTTAGTCTGGGTTCTTTTTTAGTCGAGAAAATGTTCTGTCTATCTAACCCCCAAATAGCAATGCCAGCTTGTGGAAAATCGAGTGAGGATGATAACAGGTTCTTTATATATGGGGAAGGGGAGGAGACACCACATCCTTCAAGACTGAGAACACCTGAGGAAGATAGAAGGCCTGGCTCCACCCCTTCACTTCACTCTATCACATCCTTACTACCCTTCTCTTCCCTATGGAAGATATGGAGAGACAAGAGACCAGAAGAGATTTATGGATTAGCTCCTGTTCTCATTGCTTTTACTTAAGATAGTAGTTTGCAATAGATAAATAGGACACATGGAGGCAGAAGCAAAGACAAGAGGAAATTGGGAGAGAGAACCTTATCAAATGGATGGCAAAGAGTTGTATAGTTAAAATTATGAATCGCATATAAACAGCAGGCTTACTGTACCTAAATCACGTAGGGAAAACCAATGACAGAAACTTCTATTAATAATGAAATAAGTTAAGAGCATTCTTCTATCATTAATCATATAAAGAAAAAAAAAGAATGTTTTAAGTAGGGTCTATAGTATAAAATGGTGCCCTGCATCAAGAACTGTTGACACAAGATTGCCAATAATATAATGCAGTTTGAAAGGCCCCAGTTGATATCTTGACCTTCAATCTTTTTTCCTTATTATGAACTTTAACTTTCAGAGCTTCATCTCTTTTTATATAATGCTTTGATTTCAATTAAAACAAAAATAAATATTTTAAATTGTCACAGTGAACTTTTCTTCCTGGATTTTACAGTTTATCCTTCTGGTCACTAAATCTTTTAGAGCTTTGATTTTCATATAAAAATGAAAGACAGTATAAAATCGTAAGAGAAGTGCTGGATTGGGAATCAAAAAGACCTAGATTGAGTCTATCTTGGATGCCTAGTAGCTCTATGACCATGATCATAGTCAAGTCACTTAATGTCTCTGAGTCCCAGTTTTCTCATTGATAAAATGGGGATAGTATGACTTCTACTTTATTGGTATTGTTATGGTCAAATGAAGTAATATATATAAAAACACTTTGGAAACCCCAAGTGCCCCAGAAATGTGAGTTATTAAAGAGGATAGGATTAAACTGGACAATTGCTATGGCTGCTATCAGTTCTATCATTATAGGATTATATGATAGATAATTTAGGGTTTTCTCAAAATTATCATATGGGTGAATGGAATCTTGGACAAGGCATTAAAAACAGTTAATGTATTGAAACTGATCATATTAAAGGAAAAATACATCAAACTATATGATTGTATCAGTAAAGAAAAAACCTTTGATCAAGCATAAATGATAGTTATTCTTACTAAAAATCTTACAAAGAATAAGGACAAAAGGACATTTTTAATAGGATAAAAAGTATATATCCAAATGAAATGTGGAAAAGGGGGAAATGTTTTCCCCCTAAATACAGTAGTAAAACCCTTAAGGATGTTATCTCTCAAATGATTATTTGGTACATTTCTGGAATGGCTGGTGAAATAAGACAAGAAAAAGAAATTTTAAAAATATAAAAATTGGGATAGAAGAGAGACACTGATTAAACTGCATGATTAAATTAGTTAATTACATTATGGTTTACTTAGAAAACCTAAGAGAATAAGCAAAGAAATTGAGACAATAGCTTTAATAAAAGCCCCAAGATAAAAAAAGACAAAAGAAAAATACCCACAAAGTGGCATTTTTGTGTATCAATAGCAAAATCTGAGGGAAATAATAGGCCAATGCCATTTCAAATAATAACAAGCACATTAAATATCAGTAAATCCATCCACCAAGGCAAATTCAATTTATAGATATTATCAGAAAAGATAACTTGAATGAGAAAAAATAATCGAAGGGGTATTTATTGATGAAGTTTGCCCTGCCAAATGATACCTAAATCAATTCCTATGCCAACCCAGTGACCAAGGAGAGGATTTATTGAGCTAGAAATAATAATAACAAAATTTATTTGAAGGAACCATTAGTCTAGGATCTTGAGAGGAAAAATTAGAAGTTAGTAATGAAGCAGAAAATAGTACTTCAAATAATACTATAAAGCAGTAAACATTAAAACATTTCTGAGACTGACAAAAATATCAGTAGGACAAATTAAAGAAGGAAGAATCAGAAACAACTGAATTTAGTAAAATTCACAAAGTTCACTAAATCCAAGATGACAAATTACTTGGCGAAGAAATCTCTATTTAATAACTGTGGAAGAACTGGAAAACAATTTGGCAGAAATTGGATTTATGCCAATATCTTGAGGCATATATATCATGATAAGTTTAAAATTAAAACATTAAAAAATGAAAAGAAAACTAGTTCAGCTACCTTTGAAAGCTATAGCGAGGGGAAAAATTCTTAACAAAACTGGCATTAGAAACAACTATAAAATATACAACAGATAATTTAGAGTACATGAAATTGCAAACCTTTTGTATTCACAGGTCAATGCAACTAGAATAAGAAAAGTAGCTGTTGATTGAGGAAAATCTTCACATCAATTGGTTTGATAAGGATCTAATATCAAGCATAAATAGGGAATTAACAAATATTTAAGACCAAGGACCACTACTTAATAGATGTGTGGTCAAAGACTATGAATAAACAATTCTCAAAAGGATAATTATGAACTATTAACAACAACATCATAGATTGCTTAAAATCATAAATAATAAAAGAAATGCTAATTAAAATAACTAAAGTTCTACTTCACACCCAGAAAATGAGGGGAATATGGTAAGAATAAATATCCATTTACTAGGAAATAGCTAAGTAAATAATAGTAGCTAGGTAACTAAGGGATGTGGTATAATAAGGAATAATGATTATGAAGAATTCTGAAAAAAGTAGAAAGGTTTATATGAAATTTTGCAGTGTGAATTAAATAGAACCAGGAAAAGATATATCCATATCTATGTCTATCTACATGCACACACATACATGTATCTACACACATATGTATACATAATTGTGTTTGTGTTACAGTTTTAACAATCTAAATGGAAGGAAATACAAAGCAAAAGCACATTTATCTTAGAGGAAGCAAAAAAATTCACTTTCCCTGATTATTTGCAGAATGGTTGAATCTGTGGATATGGAACATTGTATATATCATCACTATCATTAATAATAGATTATTTCATTTTTCTCTCCAAAATCCTGGGAGGCAAGTGTTATCCCTAATAAAGAAGATGAAGAAACTAAAACAGATGGAGGCTAAGTGACTTTTTTAGGATTACACAGTAAGTCTCAGAGGCTGGATTTGAATCCAAATCTTCCTGGCTCCACTTCCAACAATTTATTCACTACACCACAGCTATTCACTAACTGCTTCTGGTTGATTTTGTTGATATGTTGATTATATTTTTCTGAATTGTTTTTTTCTCCCTCCTTTTAAAAAAATATTTTTTGTTAGAAGGTTTGGCTCAGTTGGTAGAGTAGAGAGCAAGAATATATTCAGATATGAATTAATCAGTAAAATTCAAAAAGAAATGTCAATAAAATGAAAAATTAAATAGCTAGGTTAAAACTTCAGCAAGTATATATATATATATATATATATATATATATATATATATATATATATATATGTATATATACCAATGTAGGGAAAAATTTAGAAATGACATTTTTTTCACTGTTCGGTTGTATCTCCAAGGTTATTCCCAAATATTAAAATAAACCTGGGTTCAAAATCGACCTCACATATTTGCTAGCAGTGTGATTCTGAACAAGTGACAACTTTGGTTTTCTCATATGTAAAATAGGGGGCCTACAAGGTCTTGCCCTGCTCTATTGCTATGATACTATGATAATTAAGAACCAGTATTAAGATGCCATTGCATCTCTCCATGTTCTCTTTTATCTTCTTGACAATTCTGAGTATTATAAGTTGCTTTTATTATTTGTTGTTGTTGATCAATTGAGAAATAAATTCATCTGAATCCTCAAGACTCCTTCTTTGCCCATACTTCTTAATTTTATTCTAAGGCTGTAGGTCTGATATCTTTGTGTCCTCAGGCTAGAAAAGACCTGAAAGTCTTTTGACTCTTTTGAAAAATAGTAATATTGATGATAATGGTGAACATGAGGAATAATGATGGAAGAAGAATGGAGAAGATAAAGATGGAAGTAAAAACTCAGAGTTGTTATTGGGATTCAAAATTTGTTTGGGAAGCATATTGAATTTTTCATTTTTCTACTTAACCTCTTTATCCTTCTTCTTTATTCTCATTGTAACAACATATTGCAGCTCTTCTTTTTTAAAAAAAATCATTTATTATGGAGCCTGCAATATTCTCTGAACAAGGGTTTCCATCTCTACTCTCTCTTGCCCTTCATTCTATTTCCAGACAGATATTCTTATGTCACTTCACTTTAAAATCTGTAATTGATACTTATATACCTACAGAGTTAAATATAAACTCTTTTGGTTAGAATTCAAGACACTTTGCATTGTAGAACCACTCAATTTTTTAGTTTTATCTCTTCACATTGCTATTTCCTACCGATATATGTATAAATATTCCAGATTTCATGAATAACCTATCTCATCAATTTTATATCCTTTTAAAACTTTAAAACTCATTTCAACTCAATATCCTAAGAAAAGCTTCCCCTACTCCCCTACTACCTATTTGTTGTCATTTGCTCACTTCACAAATCACTTTGTGTTTACTTGTTTTTCCATGTTTATCTCCCTGGTATAACATAAGTTCTTCAAGAACAGCACCTGTTTTATATTTGTTGATTTCCAAAAATGCCTATAGATATTGGGCGTAGTGAACTATCTCTATAAACTCTGCTACTGGGTGAGATAAGGTTGATAGAGCCAGGGAATTCTGAATTCAGTGTACTAAACTGATTAGGTCTTTCCAGTAATTTTGATGCTAATATAGTAAACATTAGAAGATCAGATACTTAGTGGCTAAATAGGAGAGAAAGGCCTCCTAGAAAAAATGACATTTGATTTGAAGGAAAGGTCAAATTACAAGATGTTATGACAAAATGAAGAAATTTCAGAATGCATAAAATAAACAGAGTTCATCAGGTGATAGCAAAATGAGCGTCTTAGTATGTAGAGATAGAATGAGATTTATGGGGAATGAGTAAGTTAAAGTGCCAGAGAGTGTTTGAGGCAGTATCAAAATGCATATTGAAATGCCCAAGTATAAAGGAAATTATTGGGAAAGAAAGAAGATTATATACCAGATATTTACATGTAGGTTGATAAGTAATGATTACCAGGATCTAGTTTGGATGGTAAATTTGAATAGCATGAAATTCAAAGAAGTTACTGAATGAGGATAGTAGGGAAAGGTGTTAGAAAGGGGGATGAGCAACAAATACTATTCAGATATCCCATCATGACCAATAAATTTTTGTGAGAGAATGAGAATTCAATAAAAGAAATGATGTTTGAGGAAATAATGTCATCAGGAATGAGCCAGGTTTTAATGAGTTCATTGTATAGTGGAGATGATTTCGTTATACTAGAACACTTATGCTTGGTCCCTTTTTTTTAGTACTTGTTATATATCTCTATTTCTATCTATGCTAATTAAAAAAAAACATTCTCTTTATGTTCAAAGGGGAGAATGTGTATTACCTTATCTGCTATCTCCACATGTCTAAAAATATAAACTAATACAGTTTTCTAGAAGGTCCAGTACTCTTCCAGAAGAAATCACATTTTAGCTAAAAATTATTATTTTTTTCAAATCTAAGATCTATTACTTACTAATTGTATGACTATGGGCACGTCACTTATATATCTGAGCTTCAGTTTACTTATTTGTGAAAATGGGAGAATTAAAATAGATCACCTCAAAGGCTTCTTGGAATTCTAAATCTATGATCCTATGATCTTCCTTTTTTTCTTTTCTTCTCCTTTTCTTGTCCTTTTTTGTTTCTTTTCTTCTTTGCTGGTAGTATAGTACAGTGGAAAGAATGCTTGAACATGTAGTCAAGTTACAAGACTAGCTCAAATTTACGCCTTCTTCCTATAGGTGACAAAGAAATAGAACTGCTGCTGTTAGTTAATCCAGTGATACAATGATGGGTCTGGTGAAAAACATACTCAGGGAAGATTGTGAATTGTTATCATAATTAAAATTATGAAAAGTAGAACTCAAGTGCATTTAATTGTAAATATTGTAAAGCATAAAATTTTTTATGATGTACAACCCAAGAGCTTTATGTTTTCCGCACTAAAAACTTGTAGATGTTTACAATGTAATCCATTTCAGAACATGGCATTCTATTGCTTTCCTTTGTTTCCAGGTACAATCTGTTCTGAGACAGGGGAATATCTGGGAAAAAAAAAAAAAAAAAAAAAAAAAAAAACTATTGTCCAGGGAAATGTAGAAGTACCATTGCTTAAAACATCCTGCCTAATGTCCTTCTAGTATTTTAAACTCAGATGTAGATAGTCATACTTTCTCTCACTTTCTCCTTTTTCACATATCTTTTGTATTTCCATGCTTTTTCCTTTCTTTATGAGTATAAAAATCTGTAATGGGTTTGGCAGGGAAGCTGTATTTTTCTTTAAAACTTTGTGTAATTTTTAGCTGAAATCTGGTTTGTTCTGGAAGAAATACTGGAGTTTTTAGAAAATTGTATTAGCTTATATTTTTAGGAGATGGCCATTTTATTGGAGATAGAGAGCAGCTAAGATAAATCTGTGTTCTAGGCAAGTTTTCATAATTGTGTCCCCTTAATATGAAAATTACATTTCCTTTTATACTATTATCCACATTATAAATAGGTACCTATTATGCACCAAACACTCTACTAGGTATTGGAGATACAAGAATAAAAATATAGCAGACTTTGAAAAACCTTGCAACATAATAAGGGGAGAACAGCTTATAGCTATATAACACATCTATATATATATATAATATATACACATACACACATATACATAAGTGGGTGTAATATATCCAAAGATATAAAATGGATACATGATAATTTTGAGGAGAAGCCTCAGTGGCTGCAGGCATCGGATAAGGCTCCGTTGAGAAGATGGTACTTGAACTGAATCTTGAAGGATATTAGGAACCCTAAAAAGTGATGAGGATGGGGGGGCATCCCATATATCAATGACAGTCTATACAAATGAACATAGAAAGGAGATGGATAAGAAATATGTATAAGAAATGGCCCAAAATGCCCAATTTGGCCACCATAATGAATGTTTTAAAGGGAATAATGTGAATCATGGCAAGAAATGTGGTAGGAGGAAAGCAGTTTGTGTATGGATAAATTTTATGTACATGCACTGATAAAATATTGATCAATTGTATGCAAAATATATTGAAGTTGGGGAGAGATTTCAGGCAGGGAGACCAGGTAGGAGGCTTGTGAGACAATCTAGATGAGAGATGATAAAACCCTGAACTAGAGAGGTTGATATGTGAATGAAGAAAAGGAAGTCAAACTCAGAGATGACATGAAATTAGAAGTGACAAGATTTAACAATTTATTGGATTGCAAGGTGAATTTGTTTAAGAATAACACTGAGATTGTGAGTCCAGATGACCAGAAAGATTGTAGTCCTCTCAAAAAATACAGTAGAGACTTCTGGGTTTGTGTATGGGAAATTAGGATGACAAAATAGAGGAAGCACTCAGCTAAACTTTCCCAACATTCCCAAACAAATAACTTTAAAATAATTCCTCAAATTGAATCTGGAGAGGCAGAAACACAAAAGATCAGAGAGAGACATTATACCAGTTCAAGACAATTTAGGAGATCTGAGGCAGAGATCTCTGGCATGGGAGTGAGTGCTGGCTTTAAGCTCATGTGGATGAAATGCCAGTAGTGGAACTTAGTGCTGGGGACAGAAGTGGCAAACCTATGGAAACTCTCAATCCTGTGATGGTCAGAGGCCAAATGGAAAAGAAGTACAAAACTTCACTGATGAAAATAACTCTTAAAAATGCAAAATGGAAAAAAGTACAAAAGTTTATTAAAAATAATTCCTTAAAATTAAAATTGGGCAAGTGAAAGGTAATTACTCCATAAACCATCAAGAAAAAATAAAACAAAATAAAAAGAATGAAAAAATAGAAAAAATATGAAATAACTCATTGGAAAAAAAAAGTTATCTGGAAAGTATATCAAGGAAAGATAATTCTAGAATTATTGGGCCATCTTTAGGTGATGACTGACCATGATCAAAAAACAGTCTAGGCATAATTTTTCAAGAAATTATAAAGGAAACCTTCCCTAGTATTGTAGCAGAAGATAAAATAGGATTTGAATGAATCCACCAATTAGGTCATTAAAGAGACCCTAGATCTTAAATTATTATAGCCAAATATGGGCTCAATGGTCAATTAAACACTAAAATTGAAATCCTAAAAAGCAAAGGAGAGATGAATAAAATTTAAATTAAAAAGAAAAAAATGAACTAATAAATAAAATTAGGAGTGATTTTCTGGGGAAAAATACATAAAATATATAGTGGTTAGTTTGATTTGAAAAATAAAGAAAATTAAATTATCAGCATTCAAAATAGAAAAAAAAAGATGAATGTACCACCAATAAAGATGCAATTAAAGCAATTATTAGGAGTTATTTTACTCTCATATGACAGTAAAACTGATCATCTAAGTGAAAAGGATGAATAGTTACAATATCCATTTCTATTTAAATCACTAGAAAGCATAGAAATCAATGTAGTCTTTCTTATAACTATAAGTAGTATCTATCTACAAAAGCAAGAATTATCTGAAATGTGGATAAACTTGAAGCTGTCCCAGTAAAATCAGCAATGAAACAAGGATGTCCATTAGCCCTACTATTGTTCAGTTTGACGTTAGAAATACTAAATACAACAATAATACAAGAAAAAGAAATTGAAGGATAAAAATAATCCATGAGGAAATAAAACTATCACCCTTTGAAGGTAATGATAATACACTTAAAGAATGTTGGAGAATCAACTGAAAAACTATTTGAAACAATTAGCAACTCTAATAAAGTTATAGAATATACAATAACTCCATATAAATCATCAGCATTTCTATATACTATCAATGCAACTCATCAGCAAGAGAAAAAGAAAATCCATTTAAAATAGTTGAAGACAATATAAAATGTTTGTAAGTCTATCTGACAAGAAAAAAATCCAGGAAATATATGAGCACAATTATAAAATACTCTTCGCACATATAAATTCAGATCTAAATAACAGAAGAAATGTAAATTATTCATGGACATCGGCCAAGTCGATATAATAAAAATGATAATTCTAAGTTACTCTGTTAATCAAGCCACCAAAAAAAAAATAGGAAAAATAACAAAATGTATTTGGAAGAACAAAAAGTCAAGAATATTAAGAAAATCAATGAGGAAAAATGTGAACAAAGGTAGCCTAGCAATACCAGATTTCAAACTGTATTACAAAGGAGTAATCATCAAAATAATCTGGTACTTTCTATGAAATAGAACAGTGGATCAGTGCAATAGATTAGGTACACAAAGTCACTAAATGTGTATATGAAAAAGAAGAGTGGAAGGATCAGAGCAGGATCACAGTTAAAGCATGGGATATAGGAAATAATGCAATAAAGGAGATTGTGGAGGAGTGATCATAAAGGCAGGATGAGAACCAAAGTAACTGAGAGAAGTTACTATTTAGAAGAAAGTAGTCAAAAGTATAAAATATCAAGATATCAAAAGATAAAGTCATAAGATTCAGGATTTAAAAACTCATTAAAAACTGATAATTTGGAGAATCAGTTTAAGTTGGGGTAAGTAGATGGAAAGCCAAATTGAAAAGAATTGAGAAGAGAGGGAAAGAAAAATGATCATAGAGGTGAAGATAATAGATAGCTTTTCTTCCTATAGGAATTTGGCTGAGACATGGAGGAGAGATTAGTAGGCTCTCTTCAAAGTGTGGTAAATCTAAGGTTTTTCATTTGTCTGTTTTAAGATGATGGAGTCTTTGTATGCAGTAGGGATAAAGTCACTAAATAAAAAAATGAAGGTAAAGGAGGAATGATCATTGAGACTATACGCAGGCCAAAATAAGGGAGGGATCAGTCCACGGGAATAGGAGTGTTAGCATTGAGGAGAAATGTACTTTCAACAAAGACTAACATGAAGGAAGAGGGAATAGGAAATAAGAGAGAAAGGGGATAAAAAAGCTCACAGAAATGGCTCCTTTTCTGGGTAAAAAATAAGGTGAAATCCTCATCTGTGAATATGAGGATTATGATAATGTGGGAAACTTGAAGAAAGAGAAGATATAATTTGAGAAAGCTTCTGAGGGAGTAGTAGAGAATAATTTTCTAGGATTTCCTTGTAGTAGTTCTTAGTGTTACTTATGATGAGAGCATTAAATTGCACTGCTAGAAATCATCATGGTTGGATGATCTTCTTCAGTTCTGTTCACCAGCACAAGAAAAGGATCAGAGTAGGCAGATGGTATGAGCAATCTATTGACAAAGTATGAGTGCCAACAGAACAGGGGATCAAGGAATGTAGTTCGAAGGAAATCATTTGCAAATTCAGATAACTCTAGAAGAACTCATTGCATTATGGAGATGTCTATATGATAGCATTACTTCCTCCTTTTTCTTTTTGTGGGTGGAAGGCAAGAAATCTGAGGGCTGCCAGAAAAGAAATGCCATATTTTTCTCCCAACAAGAAAGTTATTCCCTACACTATACTTCCCTCTGCCCTATACCCTTTCTGACACAGGGAGAGATTAGAAGGTTAAGTGCTAAAATGGCTTCCAGTAGAATAAAACAAAGCCATTGAAAATTTCTGAGGACTCTTGTGAGGGATAACAACAATGGAAGCAAGACACAAAGTTTTTGGTGAGAAAACAGTCTGCCTGGAGCCTGAAGATAAATCTGAGAGAAGTTTGATTTCTGCTCAGGATATAGGGTGAACTAGAAAAAAATCAATACAAAAACCCCTGAAAAATCAAATTAGGGCTAAATTAAGGGGTAATTCAGGACAGTTAATAATTAATGAGAAAGATTCAAAATTAAACCTGGATATATAAGATTCTAAATCCATTATTTTTAATGTAATGTTGCTACGTGTGCTTCACTATTTTAGTGGATTTGTTTCTTTTGAGAATTTCTTGATTCAGATCTATAGCTTGAATCTGCATGTTCAAATAAAAACAACCAGCCAACTGATAAGTATTTATTGGGAATCTATTACATTTGCATAAGTGTCCTATCCACTGAATCACTTATCTTGCTATGGTGGCAGTATGCTTTAAGTGCTAGCTAATTACACAGGAGGAAATGAACTTGAAGTTACAATAAAATTGATTCAAATGTTATCAATTATATATTGGTTTTGAATGCAATTGAACTGAAATGAGCCGATTTTTTTTATTCCATCTTGTGTGATATAGAACCCTTCCCCTAGAGCCTTCCTCTGATGCTTGATTGCAGCATGGTGATCCTGAGGATCTGATGACATCAATGAAATGCAAGCTCTGGCAAGTCTCACCCTATCGAGAAGCCTTTGAGTCCCCGGCTTATAATGGAGCATATGTAGGTGTCATCCAAGGATAAGCCAAATTAAGTTTAGAGAAGCACTCTAAATCACTCGGTGTCTAACCAAAGGGATGGAGAGTTGGTGATTTATTTGGGGGGGTGCACATAACTTATTAAAGCATCTCATAGAATTGTCGTGTCTATTAGGAGAAGAAATAATGAGAAGAATGAAATAACAGATTCTTGAAGTATTAGAGCAGTGATTATAGAATCCATTCTCACATGGTTCATTAGGTAAGTCTGAATGTATCATGGTTTAAATTATTTCTCCTGACACATAACTCCATTTAGTAAACCTTGATATAGTTAGCTCACAATGCAGGTGTCTTGTCTCTCAGTAGTTGTGAATATTGCAAAAGTAGGTAGAGCCAAGATAGTGGAATAAGGGAAGTACTCTATCCAAGTCCTCTCAATATCCTCCTGCAAATAAATTTAAATAACACACCAAAGCAAATTTTAAAGAAGTATGACAAGCAAAAGTGGAAGTGAGGCATTTTTTTCCAGTCCAGGCAAATTAGGAGATAAGAAAGAGAGATCTTTGGCACTAGGAGTGTAGCACAAAAGTGATGGCCATCTGTGGGCCTTGGAGGCAATGGGGTAGCATCAGCATCTGGACAGAAAATGGTCACTACCCAGAGAAAGAAAAGGGATTGAACAGCTGGACACAAAGAAATTATAGGAACCTCCTGCGCTAGCACTGGGTGCAGAAACAGATGGCAATTGGCAATCCGTGGCCAATTATCCCATTCGGAATAGCAGTTCCAAGGCAGAAAAGAGCACTTGTTTGTTGCAAGGAAGTATGGATCCTTCTGGGGTACAGGTCACAGTTCTAGTGAGGAGAAGAGTTATGATTTGCAGTGAAAATGTTTAAAAGAGCAACTATTGTACTAATGAACTGTTAGTGGAGTTGTGAATTGATTCAACCCTCTAAAGAACAATTTGGAACTATGTCCAAAGAGTTATAAAACTATATATACCTTTTGATCTAGCAATAGGAGATCTATAACCCAAAGAGATAAAAGAAATGGGAAAAATCAATTACATACAAAAATTTATAGCAGTAATTTTGTGGGAGTGAAGAATTAGAAACTGAGAGGATAGCCTACAATTGGGGAATGGTTGAACAACTTGTCTATATGGTTGTGATAGAAAACTATTTTGATGTAAGAAATGATGAAGGTCCCCAATTGATAAATGATTAAAGGATATCAACAGGTAGTTTTCAGATGTAGAGATTAAAATCATCTATACTTATATGAAAAAAGTGTTCTAAATTACTATTGATTGGAGAAATGCAAATTGAAACAACTCTGAGTTACTACTTCACACCTATCAATTTGGCTGACAGGAAAAGATAATGATAAATCTTAGAAGGGATATGGGAAAACTCGGACACTGATGCATTGTTGGTAGAGTTGTGAACTCATTTAACCATTCTGGAGAGCAATTTGGAACTTCGCCCAAAGGGCTATAAAACTGTGCATTCCCTTTGATCCAGTAGTGTCTTTACTAGTTCAGTATCTCAAAGAAATCCTAAAAAGGGAAAAGTATCTATATATGCAAAAATGTTTGTAGCAGTTCTTTTTTGTGGTGATAAGAAATTGGAAAACGAGTAGAACCCCATCAATCGGGGAATGGCTGATTAAGTTATGATATATGAAAGTAATAGAAGATTATTGTTAAAAATGATGAACAGGCTGATTTTAGAAAGGCTTGGAAACATTCACATGAACAAGTGAAGGAAGCAAAACTTGGAAAATATTGTACACAGCAACAGCAGTATTGTGCAAGGATCAACTATGACAGACTTGGTTCTTTTAGCAGTTCAATGATCCAAGTCAATTCCAATAAACTTTGGATGGTAAATGCTGCCCACATGCAGAAAGAGAACTATGAAGTTTTTGAATGTAGATCAACACATTCTGTTTTCTCTATTTTTTTCCTCATGGTATTTCCCTTTTGTTCTTATTTTTCTCTCCCATTATAACTCACATGAAAATATGTAAAAATAAATGTATATATAACCAAAAATGTTTTACTTGTAACCAGGGAAAATAAAAATAATAATAAGGAAAAATATTAAAAGGTTTTAATGAAAGATTAAAAAAAATGATGAAGCAAGTGTTTTCAGGAAAACCTGGGAAGGCATATGGACTAAAACAAAGTGAAATGAAGTGAATCAGGAGATCATTGTCACAGCAATATTGTAAAGATAATCAGCTGCAAAAGACTTAGCTACTCTTATCAAGCCAATGATCCAGGATGGTTCCAAAGAACCTATGATGACAAATGCTATCTATCTGCAGAGAGAGAGAAATAGAATACAGATTAAAGCATATTTTCTACTTTCTTGCCTTTTAAAAATGGCTAATATAAAAATGTATAACAGGTAACATATTGCTTGCCTTCTCAGTGGGTGGGGAAAGGGTTTGTGGAAGGAGAGAATTTAGAACTTAAAATTTAACAATTGAATATTAAAAAGCAAAGATATAATTTTGAGTAGAAAATTCAAAGAACATAAAAAGAGCAGTGGATGCTTAACAATAGATGCATATTGAATATTTGTTTAAAGAAAGTCAAGTAGATAAAAGAGAGGCATGAAGATAATTGGTATTGTGACAATCTAAATTCAGTAAAATAAATATATTTAAATCATATATAACTATTTACATTTCCATACTTTGGCACTGCAATGGATTTGTAATTTCTTTGATATAGAAATGCCTTCCAATAATTCAAAGCACAATTCATGCCTGTCTATATTATGTAGCTTGATTATTTTGTGGTACCATAAAAATTCCACAGGAAGTTACTTCAGATTCTTAGCACATGCCTGCCTTAAATGCATGATTGATCCCACAAGAGCCCAACTCTCTTTCTTTTACTCTAGTAATAATAAAAATGAGATAAGATTAAATATGACCCCAAAATATAAATTTGAAATCTAGTGAGACACCTTTTTCCAATCCAGATCTACAAAAGAGCAGAGTCAGAAGATGTAGAAATTTGAATTGGAGTTCCTTGTTTAGCTATTCTAAGGAAGAGGGAGGAAAGTGATAGTTCTTTTTTTTTATTGCTTTTTATTTACAAGATATATGCATGGGTAATTTTTCAGCATTGACAGCTGCAAAACCTTTTGTTCCAATTTTTCCTCTCCTTCCCCTCATTCCCTCCCCCAGATGGCAGGTTGACCAATACATGTTAAATATGATAAAGTATATGTTAAATACAATATATGTATACATGTCCATATAGTTATTTTGCAGCACAAAAAGAATTGGACTTTGAAATAGTGTACAATTAACCTGTGAAGGAAATCAAAAACACAGGCGGACAAAAATAGAGGGATTGGAATTCTATGTGGTGATTCACACTCAGGAAAGTGATAGTTCTTATTTTAGAGTATCCTGGGAGAAGGATACTAAGCACCATAATTGGAGAAGCCTTAAGGGAGGGGGCATAATACCACCTATTGCCATGACCAGAGAAATTAAAGAAGAAACAGAAGATAATTGAAAAAAATGACTGAAAATTCCCTAAAAATGTCCCCAGAATGGACAGAACCATCCAGTGTCTTGATTATAGAAGTACAAAGGAGACGTGAAAGGCTACTTAAAGCACTCATATAGAAAATCTCAGGAAGTACGGAGATCACATAGTACCTTAATCAAAGAAGTCCTACCAAATACTAAAAAGAAGAATCAGGAAAACAAAGACCACACAGAACCATAAACAAGTAAGATTTTTTGGGGGGGTAGAAATTAGCTACTTCTTTCATTAAGAAAGCCCCAAATGGGAAAAAGATCACCTAATGTAATGATCATTGACACTCAATTACATAAGTGACTGGATGCAAACAGTTCACTGAGTATAGATGGAAAAAAAGTGGAAGCAGTAGAAGGAATCCAGAAAAATGAAGTTAGAATGAAAAGAATCCTGACTTAGTCATCTAAGAGTGTGGGAAGAGGTAGATAGAACCTGCTCCTAGCACTAAGTTAAAGTGAAAAAGAGGATAAACATAAGAAAATAACAAAGAAACAATATGGATCTGAGAGCTCAAACACAATCTAAGAAAGGAACAAATCTCCACCACTCACATGCAGTTTCAAAGAAAATCACAGATTTGCTATAAATCCTACTAAGATTTTCTAGGAAATGAAGATGTAAAAATGGTCATCTGAATGAAATGAGAGCTATAAAGAAAAATGGAAAAAGGAAAAAAGAAATCTACAGGAAAGAATTGGAAAGAGAACAAACAATTTCATACAAGAAGTGCAAAAGCCCATTCAATCTAGGAAAAATTACATCGATCTTCTCAATTACATTGAGATTGGTGACTTCATGATAAAACAAGAAATACTGGAACAATATTGAAAGATTGAAAAAAGTACAAGAAAATAGAAGATATCCTCTATCCAAAGCTATTGTCCTAGAGATCACATCAAAGAGAAATAGTCTACAGACTATATAAAAACCACAACCACAAAACATTAAATGACATATTTCTAGAAGCTATTAAAGAAAACGGTACAGACCTATTATAATCAGAGGAAAAATTGGAAAAAGAACATCCTTAATAATCTTCAGACATAAACTCCAAATTGAAAATACCAAGAAATTTTGTAGCCAAAATCCTGATTTTCCTGGTCAAAGAAAAAAAAATAATGCTGCAAGAATCCAAAAACAATTAAAAAAACTAAGGAGTCACAGTCAGGGTTAGAGAAGATCTTGGAACTACCACTATAATGGAGAGGGAGGTTCTAATACGATATTTCAAAAGGTTTATAGCCAAAAATAAGTAGCAATGCTGGGTATCTTAGAGAAGTGTAGGAATGAAACTTTAAAGAAACAGAGAATCTCTAAGTATTACTAAAAGAGCAGAATTTAGTAGATATTAGGAAATAAAAATATTTAAGAATAAAGAAAAAGAAACTTGAAAATAGGAAATAAAATTATAACAAGAATTTTAATATGCTTTCTCTGACACAGACAAATTCAATCGATAAATAAGAAAGAAATCAAAGACCTGATCAGAACATTAGAAAAATTAGATATGATAAATGTTTAATGACTACTATATAGGAATAGAAAGAAATGTATGTATATCTCAGCTGTACATGATATAATTAAAAAACCCAGTACTATGACATTAAACTTTACAATATGTATAAAAGCAGGAATATCAATCATGGTATTTACTTAATATAATAAAATAAAAGTTGTGTTCAATAGAGACTTTAAAGAAAGGATTAAAATTTAATCAGAGATGAACTCCTAAAGGAATTCTTAGAGCAAAATGTATTCAGCAATAAAATTCAAAAAATGATAACAATCTGCCCAAACTTTTGGATGAACCCTAAGTATTCCTAAGGCAAATTATATATATATAGTCTCTCAAAACATTTTTGTTGAAAAAAAGAAAATAACAGATTAATTAATTGGGCATGGATCTAAAGATACCAGAAAAACAACAAATTTAACCCCCCAGAACTAACTATTGAAATAGATATTCTCAAAATCAAGAGATTAGTAAAATTTAAAGTAAAATGTTAAATTCATTGATATAAAACATCATTTTATTTGATATTTTATTTCCCCCAATTACATGTAATTTTTATATTTATTTCTTAAAACTGTGAATTTCAAATTCTCTTCCTTCCTACCTTCCCTGCCTTTCATTGAGAAAGCAAGGAATTTTATATAAGTTCTACATGTGCAGTCATGCAAAACATATTTTCATATTAGTTGTGTTGTGAAAGAAAATGCAAACCTAAAGAAAACTCCCCCAAAAAATAAAGTTAAAAAACATATTCTTCCATCTGCATTCAGAGTCCATTAGTTCTTTGCCTGGAGACAGATAATATTTTTCATCATTAGACATTAGGAATTGTCTTGGATCTTTCTATTGCTGAAAATAGCTAAGTCATTCATACAGGATAATAATACAACACTGCTCTTATTGTGTATGCTGTTCTGCTTCTGCTCACTTCATTTTGTATCAATTCATGTTTTTCTGAAAGTACCCTGACCATCATTTCTAATAACAAACGATACGCCATCGCAATCATATACCACACTTTGGAGAGTCATTTTCCAACTGATGGCCATCCCATCAGTTTCCGATTCTTTGCCACCACTAAAAGAGCAGGTATAAATAGCTTTGTACATATATGTCCTTTTCCTTTTTGTTATGTTTTGGGGATACAGAACTAGTAATAATATTTCTGGGTCAATGACTATATAGCCCTTTGGACACAGTTTCAATTTGCTCTCCAGAATGTTTGAATCAATCTGCATTTCCACCAACAGTGCATTAATGTTTCCCCACATTCCCTCCAACATTTGCCATTTTCCTTTTTCTTTTGGTTACATTAGACAATCTGATAGATATGAGATGGCTCTGAAGAATTGTTTTAATTTTCATTTCTCTAATCAATAGTTATTTAGATCTTACATATACATATATGTATTTATATATACATGTACACATTCATGTATGTGTGTATACATACACACACATTTTTGACTATACATTGATTTGATTCCTTTGTTGGAAAACTATTTTGTTATATCTTTTGACCATATATCAATTAGTGAATGTCTCACTGTTTTTTATTTATTTTTTAAGTTATACACATGTTCCTTTTTTTACGTATTTCCATGTGAGTCATGTTGGGACAGAAAAATCGATACAAAAGGGGAAAACCATGAGAAAAAAATACCAGAAACAATAAAAGGGTGAAAATATTGTGTGGTGATCCACATTAGGTCTCCAAAATTTTCTCTCTGGATGTGGATAGCATTTTCCATCCAAAATTTATTGGAATTACCTTGAATCACTGACTTGGTGAGAAGAACTAAGTTTATCTTAAGTGATCATTATATCATCTTGCCACTACGTACAAGGTTTTCCTGCTTCACTCAGCATTAGTTCATGTAAATCTTTGCAGGCTTTTCTAAAATCAGACCATTCATCATATTTTATAGAAAAATAATATTCCATTACTTCCACATACCATAAATTATTCAGCCATGTTCCAATTGATGGACTTCCACTCATTTTTCCATTTCTTACAAAAAGAGCTGCTACAAATTTTTTTTTTTTTTTGGCACATGTGGATCCTTTCCCCCTTTTTATGATTTCTTTGGGATATAGACCAGTCGTGGCACTTCTGGATCAAATGGTTTTAAAGTTTACACACTTTTGGCATAGTTTCAAATTGATCCCCAGAATGGTTGGATCAATTCACAACTTTACCAACAATATATTAGTGTCCCAGTTTCCCACATCCCCTCCATTATTTTTTCCTGTCATCTTAGCCAATTTGATAGCTGTGAGGTGGTACTTCAGAGTTGTTTTAATCTACATTTTTCTAGTCAATAGCGATTTAGAGTATTTTTTCACATGACTATAGATGGATTTAATTTATTTATCTGAAAATTATCTGTTTATATCCTTTGACCACTTATCAGTTGGAGAATGACTTGTATTCTTATATATTTGGGTCGGTTTCATCTATCTATCTATCTTATCTAATTAGAGATGAGGCCTTTATCAGAAACACTGACTGTAAAAATTCTTTCCCAGCTTCTTCCTTCTCTTCTAATTTTGACTGCATTTGTTTTGTCTATGCTAAGCCTTTTTAGAGTAATGAAATTGAAATTATCCATTTTGCATTTCATAATGTTCTCTATTTCTTATTTGGTCATATATTCCTCCTTTCTCTATAGATCTGATAGATAAATTATCCCTTGTTTTCCTAATTTTCTTACAGTACCATCTTTTACACCTAAATCATGTGCCCATTTTGATTTTATTTTAGTGAGTATCTCTTATTTTTATAAATTTTACTCAGTTCACTATATATTTGAGAAATTAAGACTTTATCAGAGATATTTATTGTAATTTTTTTTCAGTGATGATTGTGTATTTCCCTCCATCCCTCCATCCAATTTTCTCATTTATCCCACTCTCCTTTCACTGTATCCATCCTTAAAACTGTTTTGTTTCTGATTAACTCTCTTCTATTAGCCCCTCCTTATCTCTTATGCCTTTCTCCTTCTACTTTCCTATAGGGTAAGATATATTGCTATACCCAATTGAGTATATCTGTTATTTCCTAAGTCAATTTAGATGAGAGTAAGGTTCAAATGGCCCTGCTTCTCTCCCCGCCCCCATCATCTTTCTTTCTCCTGTAAATTTTCATTCTTGCCTCTTTTTAGAGGAGATAATTTACCCCATTCTAATTTCCCCTTCCGCTTATCCCAGTGCATTTTTTAAATACCATTCAATTGTATTCTCATCCCCATGCCCTCTGTCTATACTCCTTTCCTCAGTAGCAATAATGAAAAAATTCTTAGGAGTATCATTTTCCCATATAAAGAATGTAAGCAGTTTGACCTTGTTAAATTCCTTATGAATTCTCTTTCCTGTTTACTTTTTGACTCCTATTTGAAAATCAAATTTTCTATTTAACTCTGGATTTTTCATTAGGAATCTTTGAAAGTTCTCTTTGATACAAAAAGAAATTTCGTCTAAAATAACTGTAGAAAATATAAAATATTTGGGAGTCTACCTGTGATGATAAAATCAGGAATTATATGAACATAATTACAAAACACTTTCCATGCAAATAAAATTAGATCTAATCAATTGGAAAAATACCAAGTACTCATGGGTAGACTGAACTAATATGATAAAAATAACAGTACTACCTAAATTAATCTACTTGTTCAATGCCATAAGAATCAAACTCCCAAGAAATTATTTTACAGAGCTAGAAGAAATAATAACAAAGTTAATCTTGAAGAACAAGGTAATCAATGAAAAAAAATGCAAATGAAGTGGCTTAGCTGTACTAGATCTAAAAGTATATTATAATATATTTTTCAAGAATACAAAGAACAATTAATCCCAATATCACATAAATTGTTTTCAAAAAATTCTTTCAATTTTAAACATGGCTTTCATACCAAAACTGGCAATGGGAAAATAGAAGAAAGAAAAATATAAACTAATATTCTTAACTAATATTGCCACAATTATTTTAAATATTAGCAAAGCACCTATAGAATCACCTAAAAATTGTATTTTTCAAGTAAGCATCTAGATCAGTAATGTAAAATTGATTTAATATTATGGAAACTATCAACAAAATAGACCATAATAATATTGAAAATAATAAAATTACATGGTTATAACATGTAGAAAAATCTTTGACAAAGTATAATGTCCCTTTTTCTAAAAACACCCCCCCAAAAAAACCCTTACTTTAAAGCATAGAAGTAGACATTTGCTTAATATGATAAATAATATCTACTTAGAAATAAGAGCCAGAATTACATATTATATAATCAAGATAATTATAAGCCTTTCTAATAAGATCATGAATAAAAAGTATAGATATCTATTATCACTACAATGGTAGAAGAGAGCAAGTTACAAGGATAATAATTGATACTACAATATAATTTATTGTATCATAACATATTATCATATTATATAAATGTATATTAGTATATATGTTATTATGATAATATAGCAATAATAAGATTTTTTTCCCCTGAAGCCATTGAGGTTAAGTGACTTGCTCAGGGTTACAAAGCTAGGAAGTGTTAAATGTTTGAGGTCATTTGAACCCAAGTCCTCCTGACGTCAGGGCTGGTACTCTATTCACTGCACCATCTAGCTGACCCAATAATAAGTTAAAAAAAGAAATCAAGGAAGTAATCATAGACAAAGAACAAAATTCTTGCTATAATAATGATACTGTATTTTTAAGTGTCATTAGGTGATATTATAGTTTTCATAAATAACCCTAATAAAACACAATTGAAATAATAACTTCAGAAAATTAGAGGACTAAAACTAATCCCACAGAAATCATCAAACTTTCTGTATGTTACTAACAAAAACTAATACTAAGAGCATAAAATAAATTTCATTAATTATTATCATAGAATGTGTTAAATGGTTCAGAGTCCACTTACCAAAACATATGGAAAATTTATATATATATATATATATACATATATATATGTATATATATATATATATATTTGTGTGTATACATATACATATATATTTGCAATTATAAAATTCTAGATAGAGCATAATAAATAAGTGGAAAAATATCAATGCTCATGGTTAGAGTGTTCCAATATAATAATAAAAAAAAACAATACTGCCTAAATTAATTGAACAATTCAAATTCCAAAATGATTTTCAAAAATAGGAAAATATTATAATAAAATTAATCAGAAAAAGTGTGCCTTTTTAGACACTATACCTCTTAAGATTTTTGTTCATCATAAATGGAAGAGATTGTTTTGCAAAAGGAAAATAATTCATTGTTCTTCTATTCAGTTCTGAGCTCAACTCATTTTCATTGGCAGTGTCTGTTGAAGATATATCGATTCATGATCAAGTGGTATGGGTTATTCATGCAACAGTGTCTTAACCTTGTCAATATAATTATCCCATTCACATCACAGGGGTGTGTCCCCATGATCTGGAAAATCCAAGTAAAATTTTTTGACCCTTAATTCCAGAGAAGTCTGAATTCTTTTATTTTTCTTTTATAAGAGATGTACAGTATCTTATTGATTGATTATCCCTTGAGGCTTTAAAACCTGGGGACCATTTTTCTTCTTGGCTGACACATGTCCTCTGATTTAATTCTACCCTCCCTATGCCTCTCTCTCCTTTTCAGCATTGAATATCTATTCCAGTTTGCAGCCTTTCTCTTCATTTTCTTTAGGGTTTTAGGAAACTCCCTTGATGCCTTTTGATTAGCAGAAGCTTCTTCTCCCTTTACTTTTATATTACACAGGCTAAACCTTTTTATATTTTTTATATTTAAAAAATTTTGGCTTGAAAATCTATAGGATATGCACTTTCATTTTCTTTTAGGAAATCATAGAAAGACTTAGCTTTTTCTTATATGATTCCAGAATCTATCAAAATGCTTTAAAAAAAAAATCCTGTGTTCAAAAGATTGTTAGGTTTTTTGTTTTTTTTTTTTACAGGAGGGAGATGTGGATCTCATAGTTTATGCAAATGCTTTGCAGTTTTTGTCTAAAACAATATTGATTAATATGGCTGGCACATATCTCATTCTTGCTAATCTATACATTTTTCTAAACCTTCACCCTTATTCTATTCCTTCCCCACTCTTATTTCTTTATAAATTTAGACTTTTATACCCTTCTAGATAGATATGTATTGTTCCCTCTTTCGCTCATTCCTGATGTGAGCAAGATTCCAGAATTACAGCCTTCTTCCTCCAACTAATTCCTCTGTGTCAGTTCTTACTCTCATACCTCTTTTGAATAACATAATTTCTTTGAATTACCTTTTCCTACAGTTTTGCTTTTTAGAATCACATCATTTTCAGCTCTGCCCCAATCTTCCTTTTGAACTACTCAAGTACTAATGGCAATTTTAAACATATAGTTTATATTTCCACTTATAAAAAATAAATAGTTTGTTCTTATTAAACCTTGTAATCAGATGTTGATGTTTACCTTATGTTTACCTCTTGGATCTTACATGTCAATTTTTCTATTAAGTTTAGCTATTTTTGCAACAAAACTCTGAAAGTTTGGCAATTCATTGAATAACCATCCCCTCCCATTCAGGATTAGCTAGGCATAATATTTTCAGCTGCAACTCTAGTTCTTTTGCTCTTTGATATATACTGTATCAAGAATTGCAGTCTTTTAACATAACCACTGGTAGGTCTAGTATGATTCTAATTATGGTTCTGATATATTTTAATTTCCCCCCCTTGTTGCTTATAAAATTTTCTCATTGTTATGAGAGTTTTGGAATTTGGCAATGATGCTTCTGTAGTTTTTCCTTGTAGGATCTCTTTCAGGTGGTGATTGTTGGATTTTTTTCCTATCTCCATTTTCCCCTCTTGTTCTAACACTTTGAGACAATTTCCTTTATTTCTTGTATTATTACATCAAGATTCTTTTTTTGATCATAGTTTTCAGGTAGTCCAATTATTATTATATTTTTATGTCCTTGATTTCCAGCTCATTCTCCAGATCTTTCCTTCCAGATCCCCAGATTAGTGTTCCAGATCAGTAGTTTTTCTTATGAGATATCTCACATTTCCTTCTATTTTTTCATTCTTTATATTTTGTCTTATTATTTCTTGGTCTCTTATAACTTCACCAGCTTCCCCTTTTCTTACTTAGGACTCTGGATCTCCTTTTCTAGTTGATTGACTTTCTTTTCATAATCTTTTCTTTCTCTTGAATTGTTTTTATTTTTCCTTTAGTTTTTCCTCAATCTTTTTCATTTTATATTTAAATCAATTTTTGGGTTCTTTTTTAAAGTTTTGATTTTTGATTTGTTTTAAAATTTTTCTATGAATTCTTTTTGGTCAGTTTTTCTTTGGAGTAGGAGAAAATTTTTTTCTTTTACTGTCCTCCTCTGAAGATGAACCCAGGTTTTCCCTATTCCCATGATAACTTTCTATGCTTGGATGATTGGATTCTTTCTCCTTTTCCTCCTCTTTTTTCTTTTCATTTCTTTATTTTTTTTAAATAAGGGCTTGTTAGGAAAATTGCCTCTTGTCCTGGGGTGGGGGTTGGAGGGATGGTGCCTCTAATTTCACTTCAGCTCTTCACTCTGACTTAGAACCCCAATCAAGAATTCCCCCCCTCCCATAAGTGCTCCCTGCCTCTACATTTATCAGGTGTTGGTTCCTTCTCCCCCATGACTGTGTCTCTGTAGCACAAATGGGCCTGGCATTCCTGATCAGCCAAGGTTCCCTCAGTCTGCCCGGTTAACTGGGACTGGGTCTGAGGCTCCCTCCCAAGCCAGCCAATCTTGGGGCTTCCCACTTAATGTTTCCACAGAACTAGCTGGGAGGTTTGCACCGCACAAAGGCCAAAAACAGTCCTGTAGTCTTTCATCAGGATTTTCTCAGATTATTTCTGGAGGATCACTTCTCTGCCTCCACTCTATTTGTTTTTAACCACTCTATGGTTGCCCCACAGCTCACTTTTGTCTTGTTTGTGGGAGAAATCTGGAGAACTTTGAATTTTCCAACCTCCTCCGCCATCTTTCCAGAATCTCCTGCACTCTCTACATTTCTACTCTTTTTGTCTCTTCTGATAGCTTTCCACTCCTTTTTGCAAACTTTCTTTATTTATTTTAATTTTTAAAAAGAAATTGTTTGTATTTATGTCATTAAAAAATTAAAAGATAAAATGTATTGATATTATACAATGCTATACATATACTTTATGGATTTTTCAGTTTCTGAACTTTTTCTGTTGGCCTTCACATTTCATTAGCAGCTTCCACAAAACTCCCCACAAATTCCCATTTAATTTCTTATGCTGACATTATACAGAAAAACTGTGACAGGAAAGCCATAATGTGGAAAGGATAACTTTGTATTCTCCCACTACTTATGACTTATTAACTTTTATGTTACTACTGGTATAGAGAGTTAAATGTTTTAATGTGCAGGCAGTTATGATATGTTGATATCTATTTCTTTATCATGTTCCTATTTTTGTCATCAAAAATATCTTTAAGTGAAAGGTTTAACATTTCATTACATATATTTACATAATTTTTCTTCCTTTTAATATTGTACTACAATTTTGAGCTTTGCTCTTTTAAGTTAGCGATCTGATTATATTTAGACAAATGAATCAGGAAGGGCTCACCAGAGTCGTACAGTGGAAAGAGTCTAGAGTCTCTGAAGTGGGAAATTTGGATTAAAATTCTGTTTTCTGATGCTTTCTACTTATGTGACCATGGCCTCCTAACTTGTCAGGGTCCTTGTTTACTTATAAGTAAAATGATAGGACTGGAATAGAGAAAATCTATTCCTTTCCACTTCTTTATCTGGGATCCTTTAATTAATATTTATAATAAACTATTTCCTGGCTATTAAAATATACTTTGTGTGTGTGTGTGTGTGTGTGTATACACTATAATTTGGCTCTATGCATGTTCTGTTCTTTGTGTGGTCCAAAATTATCCAATCTATAATAAAAGAAACTGAGGTACAACTCCAAGCGAATAGCACTTTAATAAAGGGTCCATGGCTCCCTCTAATGACGTGGACCTCAGATTTTCCTCACCATCTGAGATATGTCTGTCCCAGGCTCTTACTTTCAAAGGGCTTGATACCCAGACATGGAGAAGAAGCAAAGTAAAACATCTCATTGGTTGGTAGACCTTGATTTTGATGATCAGGAACACGAGCAAAGCAAAGGTCATCTCCACTAAATTGTCATAAATTAGGATCCTCCTCATATTTGGCAAGAGGTGCTAAAATAAGTGGGGGACTTTTTGTATTGTGCCAAGATATTCCACCCATGCACAACTTGGCCACAGCTAACAGGTGGAGGGACCCTAGTCATCATTCTTGTGGTCCTTATAACTGGTAAATAAGTGACAAACAGTAAAATCATAGTTGTACAATTTGAATATAACTTATCTAATTATAAATCAATAAAAATAAATATATAAATAAAATTAATGAATAAAAATAAAATTAACATGTAAATTGTGGTGTATATATATATATATACATATATATACATATATATTATGATTCTACCTTATCTAATTATTCCTATATTATTCCTATATGATATATGTAAAATATGCATGAATATGTTTTTGTTGAACTAACATTTTTAGAATGACTAAATGTATATTATTACATGTGTATATCATTAGTAATTGCTTTTAATCATTATCCTGATGGAATCACACTGAACTGATTAGTAATAAGTGCTATTAAAAAGGGGTCCAATACCATTTCCCTGGTTGCAAAAAAAAACTATTCATGATATAGAGGTATGAAAGAGTTCTTTGTAGTCTACAAGCCTTTGGCCTCTTTAACATGTTTTTTCCAACATTATTTTGGTTTCCTTTCCTTAATCCTACCTTTAGATAGAAGTCACCAAATATTAAATTAAATGTTGATTTACTCTATAAAGTCTTTCATAATATTTTTTCTATCTCCTTATCTTTTGTACCAGATGGATGAGCTTCAATTACTTTCATTGGGACCTTTTTACAAATATTTAGAATGAATACTACAATATTAAATGATCCAATATCCCAGGTCATATGGTTTGTTGTTGCCTTTGGATGCATGATAACACCGCCTCTGTCAATTCCTTAAATCTTTTGTTTGCCTCTCTATGAAAGACTTATGAATGATTTACACATTTAACTCTACTATCACCTTAATTTTTGTTTTAATTTATAGCAACAATATACTGACATGATTGAGTTCCTCAAATAGCATATAAATTTATTGATCAGAAAAGGATCTCATATTTAGACTACCGAATAAGTAAATTAATGTTTATTTTTAATTATTTAAAATTATTTAAAAGCTGTAATTCCAACATTTTTCTTCTCCCCGCCAGGAGGAGAAGATCACCAAAAAATAAATCCTCTGCCTACTTGTAGGAGTATCTGTGCTTAACAGATTAGACTTCAGAATACAAGCATAGACTGTGGTAAGGAACACACTTGAAGCCTTTCTATAATGGCCTACTTTGCCAGAGCCTTGGTTATGGAGGACACAGGATTACCACCACATTACAGTGAGCTACCATATTAACACATTTTTTGAAGAAGACATTCTCACCTCATTTACAAATAATAGTAATCATTTAGTTTTTTTTACTTCCTAAAATAATATGTTTTATTATAGAAATAAAAATATTGTCAATAATAATTACTAAAATTTATATAATTATAAGTTTTCAAAGTATTCTAAACACATCATCTCATTTGAGCCTTGTAAAAGTCCTGTTAGGCAAGTTCTAGGAACGTTAACTCTATCTTACCATTGAGCAAACTGATTTTACCATTGAGACATACTTAGTAACAGAGATAGGGTTTCCTTCTAGGTATTACTGATTCCAAGCTCCAACACTCTGTCCAGCACACCATGACTAATTATCAGCAGGAGCACATATTCAAATTATTTTATATGATTGATGCCAACTTGCACCAAATTATTCAGACTTGTATTTATTTACTTCTTGACTAGTACATCTATAAATATCTTGCTGAGGGAGAGCATTGTCATTCATTGATTCTTTACTTTGAGGTTAGTCTATATGAGTCTCAAACCTATGACATTGCTTTATTAATGAACACTGTACTGTCTGATATTGCTTACTAAGTATGAATATTTTCAGTTCATGTTATTCAGGAAGTCATGCTGTTCCCAAGGAAAAAAAAGTGTTTCAAACAACATACTTCGAAGCCATTTTATTTTATGACCTATGATTAAATAGTATTTTCTGTAAAATCTATTATATAAAAAAATTCAGGCTTATTAAGACAAAAACTTATGGGTGCTGTAATGTACTGTTTTGCTATTCCATTTTTGGGGGAAATTTTTTAAGTGACCTCTAAAAAATAGATTTCCCTTTATGTAAATATAATTATGACACATTATTTTTCTTCATTTTTCCCCTTTAGGGGTGGTGATGGAGGAATTACTATAATTGGTTTTATTTGGAAAACACAATCTCTAAAGATTAAAGTCTTTAGGATTAGGCTTTGCTTTCCTCCCTGTGGTATTACACCAGTTTATGCTTTCCTGAAAAATAAGATAGACCTTGTTATTAATGTGATCTGTTCATAAAAAAAAAGCAATGCTTATTTGTGGGCAAATTCTAGTGCAAAAGTATAAATTGATCAAATATATATCCATCCCCACCCTACTTATTTATATTATATATATATATATATGTGTGTGTGTGTGTGTGTGTGTATGATTATATATGTATATATACACATGTTTGTGTATGTATCTATATATGTGTATATATACATATACATAAATGTGTGTATATACACACACACACACACACACACACACATACACATATATATATATATATATATCTTCTCACCTCAACTGACTCAGTCAGATGTATGATATCAAAAAGATCAAAAAAATTCCATTGACTCAATCAATATTTTTAGCCTAGGGGCAAAAAAATAACTGATCAATTTAGATGTCCTTGAAAGCCATTGAGTAAAATAGGATGTCTTTGTACAATAACCTTGAGAAGGTTTAGTCATAGCTTTGGGACATCGTATAAAACCACAGAGAGTTAGTTTGGAACTGGGGATTCAAACCTTTGCTGGAAACCATTATCCAAAGCCTTGAGGAAGAATTTCATTGGGGAAGGGGTAAGAGCCCAGGACCTTGACCTCCTTCCTACTCTTTCCCCCAAACATTGACCCTAAGAAGACTTTATGAACTTTGTAATGCTGGAGAATTTGGATTTTTTTTAAAGTATCCTTGTTGTGCTTCTGGAAGAACAGATACTGGTGCCAGTTTCTAATTGGAGTCAGGGACAAAGTAATGCTAGATTAAAGGGATGGCATATTAAAGATTTTATAAGAAGCCCAACAAAAATGCTGTTATCATGCTTAAAAGAGTATACTCACAAAGGGCAAAATAGGACTGACATCCACCAGGAGCCATAATTATCATTTTGCCATATGTGCCTCCTAAGTGGTGTTCACTTTGCCTTGAAATCTATAGTATTTTGGTAGGAAAATGTAAGCTTTTTGGGGGGATAAGGGTGGGAAATGATTTCTACTCTTTTTATTCTCCTCCTTTTTATTCTTTTTATACTTCTTCAGTAAAAATTCCTTTCTAAAAGTTAATTCTGGCTGACTAATGGTTATCAACTGATAATCAGGAGGGAAAGCACACCAGTGGAAATTCATGAGTTGTAGTGCTAATAAATCATCCCCAATCCCTCTGGACTACTTCTAGAATCTGCAGGAGAGATGTGGCAACCTTGTTCTGGGGCTTTTGCCCATCAATGCCAATGGAGAATTGGGGCAATAATTCCAAAGCCTTCGTACAGAAAAGATCATTAAAAAGATGGCTAGTGAACATATTGAAAAGGAAGACATGATTACAAAGCTCTAGTATTGCTTCATCGCAGAAGAATTATGCTTAAATAAAATCAAAACAACTAGAATCAGAAGAGAAGCAATTAATTAGGGAAAAAATTCACAGCAAGCACCTCCAAAAAGGTTTAATAGTAAATATATTGGAGAATAGATGTAAATACATAAGTACACCCCACGAAGACTGAGTCATCCAATCTTTAGTTACCATCATTAAAAGAGAATTTCCTACCTCTCAATTTGTCTCATCCTATTTTCGAATAGCTTTCATTGTTAGAAGAGAGAAGTGTTATGTTGTGGATAACCAGCATATTCAGTTCTCTTACATATATTATTTGTGTGATACTAGACAAATCATTTGACTTCCCAGCCAATTCATTTTAAGATGATAAATTGTAGAACCAGTACCAATTTGCATCAATAAAGGAATTTTTCTCACCATGAATTTCCTATGCCATTGAAACTATAAGTCTAGCATTATGAAAACATCGCTAGATTTAAAAGAGTATTTACTAATGTTAATTTAAAAATGTCACTCTCTAGATCTCAGATGCTTCATTTGTAAAATGAAAGAGTTGTACTTAATTATCTCTAAGACATTTCTAACTCTGGAGCTATAGAATGGTCCTTAGGTTAAGAGCTATAAGATGGTCCATATTATGTTAGGAGCTATAGAGTGGTCCTTTGGTTAGGAGTTATAGAATAGTCCTTAGGTTAGGAGCTATAGAATAGTCTTTAGGTTAGGAGCTATAGAATAGTCCTTAGGTTAGGAGCTATAGAATAGTCCTTAGGTTAGGAGCTATAAGATGGTCCATATTATGTTAGGAGCTATATATCCTTAGGTTAGGAGCTATAGAATAGTCCTTAGGTTAGGAGCTATAGAATGGTCCTTAGGTTAAAGCCAAACCAGTCTTTTTGCCCTATCCTATTCATTTCTTAATCCTGTTGCCATTAAATATTTAATAAATACTTATTAAACCAAATTCTTTTTTATTATGGATAGCCAATCAACATTGATGTGCACTATTTATCACATGATCTGATGTTTGTGTTGGACTTTTGTTCTAGTTTTATGATTCTTTTATGTCTTAATAGGATATAAACTCCCCAAGGGCAGGAATTGTGTTTTTTTATTTCCTTGATATTTAATGTATAGTGATATGCAAAGAATTAATATTCAGGGCTTTGCTGATCCTCCTTTAGTCTCATCCCATTATTAGAAAGTTCTTTCTCCTGAAACAACCTTGTATTACTCTCTCTATATTTGTTCATATTCAGTCCCCCAGTAAATTGTAAGCTCTCTGAAGGCAAGGAGAGTGTTTTTGTCTTTGTATCCTTTTGTATTCCGGTGCCTTGTAAATGGTAGTAGGAACATAGCAAATGTTGGTTGAATCGGAGGTATGAAAGAAAATGAAAAGAAAAGATGAGAACTTTGTCAAAGATAGAAGGCCATTCTGTGTATAAAAGTGTATATAATGCTTAATCAATATTTTTCATATTCTTATTGTTTTAAGACCAATTTTTAAAAACCCCTTAGGTTTAATTTTACTCAAGTATGTAATTGCTATTATCACAATTAATGAAAACTTCCAAAAATTCTTATACTGTGGCCAACCCTGCTCAGAATATACTGTAGTGTTCGAATTAATTCCTTTTGTGATTTAAGAGAGATTAGAGAGAAATTGTCTAGGATTCAGAGGAGAGTTGCAAAAGTGACTGAAGTCAGAGATTGAGACCTACAGGGAACTGAAGACAATTTTTCTTGCAGAATAAAGTCTCTTATGTTGCCAGAAAATTTTTCTCTGAAATAATCTTGTCTCAAAAATGGACAATGTTACATTCCCCAAAATAGTTTTCTATTTCTAGCTCTTTGGCATAAGATGTGCTGCTGGATATACTATTGCATGATACTAGACATCTAGAAATATCCAAGTGACTGACTTTAAAAAATAACTTCTTTTCCATATAGTTCATAGACAAAAGTCATTAATCCTTCTGGGAACAGGGGAAAATGTCCTTTTGTGCTCTTTCAGGAATGGGATCAGTTTCTCAAATTGACCTATTTGAACTATCTTTTCTAGTCTTATCACCCCCCAATCTTTTCCAATTTCCCTTTTTCCACTGAAATCATCAGCAGCATCCTTTCAGGTACCTGGCTTTGAATCTTTCAATTTGAGTTGAAAATCAAGTTCTCATTCTCTCTCACTTTATGTACCTAAGCAGTAACCAGATTATGCTGTTGTTATTGCTACTACATCTCTCACACCTTCATCTCTATTTGTATGGCCAAGGCTTTATCCCAGATCTTCCTAATCTGTAACCTATATCCTTTCAAAACCCTTGCAGGGGTCCTCAAACTTTTTAAGTAGGGGGCCAGTTCGTGGTCCCTCAGACTGTTGGAGGGCTGGACTATAGTAAAAACCAAAACTTTGTTTTGTGGGCCTTTAAATAAAGAAACTTCATAGACCTGAGTGAGGGAGTAAACGTCCTCAGCTGCTGCATCTGGCCCATGGGCTATAGTTTGAGGACCCCTGCAAGGGGCAATGAGATGGTACAGTAGATAGAGCACCAGCCCTGAAGTCAGGAGGACCTGGGTTCAAATCTGTTCTGGGACACTTAACACTTCCTAGCTGTGTGACCCTGGGCAAGTCACTTAACCCCAATTGCCTCAGAGAAAAAAGCCCTTTTAATTTGCTTCCCTACCTCAAATCTAATTCCATTCCAATATATACTTTCATACTGTAGCTAAAGTGATTTTCCTCAAGCATAGGGCTGATCATGTTAGTCTGTTTCCCTCCAAACTCCAGGGGATTTCTTTAACCTGTAGAATCAAATAAGATCTCTTTAGTATAGTGTTTAAACTCTTCACAATCTGACCTCAACAAATATTATTTTCTTTCACATAATCTGTTTCTAAAGTAAAATAAATTAAATTAATTAAATAAATAAAATTAAAATAAAGTAACTAAAAGAGAGTAAACATTTCTAAATAAACCTCAACCCAGTACCTGATACCTAAATGTAGCTTAATGTAGTTATGTAAATGCTTATTCCCTTCCTGTACTGTTCCTCATACATCCAATCCAATAAACACTGGTTATTTATCTATAATGTGCCAGGCAATGTGCTAATTAAACTATTGGGATATAAGTAATAAAAAGGAAGATGTCCCTGCCCTCAAGGAACCTACAGTCTTAAGTGGGAGGTATTACATAGTAGGAAGCAGGATAGCAGGGGGCTGGCGATGGTGGTGGAGGGCAGCAGGACACTATGGGGTACCTTGTTCTGTGGAATCGAAACTAGGAAGAGCAATTTTCGGCTTCTATCTTCCATAAATAAAAGCTTTGAGATCAGATCCACCTTTGCTAGAGGAAGAAAAGAGACTGAGAGAAAGGTCAAGGAAGGCTTGAACTGGCAGTATTGATGAGTTTCTCCTGGGACTGACTTGTTCCTATTGAAACCAGGTAGGGCAGCAGATTAGAACTCCATTACTAGTTCATTTCTATTAAACTAGGTTCACCTCAAGCCATTCCTTCCTTACCTATCCCTTTTAGAATACTTCACTAGAATCCTAAGCTCAAATAAGTACTGCCTTCTACACCTGCCTTTTCTTAACCCTCTAACTCCCTCCCCTTCTCTAAATCATCATATATAGATATATTCAACCCTATATATGGAAACGTATTCCCGCCGTAGAATGTTTAGGTTCTTGAGGCACCTAGAATTTTACTTCACAGATAATAGATAATTAATAAATAGTTGTTGATTGATTGCTAACCCTGAAATTCAAAGATCTCATGTATTTTTATATCTGTCGAGAAAACATAATTTGAATTTCATGTTCAGCGGAACGATTGTACATTGTGGACTACTCTACGAATTAGAACGTAATCCCTGTAAACCAGAGAAGGTTTGCTTTCTCCTCTAACTTTTTGGGGCCTCTGGGGGGGGGTAATACCCCTGTTTCCCAAATCAGTTTTGACTTTTGCTCAGTAGATCCTTCAAACTTTCCCACTGACCTATAGTCAGTAAAGAATTATAATTACTACAAAGGATAACAATATGGATCCGAAACTTCTCTAACTTGGGAACAAATCTTGTGACTTCTAACAGGAGAAGAGAGACATTTCTCATGTTGAGGTCACCTTAAACTACTCTAGCCCAACTGATGAGGAAAGTGGGCCTCAGAGAGTTAAGACCCACATAATACCTATCACTAATCTTTGCGGACAATGATTTTAAGTCCAAGTCTAGAGCTGTAGATGGGCCAATAAAGGTAGTAAAATATTTGCCATATGAACACAGGAAAGAACTGTCAGCATCCCATTTATGCTTAAAATAAAAAAGTAGAATTTGTAGAGAGAAATATTTTGTTTCAACATCAACAACAATGACTAAAAACCAAGTTCCTAGAACTTAAAGCCACACAGAAATAGAATGGCAAAATTTGGGGTTAGAAAATCCCAACATTTCCAGCACCAATGTCTTCAAATAGAGACTAATCAATTTAATTTGAGAATGGGAAGAACAGTAAAAAAAATAGATATAAAGAAAAGTCTTCTGTAGAGGTAGCATATAAAGTTTATAGTTATGGATTCTAAATGGCAGAAGTCAAAAGAAGGTAAAGTGCAGCACGGGGAATAGGGTAGCTTCTGCAAAAGGCAAGTGAGTAAAAAAATGAAATAATTTAGTGGGGATTTTGTTCAAGTTTGGCTAGATGGTTTTTGAGGTGCTGTTCAATTCTTTGTCTTTAATTGCAGTGTGAAGCAACCAAACAGAGCAAAATGCTACTGCTTAAAATTCCTTCATAACTTATTTTTAATCTTAGTTTTTTCTTTCATAAAATTATTTATTGAATTTAAAATTAATATTGTAATTCAATATTTCAACACAGTTATTTTTACCAAAACTTCATTCATGTTTTGGTCCAAATCGTGACATTTTTCTAATTCTTCTTTGAGGGCTGCTTAAAACAGTTAAAGAAAGGATAAATGACAAGAATCAAAAAGGGAATAATAGTAACAACTTCCTCTGTCACTCTCTGGACCAGAAAATATCAATTTCCTTAATAAAGAATCCTAGCATAACTAACTTTACTTATTCTCTAAATTCATTCTGGCTTTTAATTGGATTTTGGTAAGACAATTTGCATGGAAATTTTCAGGGATTTTAAGGAAGAATTGGATACTCTGTAAATAGAAAAAAATAGAGTGTATTTCTCTCTCAGTTTCTTTCTCAGCAACTAAAGAGCATGCCAATAAGTAAATAAAGTGGTAAAATCATTAATGACAAAAATAAATTAAAAACAAGCATTTATTAAGCCTCTATTTATCATATGCAGTGTCCTATGCTAAACATTTTCTCCATGTTTTTAGATACATATACCAAACTGATTCAATCAAATATACATGACATGTATATTTATTTTGTATTTAATTTATACTCTAATATATTTAACATGTATTGGTCATCCTGCCATCTACGGGAGGGGATGGGGGGAAGGAGAGGAAAATTGGAATAAAAGGTTTGGCAATTGTCAATACTGCAAAATTACCCGTGCATATAACTTGTAAATAAAAAGCTATTATTAAAAAATATATACATGACAGTGATTTCTGTGCAAGCTGACACAATAAGAAACTCCAGTTATATCTATTGACACAGGAATAAACACTCCCTTACTCCCTCTACCCCCTTTCTATGTACTATACCTCTGGCAGTTCAATAGTCACTTTGACACAACTTTGAAGACTGAAAATTCTATGTCTTTAGGTACAACAGTCTCTTCATGAACTCATTTGTGTCTTGTTCTCGCACAGATCTTCCTTCCTCCTCCTTAGAAAGGAACGAGTAGGAATATCTAACTTGATGACACATTATTAACAGGAGATACAATATGGAATGATACCTCAGGGAAAAAATAAATGGAGTAGGCAGGGAGTATAGTATACAAATAGAGAATTATTAATTCAAATAATGTTTACAGGATGAGGGCTGAGCTTTTGGTTATAACCAAAGGAAAGGATTTAAGAATCACCATAAATTATATGTTGAAATCCACGGCTCCCTCTGCTTTTGTGGTCAAGAAAGGTCACTCATATTTTGACATTCTCTTCTAACGCAAAATCTTAGCACAGTCAGACTTATTACAGTATATTTTGTTTAAGGGAGATATAATCAAGCTGGAAACAATTCAAAAACAAATTAAGGGGGCCAAAGGGATAGAAGTATTTCCTATCTAAATAGAGTAAAAACATTAGGACTTTCCAATCTCAGATAATAAGGCTGAAAAGGATATAATTTGAGTGTAGCCTTGAAGATCAAGCTAAAGAGGTCATGGATTTATTTGCCAATTCCAACAAAATTACAAATAGGAATATCCCTTGAAGTTTAAAAAGAATTAAACTTAAGATCTAAAAAAGAACTGTTTCTGTTACACAGTTAGTAGCTAATTTAGGAATAGTGGATTTTTTCAATTTTCACAGAATGAAAATACAAATAAGTTCCAAAGGATATTAGCAAAATTAATGAATGGTTGTTCTAAACTCCACTGCATACTGACATGGAGGGGACCCTGGTATTTTTAAATACTATATCAGAGAAATATACGTGCTGACAGATCCTGCCAAGTGGGGAGAAATGAGTATAAGACGTAAGGATCAGCTTCTCTGGAAGCTCATCATCATGTTGATGATATGATTAAAATTTCATCTAATTTTTTTTACCAAGATCATATTCTAAGACACAGGGGATAGAGTTGAAATTAGCAGGTGTTTTTATATCAATAATATCACAGATCTTTATTTATTGAAGTAATGAAGATAGAATTTCAGAAAGAATTTAATGTGTTTTTAAGGATCATGCCAACTTTTTCAGTTTGATATAATAAAGTTATGTTCCCTTTCCACAAATTATTCCGATAGGCAGGTAAAGTAGTAGCTAATAGAACCATAACTAAGAATACACCTGCCCTTTAGGTGTGTACTTCCTACTGCAGCATACAATATTTAAAATATAAATGATTTCAATTTAATTTGAGGATATGAAGAGGATTAAAAATAGAGATAAAAAAGGCCGTCTGTAGAAGGTAGCATTTAACTTTATAGTTTTGGATTCTAAAAGGCAGAGGTGCGGAGGGAGTGAAGTACAAGAATAAAAAAGTGAAATTCCAAGTTAAGAGAAGAACAGAGAAATTAGGTTGTCTAGAATGTAGAGGATGAGAATGCGAGAGGGAGAATAACATACAATAAGTCTGAAGGTTAGTCTGGCGTCAGATTGGGAAAGACCAAATGTTACCTTCAATTAGTTCATTTTGGACATGTTGAGTTTAAGACTTTTATGGAACACTCAGTTTGAGATATCTAGTGGATGATTGAAGAGAGGACAGTGTTATAGGCTAGAACTCTGAATTGAAACAAGGTGTTAATTCAGTGGAATTGATAGACAATGGTAGTTAGTACTTAGTGCTTACTGTAGTTCTACAAGATTCACACCTATGATCAAAGAGCATATAAGCTCCGACAAATTCAGGCAGAATCAGAACTAGGACCCCCCCCCCCCCCCCCCGCAACTCCAGTGTTTTATTGTATAAAACTGACCTGGAGCTCCAGATGAAGGAGAAGACCAGAAAGAGCAGGAGAATCATGGCCTGATGTCTTATTTCAAGTATTTCAGAAGAGCTCAAGTGCTCTATCCGCCTAGAGTTGCTCACACATTCCATGGCAATAGCCTGTAGTCACAATTTCTGCGAAGACTGTATCCTCAAGCACATTCAAATATCTGGGGACTATAACTTTTCATGTCCTGAGTGCCGGACAGTTTCTGAGCTGAAGAATCTCTGGCCTAATCGACAACTGTGCAAAGTAGTCAGTCCTTCAGATTGCTTTAATCTCCCTTGAGCCTGAATCAGAGAAAACCAATGAAGACAAAATTCTATGAGGAAATCACTCTGGATCCTAAAATTGCTCATCCTGGAATTATCTTATCCACAGATAGGAAAACAATGAGAGGAAGCGATGCATGGAAGAAGTTGCGTTGTGATGTGGAACAATCTGATGCATGTGGTCCTGTTGTAGCAACTCAGAGCTTCAAGTCTGGGAGACATTGTTGGGAGGTGACAGTGGGAACAGTTCTGCTTGGGATGTTGGTCTTTGTGAGAACTCTGTGAAAAGGAAGGGAAAAGTTCCACCATGTTCTTCTACTGGATACTGGCTTTTGAGTCTGAGACAAAGTTATTATCTAGTTGGTAACATACCTAGGACCAGAATTCCCTTAACAGGGAAACTCTACAAAGTGGGGGTTTTTCTAGATTATGAGATGGGAGATATAGTGTTTTATGATGTAGACAGGAGATGCCATGTCTATACATTCACCAGCTCCTTTTTAGAGCCTCTTTCCCCTATATTTTCTATTGGGTTCAAATCCAATAATGAAAATATTTTGTCTACAGACCCAGTATCAGATGAGTCTGAAGAAACCTAGAGGATGAGTATGACATTTGCTTGGAAACTTCCTTCAGAGAGCCTGTGACCACTATATATGACTTTTCCCTCCTGTATTGTGATGAATTTCATTTTGGGAGCAGGGAGTTTTCTTATTTTGTAACATTCATGCAATGAACTGCATACAAGAGGGACGTCAGTATAAGATAGATGGAAGGTCCTACGTGAGAGACAGCATTTGCTCCATAAACTATGTGAGTTTAGAAAATTCAAGAATGAGGAAGTTTATTTCCAAAAGACAGATGGAAAGGACCATGACCCACCAAAGAATCAAAAGTAAACACAACAAAATTATAAATATCAAGCAAGACTCAAGTGAAGACATACAAGAAGACATTTCCAATCTACAACTTGGTGGCAGTGGGAGATCCACAGATGTTTTATGTTACATATGTTTTGGGGATTTCTCAATCTATTGATCAATTATGCTGATTTCCCCCCTCTCCAAAACCCAAACAAACCACTATTTGTTTTATGGAATGACTCTGGAGGAGAGTTGTAGGTGGGGTGGGGATACCATACATGGGAGACTATGGTCATATAAGAAACAGAAAGAATCAATAAAAATTATTATTGTTTAAAAGGAAAGAATTTCTTAAATTAATGTAGAGAGAAATAAGTAGAATTGGAAAAAAAAGTTTATTCCCTTTCATCAACATTATGTAAGTGAACAATTTTGAAGATTCTTATAAAGTGAGTTAAAATGAAATGACTGTAACTAGTGAAAGAATTTATACAATAAAACACTGGAGTTGGGAGGGGACCACCACCGCAGTCTCTGTCTTCCCTAGTTCTGATTCTGGCTGAGTTTGTTCAAGCTTATATGCTCTCTGATCATAGGTATGAATCTTGTAGAACTCTACTAAGTACATGTACTAAACTACTATTATCTTTATCAATTCCACTGGCTTAACACCTTGTTTCAAGTTCAGAGTTCTAGCCTATAACAGGACAGTGTAAGCTGGCAGAAAGCTGGATAAGTAAATTTGAGAATCATCAGTATTGAGATAATAACTGACTCCATGGGAACTGATGAGATCATCAAGTGAAATAATAATTATAATTCCCTAAGAGACATCATTCCCATATTGATTCCCCTAATGGGGCATCAAGTCGGATATTCCTACTGGTTCCTTTCTAAGAAGAAGGAAGGAAGATATGTGCTAGAACAAGACACAATGTCAAAGTGACTATTGAACTGCCAGAGATATAGTACATAGAAAGGGGATAGGGAGAGTAAACAAGTGTTTGTTGAACCAAGTGAAATAAAAAAATAAATAATAAAGAAAAGAAGGCCCAGGAAAGAGCCCATCACTAGTGAGAATACCTAAGTGAAACGCCAATAGAAAAGACCAAGAAGGAGCAGCCAGGTACATAGGAGGAGGACCAGAAGAGAACAGTATCCAAAAAACAGAGAGGGAAGAGAGCGTCGAGGAGAAAATGACTAACAAGGTCCAAACCTATAAGGAGGTCAAAAAAAGGGCAATAAGAAAAGGCCAGTGGCTTTGACAATCAAGAGTTTTTTGTTAACTTTTTAAAAAAAATTCCTTTTTTTTTAATTGTAAATTTGTTTATTTTTAAGACACATTGCTTTATGAATCATGTTGGGAGAAAAAAAAATCCGAGCAAAAGGAAAAAACTATGGGAGATATTAAAAAAAACAGAAAAAAGAAGTGAACATAGCATGTATTGATTTACATTCAGTCTCCCTAGTTCTTTTTCTGGGTGCAGATGGTCTTTTCTGTCCAAAGTCTATTAGGATTGCCTTGGATCACTGAACCACTAAGAACCAAGTCTTTCATAGTTGATCATCACACATTCTTGCTGTCATTGTATACAATGTGTTCCTGATTTTGCATGATTCTCTCAGCATCAGTTCATGTAAATTTTCCCAGGCCTTTCTAAAATTAGCTTGTTCATCATTTTTTAAAGAACAATAATATTCCATTGCCTTCATATACCACAACTTCGGCCATTCCCCAATTGATGGGCACCTACTCAGTTTCCAGTTCTTTGCTACCACAAAAAGAGCTGCTATAAATATTTTTGCACATGTGGGTCCTTCCCCACCCCCCTTTATAATGTCTTTGGGATACAGACCCAGTAACGGCACTGCTGGATCAAAGATTATTTACAGTTTGACATCCATTTGGACATAGTTCCAGTTCCAGATTGCTCTCCGGAATGGTTGGATTATTTTAGAGCTTCCATCAGCAATACATTAGAGTCCTAATGTTCTTTCATTCCCTCCAACATTTATCATTATCTAGAAAATTATTTCTGATGAATGGTGTAGTTATATGTCATATTGTAGAGAGTTAAGGAGAGCCTTGGATGGAGATCTTGATGGTAGATGATCACTTCAGATTTCATAATCATGTTGTTTTTCAGTCTCAGTAAACATTGTCCCACTTCCTTCATCATCTTTTCTTCTCTGGAGAGGAAAGCACTAAACTCCTTCCAAAGTTTCCCTTTATAGAGAGCAGACTTTTGATTTTGAGCTCATTTCACCTTCTCTTTGTAGCAGTCTTTGTTTTCAGATTCATGAAATATGATGCCTTTGTTTTGGGGTATCTTCTGGTATCCCCCTTTCCAGCCTCATTGTGTATGTTGTTTTTTTTCTTATTTGCATCCCCAGAACATTGCACGGTGCTGGCACATAGTGAACACTTAATAAGTGTTTATTGAGTTGAATTGAGAAGTTAGGAGGAATGCAGTCAGGAAGAAATGAAGATATAATCCTTAAGTAAATACAAAATGAAAAATTAAACTATGGCTTCTTTGGTTGAATGAAAAGGTTAATAATAAATGAACCCTAATTTAGATTATTTTATGCAAATAAACTAGATTATTCAAATATATTTATTGTATTATTTTCTAAGATATTAATTTATATGTTCATTTTGCCAATTTAACATATGAATTTAATTCATTTATGCATCTATCTATGCAATCAATAAGTGATTCTTGCAGGCTAAGAAATTATCTAGAGTTATTAAGGGACCATTAGTTCTTATTATCTCGAGATTTTTTTTTTTGACTGGAATTGTGTCTAAAGTCTGGATAAGAACCAATTTAGTACACATATTTTCAGCATACAAAGATGACCCTATAGATTATATGTCTGTATCTTATGCTTGAAAAACAGGATGCTATATAATTTAAAATCAGTTTGCAGAACTGAATTGGATACTGGATTATAACCTACATATATCAAATAATAAAAACTTAGGCAAATCTGACATAATATTTTTCTATGATCATATCAGATTTTGATTTTGGGCTCTGACACTAAAGGAATCGATGATTTCTTTTTGGGCCTTTTTGTCTCCATCTCCAAGTTTTATTCTGGGTAAATCTCCAAAATAAAGCATAGCTTATGTCTAAGTTTCCTCAAATGTGGGTCTCTAAGTCCAATATAGATATTCATTATGCAATATTTATGTCAAGTATGGTATAAATTTTATTTCGTTCACCACAGAAAATGCATAAGGCACAAATGATTCCTACGAGTTTATTAAATACAGAAACATGAAGCACTCAAATTAGTTCATTAAATTCTTCCTGGAAGATAAGTACACTTGGGAGAAAGGAATAAGTTGGGGACAAGGGGAGGATGCCAAAGAAATAATCCACCTTCAAATTAAAATTGAAATGTCCAAGCAACTCGTGGCAAGTGAGGAGTTTGCAAAGACTACATGGTTTTAGTCCTTCAGATATAGGTCAAACCACTGCTGAACCTTTTCCTTCTGAGAAGGATATTGTGGAAATATTCTTTCTCTAGGAAGTCACTTCCCATATGATTGAACTCAAGAACTATTGACATTCAATACCTTGGGAATGCACACTGAACTCTTAATGCTAGGAAAATCTGCTCTCAGGATCTCTCTTCTTAGGCTAAGTACATATTTATTAGTGCCATATTCCTCAGAAAGAATTCTATTAATTTTGTGATTGCTGCTATATACACTGGACATGGACATTTTTTTCAGGAACCCTAACCTTGGGTTTGTGTTTAAAAAAAAGAAAAAAATGCAAAAGGAGGTGACAAGGAAATGGAAATACAAAAACCATTTCCCGTGCACAGCTATAAATCTCCTGGGTGAGAAGGGAAGGAAGAAATCCTTCATCCCTTCTTGCTTCCCTACATTCTGGAAATCCAAGAAAAATATGCAACAAGGAGAGGCAAGCTGAGATATTTCATCATTCATTGCTACAGACTATGAGATAAAGAGAGATTTAGCTCTTTCAACAAGAATTCTTCCCCCAGTACTAAACTGACAATCCTGTTGGGGGCAATCCAGTGACTGGGAATAAATTAGACAAGTTCCTTCCTTCCTCTCAGAAAAGTACTAACACATATGTCAACATCTGCAGGAGATGCCCAAAAGACAAATATCTAATCTTATGGTCTCATCAAAAATACCAGGGGGATTCATAAAATTAACCAGAAATTCCACCAATCAATGCCCATTTTAAATGCAAAACACTTTTTTTGGGTAGTTAAATCCTGGTGAAAGATAACAAGAGATCAGTTGCTATTTTGCAAGTTACAGGATTATAAATTGTAATTATTGCAATTTTAAATTGCTTCAAATAAGCATTGATATCTTTCCTTGCAGTACCTGAAAACCCCGCCTGGTAAACTGAATTGGTCTTTCTCTGCTCTTAATTCTCTTTGCCTTCCAATATTTCCAGTTCATTGGTCACTCGCGGCATCCAGAAGTTCATCTTCTTGTTAGAAATAATTCCAAATGTCTTTAACTTCTTTTCAGAGTGGTAGTATTGTCTATCTGTGCAGTAACCACCAGATGGTAACGAAGAGCAATTTGGCTCTCCATCTTCTGAGAATTAAGTATATTAACATCTTGACATATTTAGCCTTGCTGACCAGAAATTCAAGTTCAACTCTAAAAACTAGACTGTTCAGTTACATGGCAAATGAATGTGCAGTTGAAGCATCCTGATTAATCCTATATATATATTTATAAACTGCCTTGGCTACCTATCTAAACTTTCAACAACATTACAAAGCAATATAAAGTCTTTCCCTGCACTTCTCCCATGTTTTTTCTGAAGGCTAATATTCAATAAATATATGAAAGGCTACAGAAAAATAAAAGAAACATCCTAGTGTAGAAGATTACAGACCAAATCTGGTTTTGCAGATTAGTGTGTATGTGTGTGTACGCACCTTTATTTATTAGAAAAAATAGTTTTAAAATAATAAAAAATAAAATTTATTTACTAGAAAAATAATGATTCTAATTAGAAAAAAATCTTAGAAAAATAATAATTTTGATTTAAACAATTTAGGCAATTTGACCAAAATAGTAACTAAATTTACAATAAGATAAATTTATCAATTAATATATTTTACATCAATGAGCACATGGGAATACCACCAATTTAGAAGGAAATTTGTCTTAACTACCAAATTTTTATTTATTTATTAAGCCTTTCCTGCATATTAAGTTTTGTGTTAAGTCATGAGAATATGATGACAAAAATGAAGGCATTATTGCTTCATTTAAGAAGTTCACTTCCTGGGATGTAGAGGTTAATGACTACCCACAAATGAGAAGTGCTAGAAGTAGGATTTGGGGGAAAAAAAAAAGCTTTCCTAGCTTTCTCTCTAGCACATTAGCCATTACACAAGCTGCTTTTTTTTCATATATTTATGCCACATAAACTGAGTTTCCTTTTTTCAATTACTTGTCCACGAAACTGTGATGTTAAATCTTCCTTTCTGCCTAGACTTTACCCCCAAATGGGTGTCTTTTCTGCCTTTTCAGTCAATGGAATAATGATTCCTTTTTAATATAGAAGTAACACAAAATCTCATGTTAGTTTACCACCAAATGTGATTTTTAGTGTGTTTCCAACATAATCTTTTACACAAAATTGTGTTTAAAAAAACCCAATCTATTGAATGAAAGAATTAAATGAGTAATGCCAAATTAAATTTATATTATACCTTATTGATAACAAATGATTTACATGCATCATGTTATTTGATCTTCACAACAACTCTGTCAAGTTATAGTGTAGATAACTAATACAGATATTTCTATCTAAGAAATGAGGAAAACTGAGATTCATAGAAGTTAAATAATTTACTCAAAATAACACAATTAATAAGAGATGGAGTTTGGACTCAAACCTTGGTTTCTGGAATCTGAGTACTGGGCTCTTTCTCTTAAGGAATTAATGAAAGTTAGGAAATTCAGAGATTCATAAAGTGAATTCCCTCTCTCTCTTTGTATATATGGAAGGTAGAAAAAAATCCAAAATACGGGAGAAATGTAGAAGATTTCCATTGGAATCTTTTATTCCAGTGCAGAAATATTAGTATTCCTGACTGGGAGCCAGAGGGTTTGAGTTCTCGTAACAACTCTATTGCTGATGATAATTCTATAGTTCAATAGATTCTCAAACTCTGGAGTTAGGGCTGAGGAAGAATTATGATCAGGTTATATGGTGTGTGATAGTAGAAGAATGTTATAGATGAATTATTTTAATATATCTGAATTGAAAGCTGAAGACCTTTGAGATCCTTTAATATGATCTTTTCATTTTACAAATAAGGATACTGAGACCTCAAGAGGTCTCTTGATATGTAGTTGAGTCAGGATTTGAACGCCGGACCTTATTTACTGATTAGTAAGATTCTATCCTATTTCTAACCAGACCACTAGCAAACTGATTGACTGATCTCCAGGTTAACCAAGAAAAAAAAACTATTAAAACAATTGTGTATATTATTTAAAGATAGAAATTATGAAAATGGTCTTTTTTTTGACTGTTTTGGGCATGAAGTACATGGGCTTTAAAGCCCAGAGTTTTAGTGTAGTAACTATAAGCCAGATTGAATTGAAGAAGTTCTTGAGGCATTAAAATAACTGATAAAAATTGATAACAAGAAATAAAGCATAACGTGCATAATTTTCATTAGACTAATATTTCAGGGTTATGAAATAGTTCATATTTGTGGCACCGGTTGCAATTCCCAGGTCTCAGATAGAATTTTGTGAGTAACCAGTTATGTAGGCAAAAGTATGAACTCCAGCCAGTGCATTCTTTAGCCAAAACTAGATGAGAAACAAATAAGTTGAATAACAAAAACATTAAATTAAATCATGTTACAATATAAATAACAAGAAAAATATTCTTGCTATTCACACACAAAGAGATATATCCTGTACCATCCTCTGATGGTATAAAACCCTTAAAAACATTTTCTGAGTTGTTGATCTAAATTGCCATGTTTTTTATTCCAAACTCCAAATGGAACTATTTGAAAACATCAAAGATTCCTGAATTAGTGATCAATCTTTTGGCATCATAAATCTAAATCAACTGAGTCTATGTAAAATTTCAGATTAAAAATTATTAGTCTCACGATTGGAGAAATTGGGAGAGGAAGCAGTGACAAGGAGAATTGGAGAGAGGCAAATTCATAATTATGGGATGGAATTTAAGGTGAAAGAATCTGTAAAAACTTATAAAAGGAGACATATAAAGAGATAAATAATATAGATTTATAGAGATATGTAGTATATGTTATGATATATAATATATTAGTATATTATATATTGATATGTGTTAATATAGGCAATATAAAAATAAATGCAAAATGATTTGTGCAGGTAATGAGATGGAGAAAGCACAACTGGGGATGAGAAGAAGATTGCAATATATGTTATATATAGTATATATATATATCCATCTATTTATTATTTATCTATCTATATGTCTCCTCTGATAGAATGTAAACCCCTTGAGGATATAGTGCTTATTCTCATTGAATATATATTATATTTTTCTCTTTGCATCTGTGTCATGTAGCATAATCCCTGACAAAGAGTAGGCGTTTAATAAATGCTTCTTGTTTGGTTGATTATTGATGGTTGTGGAGAAAACACTGAATTTAGATTCAGGAAACTTTAGTTCAGATCTTCGTACAGACATTGTTTGGTGACTCTGGGAATGCCACTTAATCTTTCTCTATCTTGAATTCCTTGTCTTTAAATTTAGGATAATTTCTAAATGAGAATAAGCACCTTCCTCACATAGTTGTGAAAATCAAATGCTTCTCTCTTGAAAAATTGCTTCATATATAACCTATGTTAAATTGCTTACTGTCTTAGGGAGAAAGAAGGAAGAAATAAAATGTGGAGCTATACAGTTTATTTAACAATGTTAAAATTGTCTTTAGAGGTAATTGGGGAAAATAAAGTACTAATAAATTGTTTTAAAGGGGTTTATTTCTTGACTGAATGTTTCTTAAGAGGGGAAACTGACACTTGAATGCTGTCCAAGGTATTTGTACTGACTCGAGTGACACAGTGGATAGTGATCAGGGTTTAGAGTCAGGAACTCCTGAGTTCACAGATAATCTCAGACACTTACTAGCTGTATGATTCTGGGCAAGCATGTAAGCTTAGTTTACCTCAGTTTCCTTATCTGTAGAATGGAAACAATAATAACACCTACCTCCCAGGATTGTTTTAAGGATCAAATGATTTAATATTTTGAATTGCTCAGCCCAGTGCTTAGAAAATAATTCACTTAATAAAGACTTGTTCCCTTTTTTCCTCCTAGGAATTTTAGAAAATGCATGTAAGGGAAGGAGGATTAGATGGAAGAAATAGACTAGTCATGTAACAAGTGGCAAATAACTGATGGCAGCTTGAATGATTGGTCTGTTTTCTAACTAATAGGAACTTAAACTTACAGGAAGGCAGTGCATTTGGGCTATTCCTCAATGGACAATTAACAGGGCAAGTTTCACATGAAATAAGAAGATATGGAGGGGTTATAATCTAATTTTACTAAAAAGAATAACAAGATCAACCAGATAATAGTGAATTGAGAGATGCAGAATTGTTTTTATGACTCTGTAACTTTGTATTATACATAGTTCAAAATATTTGTTTGAATTATCTTCATTAGTTAGAATATGGTAGTAATTAGGTCCAAATCATGGATGTTAGTTCAAATCCATCAGTTACTAGGCAGTTCTGTAGCCAAGGTGAAATGACTGGTACTTTTATTCAACATGTGAACATGGGAGGGGGTTGAGGCTCCTTCCTTTCTGAGGTTGTCCTTTATAAAAGGAGGGAGAAGGAAAGAAGTGGGGAATGACAGGTACAACAGTTCGTGGAGGAGAAACAAGCATGAATGGAATTCATTGAAATTTGTTATTCCAAGTCAGATGTAGTCTCAGGCAGAAGAGTACCATCAGGGATGGGTAGCAGCCTGAAATGCATTGTTTCACCCACTTGCTATTATTAGGTAAGGCCCTTCAGGGACCTTAATTCTCTGAAAGCGGGAGTGTTATTTCTCTGAATATTTTTATTTGTTTTCACTTCAGCTGAATTGTAGGAAAGAAGGAAAATGGTACTCTGGGCTATAATTATTAACTCAACTGGATTTGCCCCAATGTACCAGAATTCAATGATGGTTCAGTTTTAAGGATACAATATTTATCTCATATCAATCCCTATGTAGTTAACTCAGAAATTCATGCTGTTTGTGGAAGGACAATGCCAATAGATCGGTGTCAACCTAGGAATGCTTATAAAAAAATAAATTGCAAGAACGAATCTATATCATCTTGATTATCCATGTAGCATTTATCTTTCTTTTTAAAAAATCACTTTCATTGTTAATGCAAACACATTTTCACTGTATCTTGTTAAACATTTATCCTGTGGATTTAATTTACTTAGATTTTACCAAAACTTCTGGTAAAATATCTCATGGTTTTCTTATGGCAAAGGTATAGAAATATAGATGAGGTTAAAATATAATTAAATGAATTCAGTACTACTTTGGTGGTTGGACTTAAAAAAATAATTAATTGTTCAATGTCAATTTATCAGGAAACTTCTAGTAGAATCCCAAAGGATTTTGGTTTTGATTCTGTGCTATTTGCTTTTTTGATCAATGACTTGGAAACACAGAAAGCTCAGTCAGTTTATAGATGATAAAATTGTGAGATATAGCTTAAACATTGGATGACAGAATTAAATAGGATTTTTGACAGGTTAGAGCATTAGGTAATCCAAGAAGATAGAATTATTTGGGGATAAATGTAAAGTTTTCTACTTGAGTACAAAAAATCAACTCCCCTGTGCATAAGATGGGAAATACATAATTGGAAACCAATTATTCCAGGGGAAAACAAATGGAGGTTTTATTGGAGTGTAAACTATGTAAGAGTCTGTCTTGTGATATAGAAGCTAAAACAAACAAACAAAAAACAAGTAATTAGATATTGGACTGTATTAAAAGTGAAATAGCTTCCAGGAATAGGGAGGTGATAGTGTCCCTTGACAAACTTTGTCTGGGATATTATGTTCAATTCTTGGCTTGATTTAAGGGATTTGATTCCACAGGCAATCAGGATAATGAATGGTCTTTAGTCAAATGAGTATTGATTGAAGAAATTGAGCATGTATGGTCTGGGGAAGACTCATGAAGGATGTAACGACTTCTTCATGTATGAGAGTTTCTTTTATGTGAAGGGGAAAGACCTTTTATTTATTCTGTTTTGGCTCTAGAGAGCAGAACCTGCAGCAATTAGTGAAAATTGCAAAGAAGCCAATTTAGACCTGATGTCAGGGAAAACAAACAAACAAACAAAGGAACACCTTGCTAACAATTAAAGTCCCCTTAAAGTGGAGAGGGTAGCTTAGAGAGGTGGGAGCCACCCATTTGTCAGGTATATTAGAGTTCTTTTGCATATGAGTTGGTTGAAATTGTTGTTTAAGGTTCCTTCCAGAGCTCAGATTTGGTACTTTGTGATAAAGATTCAATAGAACAAAAAGGAGTATAGAAATTAAGTGAAAGAATGGAAATGGCTTCTTAAAAGGACATCTGATAGGTTGCTTTAACTATAAAAAACTAGAACTCTATCCTCAGAGACCATTTCGTAATTTTTCTAGTTTATTTTTCATTTCCTTAGCTTTCTCGATACAGGGGTTTAGCAAAAATACATTGACATTTGGCTTGTTATAAAAGAAAATATTGAATAATATTTTGAGAAAATAAGTAAAATATAATCAAATTTCAAGCAGATGGCAATTCGGAACATTTTAGCCATGGAAGGAAGACTCTGAAGAAACTATCCAATATACAATTCTTTTCAAGACAGTCTGTCAACTTCTTCATTAGACTGGGTTTGAATTTTCACATTAAAATTCATCGCTTCTATTAAATAAACATTTATAGATTGCCTATTATCTTGGAGAATCTGTAAAATATGATTTCTTTTTCTTTTTTTTAATGGACTTCACATTGAAGATTTTTTTTTTAATTTTTAAATAACTTTTTATTGACAGAATCCATGCCAGGATCATTTTTTACAACATTATCCCTTGCACTCACTTCTGTTCCGATTAAAATATGATTTCTAGTAAAATCTGAAGGTAGGGGGGGGGAGTGGGAAATGCTGATTGGGAGGGATTGTTTGCACTTCATGCTCTCCTTCCCAATGAGAAGAAAAAACAGGCTCTAACTGAGTATGTTTCTACATCTACCTACAAAAGCCCCTTAAACAGGGCACATTAATTGGGGCATGATCCCACAGACCTTGCATCATGAAAATTATTTGGGTCATCAAATCAGGCTTCACCTTAGGAAAAGCAACACATGCATAAGCAAAGGAGGAAGCCACAGGACCTCTTCCTCTTCCCCTTTTTTTCTTTCTGTTTTTGATGTTTCCAGCAAATCAGAGCAATTAACTATTTTATATAGATTTGGGTGGCTGTGTACTTTATTTTTAGCCCAGCAGCCACAGGGCCATTGAAACCATCCTGATTTGTCTATGACCTGCTCTTCCGGCTCCACGGTTTCCCTTACCTAGTTTTAAATCCGAGAGCAAACAGAACTCACACAGTAGCAGAACAGGTATTCGTTTTATTTCCACTTTATTTTTAAACTTTCGAGAGCAGTTAGAATCTAGCCAAAGAACCTTCGTCTTTTTTTTCCCCCTTCTTTTTTAGAGAATAAAACTGAAGGGGAGGTCTGAAAGCGACCGTGCGTCATTCTGGAAGAGGGTTGCAAAGAAGTCAAAGTAATTTTCAGTAGGCGTCCCCTTTCATGTGCCTCCGGAGGCCCCCGGGCCCGGGGGTTGGACTGGGGGGGTGGTGATGGTGAAAGTCATGGTGGGGGAGGGACGTAAAGGATGGAAGGGGACAGCTGGGGAGGGGAGGAGTATTAGCGAAGGAATTAAGTTTTAAGAAAGCACTTGTCTTAGCCGGAGAGAGTGCAGCTGGAGGTTGTTTTCTAGTCAGAGGTTGGGGTCCGTTCCGTGGGATTTAACCCCTTACCAACAGCTGGCTCCTCGCCCCTCTCCCCAAATTTTTGAAGACGGGAGATCCGTAGTTTCGGTCCCTGAATCTTCTCCGTTGATTTGGTTTCGGGGGGGGGGGATGAAGCGGAGGAGGGGGGAATTGGGGGAAACAGAAGGACCCCGCCCCCCGTCCCCCTTTTTTTTTGCCCTGAGAAAAAAAGAGGAGTCCTCAAATACCCTACGTTTCCTTGGCCAAATCAAAATCGAGCTCTTGGGGGAAGAGGATTAATGGAGGTGTGTGTGGGGGTGGGATGGGGGTGGGATGAGAGAAGAGCTTAGAATAGGGGTGGGGGTGGAGGACGTTCCCCTTTTTCCTGCCCGGAGTTGAAGGTTCAGACAAACTTGCGCAGGCTGGACCGTGGGGGGAAGGAGTGGGAGGGGTGCCGAGGTGGGCCCCCGGCTCTGCCCATGTCAGCTTTTCTTCGCGAAGGCTTGGATTAGAATCGGGTCCTGCCTCCCCTCCCACCCGCACCCCAGCCCCCCGCCGGCACACTTGCTCCTCCTGTGATGAGCGCGCTGGGTGAGTGTGGCAGAGAGTGAGTGTGAGCGCGAGTGTGCGTGTGTGCCCGCGCGGGTGCCAACCGCTGGGTGATCTCTCCGCTCCCCGGACTAGGCATCTGCGAGACGGAAAACGTGAACAGGCTTAAAGTATGGCATGTTGCAAAGATGGTTTCTACCAAGAAGGAGCCAGGAACTACGATGTCCTCCGGGGTCAGTTTTACCCTCTTGCACTTCCTGTGCCTGGCGGCTTGGTGAGTACTCCCCAGAGGCCCGGGGGCGTGGGGTGCAGGGTGGCCCGAGGGGCCTGCGCCCCGGGGACTTCGCAGCGCCCACCGTGCGCGGCGGACTCCGGCCCGAGCCAGCCTTGGGACTGGGGAAGGGGCTGGGGAGGACAGAGCCTGGGTGTGCAGGTGGGGAGAGGGAGGGAGAGCGCCTTGGCTGACCGTTGCCTTTTCTCTCCGTCCCTCCCTGGATCAATTTCCCTCCTCCCCGCTCCCTCTCCCTCCTCCACCCCCAGCCTCTCCCAGTGATGCTTCAGGTGAAGGGTTTTGACCCTTGAAAATCAATTGAGCATTCCCTCTCCCTCTCCCTCTCTCAATTCTGATTTTCTGTCTTTCCTACATTTTGGTTGTTTTTTTGTTGATTTTGTGGTGCAGTTTAAACGAACCCCCAGGAGATATCAAAAAGGAGGAGAAATTGCGTCCAGAGAATTTCACCCGCATCCTGGACAGTTTGCTCGATGGTTATGACAACAGACTGCGTCCTGGATTTGGGGGTATGAATGATTTCAAACACGCAAGTGTGTCCTGTCCCCCCTGTCTGTCACTCTCTACGTCTGCCTGTCTGTCTGTCTTTGGGGATATCAGGAGGTATGCTTCTTATGCAAATATAAATCTGTCTCTGTCCTGTCCCTGTCGTCTGTCTTCAGTTTCTGTGTCTCTATGATAATTATGCTATAAATACCACCCCCTCTCCCTTTCCTGCCCTCTCCCGCCTCACTTCTCCCCAGTTGCCTTCTCTTTCTTTCATAGCACCCAGGATCCCTTAGTCTATGTGGGTGAGAGACTAGGGAATTGCAAAAAGAAGAAGAGGATCACAATATCTCAGTTCTAAATCCACTAAGGTAAAGGGTTCGGAGGTCCTCTCTGTCTTATTCCTCTACCTGAACACTTTGGGTGTTTCACCAAAAGCTTCACCTGCTGTCCTTTCATTAGTACATAATTAGTAGGTGTGTTCCACACTGGTCAGATGTGAAGGGAAGCACAAGCATGTATTCTTTTCAGTTCTTCAGCCACTTCGGTGGTCTTTCTTCTGGGTGTATCTGGTTCTCTTCTACATTTTAGGAGTCTTCTGAGCTCCATCATTAATCTGTTCACCAAATATTTATTGAGCACTTGAGCTGTGCACTTGGCTAGATTCTATGGGAGATGTGAAATTGGCTAAGACGGTTTCTATACTTTCAAGGACTTTTGAATTTTTAGTAGGAGAAAAAAAAGGTTTGATAAGAACATGGAAATGTAAGTACTTTAAGAATTTAAGAGTAGGGAGAGAGTACTTCTACATAGGATGATCAGAGAGGTTATTATAGCACAACTATAGAATCTCAGTATTGAGAGGTACTTTAGAAATCACATTGTTCAGCTCTTACCCCATCAAGATAAGGATCAGGATTCCCTATTATAATATACTCAACAAGTGGTCATCTAGCCTTTTCTGGAAGTCCTCTAGTGAAGAAAAAACACTGAGATGTCCCATTTAACTTCTGCTTAACTCTAATTGTAAGGAAATCCTTTCTTTTATCAAACCCAAATTTGCATCTTTTTAAAAAAAAAATTTTTCCTTTGCTCCTAATTTTGTCTGCCAAAGTCAAACAGCATGTCTAATTCTGTTTCTATATGATAGGCCTTCAACTATTGGGGATACCTTATCATATCCCACTAGACCTTTTTTTTCTACACTAAACTCTGAAATTTTTTAACCTTATATTAAGGATCTTCACACTAGTTACCTTACTCTGGATGCTCCAAAGCTTATCTTTCCTAAATGTGGTCTCTAGAACTAAACACAAATCTCCAGATAGGATTCGATCAGGTCTGACTACAGTAGTTCTGCACATTAGCTTTGAAGGTTGTCATATCACATTATTGACTTACTAAGTTTGTAGTTCATTTTCACCTGAATTAGAATGTAACTATCTTGTATTTGTGACATTGATTTTTTGAACCTATAGTGACACTTTCCATTTAGTCCCTTTTAAATTCTAATTCAATTCAATCTAACATTCACTTCTTTTGGGATCCTGGGAGGATTCAATTGGCAAATCAAGTAGGGCTTTGTGAATGCTTTCAGGAACTGCTAATAGTACAGCTGGGTTGAGACATAGAATTCATGATGGAGAGGGATACGAAATAATGCTAGAAAAGCAGGTTGAAGGTGGCCTTTGAGCTGACTTTAAAGATAGACTTTTGAGAGGTGAAGCTTAGAGAAAGCAGAACATTGAGAAGAAGATGGTCCTAGGCAGTGAAAATAACAATAGCAGGGTCAGAAAGTAATCTGTATTGCTAGAACTTTAGTTCAGATTTATTCATATTTGGGAGTAATGGGATTAGGAGTTTGAATTTTTCTCTCATAGGCAACAGGCAACCACTGAATATTTGTTATATAGGTTTTTTTTTTCTCTTCCATTTGATCAAGTCCAAAGGCTGTTAACCTCATTAAAGGAACCTAAGAAATCATATAGTCGAATTGCATTTTATCAATGAGGAACTACTTCTACCTTTGTCCAAGGTAGACAGCATCAATGTGAATCTACCTTTTCTGACTCCAGAGCTTGTGTTATTTTCGATGCAAATGATTTATACCAGTTGGTTCCCCTAGAGAAACAAAGAAACAAATCCAAGTGTATTTGAGTGCTATGACTTTTCAACAGAGATATAATTCCCTGAACAGTGAGTACCTTGATTTTATGTACAATCATAGAATGTTGGAGTGGGAAGGAATCTTTGAAATAATCTCTTCCAACCCCCTCGTTTTATAAATGAAGAAGCTGAAATCCTTGGAGGTTAACTGACTTGCCAAATGCCATGTAGGTAGAAAGCAGCATAGTTAGGAATTGAGGGCAGCCACTCAAACTCAAGTTCTGTACTTTTTCCACCAAACTGCAATAATAATTTGATAATTAACTAGAAATATTTTTTAAAAAATACCATTTGCTCTATTAAGTTTTCCTAATTTCCTGAGTAATTCTCTCTCTCGTGTCAGTAAACTGTTAGTAATTTAAATAAGCAATGAACTTTAAACTCTCAAGTCATTCTGGGCATGGAAAATGTGGCTAACTGCAATATTGTAATTCAAAAGGGGATGATACTTTTGATTTTAACTCAATATAATTTAGTATCCATATTTGGAAAATATTTACAGGATGGAATTTCCTTCCCATTACTTTGAACATTAGCAGTTGATTAATCATTAAAATAGTTACCATACAAATCAAACTTTCCCCTTTGTCTTCTAGTTCATGCTAATAAATATTTATTGTATAAAGTGATTCATAATTTGGAAGTCAGCTGCCCATTGGTATATGGAGAGTACTCTAGGTATCACAGAGGGTAATTCATACCAAAAGAAAACATGTGGGCTTTCAACAACATGTTAATGTTGTGTTCCCCTAAAAGTCAAGAGAAAATTCAGTATTAAAGACAAGTCTTCAAGTTTGTTTCCTTCTCTCAAATGCACCACTTTAAGGGATATTTTGACTTTTTAAAGATGAAATATAAAATACTTGTTTTTTTGCTAATACACAAAAATGAATAAGGAAAGATTTACTTTCTGGTTCTGCTAACTCACTAAGAGATAAATCATTTTTATGCCTTTGCTTAAACATTTTTTTATGTTCTTTTTAAAATAAAAGTTAAAATGGAAGCTTAATCAATCAGCAAGCATTTAATTTGGATCTTGGTTGACAGCATGCTCATTAGACTAGGCAGGGGTTTGAATAGATTTGGAACCTAAATAGACTGTTTTTTTTGTTTGTGGAGGGGAAAGGAAATAATTTTTTTTTTTTTGCTACCTCCTGCCTCCTGCCTTACTCCCTAACCTTCCCTGTTTCCATCTTTTTCTCCTTATCCCAGTTATTACCCCTAAGATTTTTTTGGGGGGGAGGGAAGGGAAATTAAGGAAAAAAAATTCAGAGGGAAATATGGAAGGGACCTTGGTGAGTATTCCGAACAGATTTTCATCTGTTCCACAGTAGAATAAAATTAAAGCCTTCTAAAAAAGAAATTTAGAATGACTCTGTACCTTTTTCCACCTATATACCACAAGCCCTGATTTAGAAACTACTTGTGTGCCTGAAGGAAGCTTGGCTTATAATTATCCAATCACTTATTAGATGATACAGTAAATGAAACACAACCTAAAATATCTGGATCCTTTGGGACCAGATGTGACTGGGATATAGGAAATCATTATGAATATTATTGTGGAAAGAATGTTGGATCTGGTAGCAGAGGCTCTGCATTCGAATTTCATCTCTGCTCCTTACATTTATCCTGGCCAAATTACTTTTCCTCTCTAAAATCAGCTTCATCTCTAAAAATGAGCATGTTGTACTAGATGACCCATAAGGTCCCTTTCAATTCTCTGATTTCATGATCCCGTAATTTCATCTCCCTGGACAATTTTTTTACGGGTCCTTTGAATTAGGGAAGGAGATGACACGAGTCACATTTTCAAGCAGACATTAGCTTAGATTCTAAGCTCCTGCAGATGGAGAGAGAAAATTTAACTTCACATTAATTTCCAAGGCAGTTTATATGAATTGCCAAACTCATTTGAACAAACCTTATTGAAGTTGCCCATTTAAAATGGCAAAAATTTGCAAATTTCATCAAAATGAATCATGATGTATGTAATATGATTGCTCAGTTCTGTAAAATTAGAGATCCAGAAACCAATCACAAAACTTTAAAAGGTGAAAATTGTTGGTATTATTTTTCAAATGTATCAAGAGCTTAGCTTCCATACATTCTCCATCCCCTAATCCCCCAAATCTTTACTACACACAATTTGATTGAGAAAAATAATTATTTCAGTATATTATTTCTAATCATAATAGCTTATCATTTACATAGTGCTTTAAGGTTTACAGAGCTCTGTGTAAATATTATGACTTTTTGCTCTTAACAACCTTGGGAGGTAGATGGGATTATTATGTCATTTTAAAGATGAGAAAATTGAGGTAAACTGACATCAAATGACTTGCTTAGGGTGACACAGATATTTAATGTCTGGTGGTGGATTTAAACTTAGCTTTTACTGACTCCAGGTTCAATTCTCTATCCACTACAATTTTTAGGTGTGGATTGTGTGTGTGTGTGTGTGTGTGTGTGTGTGTGTGTGTGTTAAAAAACGTTGGACCTGGTAATACCCTTATATTGGTACATTTAGAACATTTTAAATATTTAGTAAATTACTTAGAGATAAAGGATATGTATATTTTGTCCATCATGGAAATACCCTCGAAAATGCTGTTAAATAGTATTGATAGTTTCATTATTAGACACTTTTACTAAATGAGATACTTTCTTACTGGGCCTATTAAACTCTTCAATCTGAATTCATGTGCCATTAAACCTAATGGTTATTTTATTTGGTTTAGGGGGCTTGACAATTTAAAGCGAATTTGTGTTCCTAAGGAATAAAAAGAGTGAATTTATTATTGTTACCTAATCTTACATTCTACCCAGTCTTGACACCCAAACAAAGCCCTCCGAAAATGTTACATTTACATACAAGAACTCCATAAAAATTTGTTAGCTTTGGTTTAATTCTACCCAAATAGACTTTATATTTCAGGATTGTAAGTGTGTTCATTTGCAACTAACAAAAGATAAGGAGCCTTTCCTTGAAATTTTTGCTGGTCTACTTAGGAGTTCGCTCTTTGAACCAATATTAATAGGTGACCCTTTGAATTGTGGGACATTTATATTTTTGAGACAAATCTAAGGGTCTAGGTGCCCTGGCTGTGGAAAGGAATTTCTAGGGGCCTGAAATATAATATGTGCTTTGTGAATTTTTATTTCATTTTTCAAAATTGGAAGAAAGCCATTCATTCTAGTTCTATAGCATCAGTTGAGAGATTTCTGTTATTCAATTTACAATGATAAGGGCTTCAGACACCAAACTGGAGAAAGACTATCAAAAAGACAACATTTTGCCACTTCTAAGGGCCAAAATAAAATAGCAAGTTGTCAGAAATGGATACATCTCCATTGTTTATATAAAAAATCAAATAGAAATGAATGGGCAAAACCACAAATTAACAATTTTTTCAGTCTTATATTTGTATTTATTTTGTTAAATTTTTTTTCATTACATTTTAATCTGGCCCAGTCAGGGAGCTGGCCCTCTTGAGTGTGAAGCCTTTGGCTTACTCTGTTCATATTTACCTGTAAGGGTACAGGTTTCTACTTCCTATTGTAATTTATGATTGATTGCTCTTGGAAGCAACCTTCCCTACCCCACCTTTTTTTAATGGCTAATATGGTAAAATGGAAAGATCAATGGCTTATGAAATCAGAAAATGTAAGTTCAATCTGAGTTCCACCAATTGTTTGTTATGACTGGATGAGTTACTGAATTTAAGCCTCTGAGAGAGACCACACCTAGGACTTTGTATTTATCATTACATCAAACTAGATCACTCATCTTTTCTTCACTGTATACATTGAGATGTTGAAAAAGCCAGAAGAGGAATAGTTCTTGTACAGAACAGTGCCAAGTCCCACTATGTCAAGAATACTTGTTCTTCCAATTCTGATTTCATGGAAATGGAAATCCCAATCTATAAGGTTGTATGGCAGATGGAGGTTTCTAGACTGAAAGATTCCAAAAAAAGAAGATAGCTCTAGTTGGAAGAAGCCTAGCTGAGAGAAAGGCTATCTGAGAAAGAGTAGGAGTGGAAAAACCAGAGTCCTTTGGAGACTAAGCCATACCCCACTAAATTTTCATCCCATTTTGGAGTAAAAACATTGTTTCTTTGTAGAATATGTGCCTTCCTGATGCAATATGCTGTAAAGAAGGCTCTTTTAATGTTCTGGTACAGAAAATTGTGGGGATTACATTAAATGTCAACTTTTATTAATCATATTCAATATGAATTGATTGGATTCACGTTTCTATTTTCTGCAACTCAAAAATGAGTCCTAGAAGATCTTAAATTATAAACAGAGTGACATCATGTAAGAACCATTACATGATGAATATTTTTTTCACACCATTCAACTTAATTAAGTGGTTATGTGTTTAAGGTACTGTGCCAAACCATTTTGAGAGGTATTAAGTAAAAGACATAGTCCCTTTTCTTAAAAAAAATTATAATGTATCAGGAGACTATTATTCTTAACTCTATTGGGACAATTAATTAATTCATAACTTGTATCTATGGGATGAAAAGGAACATAGTGGATTCTTTTCTGATGTTGGAGTCAAAAAGACATGAATTAGAAATCTGCCTTTGACAAAACTATCTGACCTAGGACAAGACCTTTAACCTTTTTATGACTCAGGTATCTCTTTAGGATTGACATAAGTTAAAGATAATTCAAGGTTTCTATTGGCAGAAGAATTTTCAATACTAATGGAATCTTGTATCTTCTTACAAAATTTAAAACTATAAATATGTAAATTATTATTACTATTTAATTCATACTTAATAGTTAATTATAAATAAAATGATCTGATGGTTACAAAATCATTTTAGAATCCTTAGAAAGAATAAAAATGATAAAAGTTTGAGAGTTTGGTATTTATCATTAGGCAGATTTAGAAACTCCCATGCTTCCTTGAAATGTTTAATGGATAATATCGTCTATATTATTTGAACTGGAAGATAATTTAGAGAGATCATAGGTTTAAGCTATCATTTATTGGGGGGATGGGTGAGCAGCAGGGAGAACTTAGGTCCCTTTCTTCTATAAACACAAATATACTTGATCTGCCTCCCACCCAATCATGTTTGCTTAGAATTATATGAAAACAAAATTTCATGAGATAAATTCATTATATATATATATGTATATATATATATATACACATATATATACATACTATATATATATACACACATATGCATACATATCTGTGTCTCTCTCTCTCTATATAAACTTATATATGTATATACATGTATATTTCTCTCCTGTGATATATCACAGAGCAAATTTTTACCATTAAGAGAATTTCATTAAAAAGATGAAGAACTCAGCATTCTGGTAGCTAATTTGAACTACAAGCAGCCTTAACTAAATCTTTCTGAGCTTCATCCTGGTTCACACTGAAGCAATTACTGCTGAAAAATGTATTTTTTAGATAGACTTGGAATTCAGTGGGTGGAGTTACTGATGTAGCTCAATGACTCAATTGCTTCAGCTTCATTTCTACCCATAGTTATATAAGTTAAGCTTTCATGCAGTGAGGGCATATAGGGAGACTCAACCATAGCACTTTTTCTTTTGGCATTCAAAAGTTGGGGATCGTATTTGATCTTTGTGTTTTGTTTGTTTTTAACAGTGCATTTATAGTGTATTTTGAAGGCTTTTGTTTGCTATACTTAGTAGGACACCCCCCACTTTTACATCAAAAGACAGTCTCTTTGATATGTACAATTTCAGGAGTATTTCATGACATCTGTGAACAGCTAAGTTTTATAAAAAAGACTGCTCACATGAAAATCAGCACTTTCCATTACTTTTTGGATTACATAAAATTTTTGAGAAGCTTAAAAAGTGGGCTGTAGTAGATTGTTTTTAATAACTCATAAGATAAACCTCTAAGACCAGATTTGTTTATATGATCCACTGAATGCAATCCCAGCTTAGGAAGGAAACTAGTTGTTACTAGAAAATGATATGGTGACATGTGGAATTTGTCACATCAATTTTTGTGATGGTTGTCACAATATCATCCTGCTGAATTGCGCTAAACTTTGTTCTAGATCATAAAATCATGGATTTAAATAAAAAGTGAGATTATTTAGTCCAATCCCTCCATTTTGCAGATGAGGAAATTGAGGCACAGGAAAGTTAAGTGACTTGCCTGAAGTCACGCAGATAGTAAGCATCAAAAGTGGGGAAGGATTTCAGATGTGTACTTGTGAAACTGACTTTTTGAATCCACATGTGAGAGTTTAAACAAAATTTCATTCTTTGTATTATTATAGCTTTATACATGAGCACAGTATCTGTCATGTAGTATACCTTTATTTAATAAATACATTTTGATGATGTGATGGATTGATTCTTAGTTCCAAAGCTCTTTCTCGTCAAGATCTTTTTGGATCCAAAAACCAACCTTGCTATAAATGATATTAGCTATCTTTTCCAGCTTTATGACACTTGCAGATTTGATTGGATGCTTTTATTCAAATCATAAATAAAATGCTAAATAGCTGAGGGTCACGCAGAGATCCTTGGCGGTCTCCATTTTAAACACCCCCCCCCAATCATGTTAACACTGAACCATTAATAGCTCTTTGATCTAGTCATACAACCAGATGTGAATTAATAAAATCATATAATCATCGAGTAAACATCTTTGTATACCAGCTAATAAATTAATGCACAACATAAAGTTCCCTAGTCACTGGATAGTTGCAATCTTATATTTCATTTTCTGTACAAAACTGACCTCATGTCCCAGTACTGATATTCATCAAAATCCTCAAACTGATTTCAATAATGCTCTGATAGCTACATAAAGCCTTTGGAGTGAATTATATGTGGCTAAACATAGCTTTTTGAGTTGTCTCTTACTGTGACTCAGCTAGCAACAAGGAGCAGAAAGGCTTGATTTTATACTGTGCTTATTACAGGTCTCATTTATTTGGATCAAATGAAATGATATTTGTAGAGCGCTTAGTGTAGGGTTAGCACACACTAAGTGCTTTTTTTTTCCTCCTATCTCAAGAGGTGTTACCCATGTAACACTAGGAATAAAGGCTAAGGAGTCAGAATCCTTGTTCTGTTCTCAATTCTCCCCTGTCCTACATGTGCAATCTTGGGCAAAATGTTTGCATCCCTAAATTATAATTTTCTTGCTGGAAGAATAGGATAAGCAAACTTCCCTTGCTCAGGGAGATCTAAGGTCCTATGATCCAGCTTCAACAGGGTCATTGTGAGGATCATGTGAGATGATGTAGGTGGAAATGTTTTGAAAATGATAAAATTTAATACAAATAAAAGACATGGTTATATCATCACTTAGGCAGCTCGTCACTAGCCTGATTTTCTAAAAGAATAGGTTATGATATTTTGGTCTCAGTCTTGCTTCAAGCTGCTAGACTATATTTGAAATTATCTTTAGGTCATATTTGGTTTCCTTTTGAAAGTTAGTCATTTTGAAGAGAGAAAAACTCCTTTCAACTTCAAGACTGATGTGAAGGTAGAGGCCCAGGTGGGAACATACAGGAAGTCTGGAGAGGAGAGAGGTTATAACTAAAGGCCAAAGGTGGTGAGATGAAGGATACCAAGGGCCTTTTAACCTGCTTTTGATCACTGGAAAACCTGATTTTTCTTATGAAAATAGGAATTTTGTGTTGATGTTAGTCATATTTTCAGAGTTATGTATTTGTTATAAAGGATGCGAGAAAGTTGCTTTGTCAGTTTTACAAACTTCCCTGTGAAAAGGTAAACATGGATTGTTATCTTTGATAACTTAGATGTGGGGATATTTGACAAATTATGTAGCTGATTAGAACATTCATGTAATTTATAGCTTGAATATGCTATGTATGAAACAAGGCAATTTTGAAATCTCAATTTTATTTGCAAATATGTGCTACCTTGACTCCCCAGAAGCCATTTCTTATAACAAAGAATTTAAAAAGAAGAAAAAAAAAAAAAGAAAGCATTTCAGCAGAATAATAAAGCTAGCTTTTGCATAGTACTTTAAAAATGTGATTTCCTTGTGTCCTTTTAATAGTCCTGGGAAATAGTCTTATCTCCATTTTAAAGATGAAGGAATTGAGGCAGGTTGAGGTTAAGGGGCTTGTCTAGTACCATATAGCTAATAAGTATATGAGATATGATTTGAAATTAGGTCTTCCTGAGCATTAATCCAGCACTATGTCCATTCTATCATCTAGCTTCTCAAAACTAAACATTCTATCAGTTGGGTCTGATATACAGAATATTTACACTCATGATCGCCCACTTATGCAAAGAAGATAGAAAAATCCATGTCTTTTCTCTTTTTCAATACTGAGCTTGATCATGGTAATTACACAATTACCCCTCTTTCTCTGTGACCCACCTCAGTCCCTATGTACTTTTAAATTTTATTTTATATATTTACAGGGTAGTAGTTGTTGCATATATTATTTTCCTGGTTCTTCTTACTTTACTTCATACCCCTTACTACAAATATTTCTATATTACTCAGTGTTGACTAATGGATAAATTAATCATTTATTAAATTCTTGCTATATCCAGAGCACTCTTCTAAGTACTGAGGCTGTCCATTTCAAAGCAAACCAGTTTTTGCTCTCAAAGTGCTCATATTTTACAACAAGAGAGTTGACACACCTGGAAGATTTCAGCTGCAAATCATACAGGAAGGTCCCATGTGTCTAGGGTACAGCAGCAAAGCAGAAAGCAGTGATTCTTTTTCTTTGATAAGGATCATAACAGTTACTGATGTTGAAATATTTTTGAATGCCAAGGACATTGGTGGCAAGGATCTTCTGTCCTGGGTCCTTCGTAGTTGTGGCTATGGCACTTGCAGGAGCAATCACCAGGCACCTCCACAGAATAATGGCATAGAAAAGAGCATGGTGACATTTCTATTCCCAGAGTTCTTGGGTTCAAGGGCCTGGGTTACCTCCATCAGTGTCGAGAGATGTTTTTCAGCATGATGGGGGTGTCCTGACTTACCTGGCCCATGCTACCTCCTGTTTCTCTCTCCAGAATCCTTGATGCTTTATTCTTTACATTTAGCTTTTTATAGTGCAGTGACACTTCATTTCAATGCACGGGAGTTTTAATTAGCCCTTTCCAATTAATAAGCATTTACATTGTTCATAGTTCTTTGCTAGTTTCACAAGTGCTATTATAAAGATTTTGTGGATTAAAAAAAAACTATTGAATTTAAAAAAAAAAAAAAACCTACCTTTGACTTCCTTGGACTATATGTCTAGCAGTGAGAGTTTTAAGTCAAAAGGTGTTGACATTCTAGTTATTCTTTTAATATTATTGCAAATTGCTTTCTAGAATGGTTCAATCAATTCATAGTTCTACCAACACTATATTTGTGTTACTGTCTTTTCACAACCCCCTCACCATTTATTCCTAGCTGTTGTTATCTTTGACAATTTGCTGAGTGGGAGATGAAACCTCAGATTAAAAACAAAACAAAAAGCAATCTTTTGGAACAATCTTTTATGGGGTTGTATCGTTTGTGATTCTGCCTTTGAGACTATTTGTTTATATGCTTTCATTGGGGAATGGATTTTTAATCATGGATTTGTGTTAGTTCTATATATATTTTGGATATTATTACCTTGTCAAAAATATCGAATGTGAAGAATTTTTCCCAAATGACTAACTTATCTTATAAATTTTCATGTTACTGTTTTCATGAAAAATCCTTTCAACCTCACATAATTAAAATGATTTTTTTTTCCTTTTGAGATAAATTTGATCTTTTCTTTGATTAAGAATTCTCCCCATATCCCTAAATGTAAATGGTACCTGTTCTGATTCTCTCAAAAAAGTTTTTTAATGGTGCTGCATTTAACATTCATATTGTATACTCATTGTGAATGCATTATGGTACAATTATATATGGTATCAGGTACTTATGTAATTTGTGCTAAACAAATAGTTATTCCATTGGTTCTTTTTCAAGTAGGGAATTGTTTCCCAAATAATTTATTCACTGATTTAGCAAATCCTAGGTTGTTATTGAATTAAATTACTTCTGATTCTTTTTTATAGATTGTGTTTCACTGATTTACTTTTATATTATTATACTCAGTACCAAATAGTTTTGATTCTAGCTGATTTGTAGTGTCATGTGAAGTCTGGAAGTGCTATTTCCTTTTCATTGCTACCTCTTTGATTATTTCAGTTGTGAATTTAGATCTTTTGTCTTTTCATATGATTTTTAAGCTTTAACTCTATAAAATAGAATTTGGTGTTTTAATTATCTTGGTAATTTAATGCATGGCATTAAATCTGTAACTTAATTTAGAAGGATCATAAATTTCATTGTATTGTGTGGCCCACCCCTGAACAATGAATAACCCTCCAGCCAGTCAGATATCTATCAACCATCCTGTTATGTGCCAAGAACTGTGCTAAGTGCTGTTATTTGAGTTATTCTTAAAATGCCTTGTAATCATTTCTATAAAAAGTCTTTTATATAAGTTTTAAGTGTACTTTGCTAGATGCATTTCTTGATGTTTTTGTGCATTTTGTAGTTTTTTTGGACAAAAATAAGAAGCCTTAAAGTTTTTTTCTTTAAATAATCAAATTCTCATGCATGTGCATATCCTAGCAGCTTTCTCAACTTACAATGTGGATAAATTGAAAAGAATCCTTGTGGGAGACTTATGTAGGTGGGAAGTGCCTTGGAGAGACTGTAGAGTTTGAGTAGGTATTCCATTACTAGTTCCAGTTGGCTAATCACTTGGTGCAGAGGAGGCTCTTTGATTGGCTACAGAAACACTCCAAGAGGTCTGTTGACTTTAGTCACCTTCTTTTTGCTTCCCTGTTTCATTCAGTCACTCCTTATGTTATTGTATCTGTTGAGACTTGATGCTCTATGGGAAAAGATCTTAAGGCTTTCTTCTTTTTTAAAAGACCATACGGCCCAAGAATTGGTCTGTAGTCCCTGATCTCTGTGATTTATTCTGTTTTGATTTGTTTTTCCTATTCCCGATGAAAAGATCCATAGGATCTTGATGCTTCAAGATGCAAGGGGTAGCCGTCTAGATCCAACCCAAATCTATTCATGAATTTGATGGGAACAATAATATCTAAGAAATGAGATTTCTTAACCCTACATCCTAGCACTTCTCCAGAGAAGAGATGACATAGGGATGAACATTCCTCTGAGATATAAGGGCAAATATTAATACTTTGTCCAGGGAGGAATATCTCTAGTTAAATCCCCTATTCCTTGACCCTACTATGATAGCACTGATGGCATGCTTACCAGATTTGTAGATAATTAAAGGCTCTTAAGGATAGCTAGCTGATCTATGGTATGAAAGTTAACCATATTGATTAATCAATTAATATGTACCAGCCACATGTCAAGAATTGGAGCTACAACATAGCCTTCACCCTCAAAGAGTTCGTGTTCTAATGGAAGAGAAAACATAGATACCTAACTACACATAAGATATAAGCTAGAAGGAAGGTAATGTGAAAGGGAGTCATTAGTATATGGGATGGGATCCTCCTTCAGAAGATGGGTTTTGAATTTATTCTTAAATAAAGAAGCCAGGGAAACACAGAGGTAGAGGTAAAAGGACAGAATACTCCAGGTATAGGACAGGGATTGCCAAAGCACAGCCATAGACAATGGAGTGGGTGACATGTTTGAGGAGCTCACTATTTCAGAGAGTATGTGTAAAGATTGTAAGCCTATGTCTCTGAGACGATGGTGATACTCTTGATAGTAATAGTGAAGTTCAGACTAGAGTGGGGTTTGGAAGGAAATAATGAGTCCTGTTTTGGACATGTTGATTTTAAGATACCTATGATGAATTCAAATTTGTGCTATATAAGAGACAGTTAGAGACAAATGGCTGTAACTCAGGAGAGAGACTAGTCCTGGATATATAGATTTGGGAATTTATCTGTATAGAGATTATAATCAAATCCATGGAGCTAATGGGATCACCCAGTGAAAAAATCAGGATTCCAAAGGTTCCAACAGGCTAGACTTCTGAGTAAAAACCAGTAAAATAAAATGTAATTGTGATTAAAATAAAAGCTTATTCTCACAAGGACAGTATGCAGGAGGTTTGACTAAACAGCAGTCCATTAGAAAAACATACCCACATATAGTTATAGATATATAAATAAATAATATATATATATATATATATACACACACATATATATATATATATATATATATAGGTATATATATATATTTCTACAGATATACACATACAAACATATATTTGTGTTCTCTATAAAAGTTTTAAATGACAAGTGATTTTCAATGTCCCTTTTAATTCTTTTCAAAAGTGGCATAAAAAGTAAGAAAGACATCTTTTCTCTTAACCTTTCCAACCTAGGAGTATTATTCTCCACTCGATCTATATCTATATCTATATAAAGCTTAAAGACATTATACAACATGCAATAATCTTAAACTTCTCTGGTATAAGTCCAATAAGCTTTTTTTTTTTTAACTTTTTTTGTTTTTAAATAAATTAAAAAAATTTTTCATTAAGTGTATTAAATTAAGTATTAAATACTCTATTTGAAGAATTATATTAGATCCAAATAAAAAAGACATGGCCTTTGCCCTTAAGTAGATTATAGTCTTATTGAGAGTATTATGGGTGATTTCATAATGAACTATCTCTTCTGCTTTCCAAAATTACAGATCAATAGGAAATGGGATGACCAGGACTTCCCAATATATTCCTCTCTAAAATCTGCTGGAAAAGCTCCCTGGGCCCCTCCCCACTTTGGATGTTCAAAAGATCTTATAAGACAGTGCCTTCTCACTTGAGATTTTTGTGTAAAGGCTTGGATAGGAATATATATATATATATATATATATATATATATATATATATTATATATATATATGTATGACACTACAAATGAATTTTTAGGTCATATATGGACTAGAGGTGATATATGAAGTCCCTTCTAGGTCTGGCATTCATTGATTATTTTATAATATTCTCTGTTGAAAAATAGCAACATATTATCCGACCTGAATGATTATATTTTTAAACTTTCTGGCTATATCCTTGTGACCCATTTAAATAGGTATTAGTATTACCAGCTGATGATTTTTTTTTTTCATATCAGGTAGAATCATTGAATTTCAGAGGTGGAAATGATCTAAAATGACTTTTTTTTCCTGTATCTGTCAAAGGACTTTCTATAAAAGTTTTTTTTTTTTTAATAAATAAAAACTTACTTAAACATTAACTAGAGCTCATTTGGCCTTTTGTAAAAACCTTAATTGAGGAAGAACTTAATACTTCCCCAAGCAGTCCATTCTTTTGGATAACTATAGCTGTCAAAAGACTTTTCTTCACTTCAAGATGAAATTCATCTCTGAAATTCTGCCCATTACTGCTAGTTCTGATCTCTAAGGAGCTGAACAAGTAGATTCCTTTTTTTCAGAAAGTGGTCCTTCAAAAATGTGAAGATAGTTGTCGAGGTCCCCTTAAATCTTTTCTTCAGATAGCTAGTACTTATCTAATGCTTTAAAGTGTGACAAATGATTTCCACATATTATCTTATTTGATCCTCATATTAACATTATCAAGGAGGTGCTGTTATTGTCTCCAGTCTGAGAGATTCTAAATGACTTGCCCTTAGTAATAGGGACAGAGACTCTATGTGGCAAGATTCAAATTCCTCTCTTATTGAATCTGGTTCCATCACTCCATCCATTGTTCCTCTTCTCCAAGCGATACCTTCCCAGTGCTTTCAACTGATCCTCATAGCTCATGTATTTGCCATCCTGGTTTCCTTCTCAGAGCAATTTAATAATATTCATATTTCTGTGAAGATGTATGACTTCTGGCAGCTGTTATGGATTTCTTTCCCCTTCCACATTAGCAAGTTCCATGTTAACCACCCTTTAATGATTTGCCTCCTTGCCATAGGGGACCTAGGTCTATTGAAGATCGCTCAGAAGCATCTGGCATTCCCCATGGCACTCAAAGGCTAGAGGCTCTTCTGAAATCATGGGATAATTGCTGTCTATCAGGACAAATAAGTCTTTTGTTTAATGTCTGTTTAACCGGAAAGATCTTAGCTAATACAGAAGTTGTCACAGACAACTATTTCTATTTGTATTCTATTTGTAGAAATACACTTACCAAGATAGTGTCAACACTAAGATGTTTATGGATACTGCTTTCTTTGTGAGATGTTCAGAATGGCACCTTCAGGCCTTAGGTTTTTTTTTTCCCCTTCCTTCCTTCCTTCTTTCCTTTCTTCCTCCCTTTCTCTCCTTTCCTTCCTTCTTCCTCCCTTTCTCTCCTTTCCTTCCTTCTTCCTCCCTTTCTCTCCTTTCCTTCCTTCTTCCTCCCTTTCTCTCCCTTCCTTCTTCCTCCATTTCTCTCCTTTCCTTCTTCCTCCCTTTTTCTCCTTTCCTCCTTCCTCCCTTTTTCTCCTTTTCTTTCTTTCTTTCTTTCTTTCTTTCTTTCTTTTCTTTCTTTCTTTCTTTCTTTCTTTCTTTCTTTCTTTCTTTCTTTCTTTCTTTCTTCTTCCTTCCTTCCTTTCTTCCTTCTTCTTCCTTCCTTCTTCCTTTCTTCCTTTCTTCCTTTCTTCCTTTCTTCCTTTCTTCCTTTCTTCCTTCTTCCTTTCTTCCTTTCTTCCTTTCTTCCTCCCTTTCTCTCCTTTCCTTCCTTCTTCCTCCCTTTCTCTCCTTTCCTTCCTTCTTCCTCCCTTTCTCTCCTTTCCTTCCTTCTTCCTCCCTTTCTCTCCTTTCCTTCTTCCTCCCTTTCTCTCCTTCCTTCTTCCTCCCTTTTTCTCCTTTCCTCCTTCCTCCCTTTTTCTCGTTTTCTTTCTTTCTTTCTTTCTTTCTTTCTTTCTTTCTTTCTTTCTTTCTTTCTTTCTTTCTTTCTTTCTTTCTTCCTTTCTTTCTTCCTTTCTTCCTTTCTTCCTTTCTTCCTTTCTTCCTTCCTTCCTTCTTTCCTTCCTTCCTTCCTTCTTCCTTCCTTCCTTCCTTCCTTCCTTCCTTCCTTCCTTCCTTCCTTCCTTCCTTCCTTCTTTTCTTTCCTTCTTTCCTTCCTTCCTTCCTTCCTTCCTTCCTTCCTTCCTTCCTTCCTTCCTTCCTTCCTTCCTTCTTCCTTCCTTCCTTCCTTCCTAAAGGAATTTATTTATTTAATTACCTCTAATTCCTAAAAAATAATTTGCGCATAAAACTTTTTTGGTTGTTGCTTTACTTTATTCTTTAAATTTTTTCTTCTAAAAAAAGATTGTGTTTCTAGATAGATAAATATAACTATTTCTGAGGCTCTATTAGTATTAAATTCTTGAGAGACAGTGTGCAGTAGTGGACAAAAGGCTACATTTTGAAAAGGAAGATTTGTGTTCAAATATTTTGTGTTATCTTGAGTATTTCATGTGACTGACTTTTCTGAACCTCAGTTTCCCCATCTGTAAAATGAAAAGGTTGGCCTGATGATCTCTGAAGGCTCTTTTACCTCTAAATTTTTTGATTTAGGACATCAATAGTTTTTGGTAAGTGATTGGAATTTTACTTCTCACTTTAACTGAGTATTATTACCAGCACGTATGTGTATTTGTAAAAAAACAAGTCTTTCTTTTTCTTTCAGTAATGTTTATCTCCTGGAAACTTAAAGGCAATAATTAAAATAGCTTTGTGTATTTTTCTATTATTTCCTCTCACAGTTATTTTGTAAAATTAATGATTACTTTTTCACACTTATCTATTTCCTATCTACTAGGTCCTGTTACAGAAGTGAAAACTGACATATATGTCACCAGCTTTGGGCCTGTTTCTGATGTGGAAATGGTAGGTGTTGGAGAAAAATATTTAAAATAGCTTTCTGTAGTTAGGAGAAACCGTACACAACAGAAGGAAATGGATGTTTATTTCAGTGTCAATCAGAAGAGTTAGAGAAGCTCTGTTTCTAGTATGAGTAATTAGACCCATACATTTGTCAAGAGGAGTCACAGCATTTGCGCTTCAACCCTAACATTTGAGGACATTTTTTCCTGGATTCTTTTTTTTTTTAAACAAAAGGAACAACAATAAGGAAACAATAAAGGAAACAAAAAAAACAATAGTTACAACTCCCATATGGCAATCTTATGAACTGATTTTTTTCCCCTGTGAGAACCACTGAGATGGAGAAAATTAGAGATTATAACAACTGAAATTATTTCTGGCACAAAACTATCTCCCAGTCCTGAGGGACCATATTTTAGCATTTCATTTTCACCCATTGTATAGTGTTTTTCCCCCTTAATGCTTGAAGAGCTTAGTATGCTAAACTCTGGTAGCTGTCAAAATGAATTCATCCATTTAAGCGTGCAATCTTAAGGTTATATAAAATCTTTGGCTTGTATAGTGGATGGTTAGTGGTATCTTTAAATCATATATACACGATCTAAAATATTGAATATCTACTTTCTAATTTTAAGTAATTTGTTGGACACAAACCGTTTTGAGTTGTTGATTTGCTTTTATTCTTTTAATTTACTCTTCTAAAAAATTCAGTGGCAATTGTTACTGCATTATCTCATTTTCTTCCCTGATATATTAGAGTGAAAGTGTAATTTCCACCTTCCTGCAATTTTATTGAATTATAGTAATTATTCTTGAATGATTAAATATGTATGGTGATATATTTATCTGACTAATGTGAGAAATTGAAGTATCAAGACATATACAACATGCTTTAATTGCTGGAACTCTGTGATAGTACATTTTGTAAATGTCTGTTTCTATTGATTTTATTTTACTAGTGTGGTTTTGGGTGCATATGTACCTTTGTATTCAATTGTTCATTTTTGCATAATAACTTATATTTGGGATTGCTGTGGTTTGCCCATCTAGGAATACACAATGGATGTCTTCTTCCGGCAAACATGGATTGACAAAAGATTAAAGTATGATGGCCCCATTGAAATTTTAAGACTGAACAATATGATGGTAACTAAAGTATGGACACCTGATACTTTCTTCAGGAATGGGAAAAAATCTGTCTCCCATAACATGACAGCCCCAAACAAGCTCTTTAGAATTATGAGAAATGGCACCATTTTATATACAATGAGGTGATTAACTTAAAAACAAATTATGCATATTAAGAAATAAAGTTGATTATGAAAATGACTAAATCTTTTTTATTCTATTTGTTTCATTGTAGGCTTACCATAAGTGCAGAGTGCCCCATGAGATTAGTGGATTTCCCCATGGATGGTCATGCATGTCCCTTGAAATTTGGGAGTTGTAAGTTAAAATTGTAAAACTTCTTTTCATGAACAATTCAATTAATTCAGTAATAAGATTTATAAAGTACCTATTATTTGTAAGGCATTCCACAGATTGTATGAGAGAGGAAGGTCAAGACTCACTCCAAGATTGTAAGCCTTGTTGTTTGGCGGAATGGATAAAATGTCATATTTATAGATTCATGTGATTTATCACAGAAAAGTTTTCAATTTTGGGGGGAAGCAAAAGTAACACAAGTTGTGAAAGACTGGGTTTTCAGTTTATTACTCATACACAAGCTGATAATCTTCAAATAAAGAGACACAAATCTATTTGAAGGATCCTTGACACATGTCTGTTAATAATTTCGGTGGAAGAAATGACAAAATTCTGTCATATGACATCTCAGTTTGGCTGTTCAGTTTTTCTCTATAAGCACAAGGGATGAATGGGATGGGGTTAGGGTTACTCAGTGATCATTCCTCCACGTAAGTACTTTAGGAGAAAAACGGGAAGTAGAATGATATAGTTATCATTTTCATTAGAATAATACGCAAATGGAGTGTTTTATCATGAGTTTGAGTAATTCAAAATCTAGTTTTCAGTCCTGGGATCCACAGGAGACTCCCTGCTGTCCATGACTTTAATTTATGATTTAGTATCAATGTAGAACATGTCAATGTTTTTCAGAGTTTGGAAGAAGCTTTTGCCTATGGAAGTCAGCACTTGGCTGACTTCATTGTATAAACTTAACCTTAAGATCCAGGTAGTATTTCCATTTTTATGCAATTGTTCTTAGATAGCATTGGGAAAACAACTCATCGGCCTCTATTTTAAATCTAAAATTTTTGTTGTTATTGTAAGATTGAAATAAAGAGCACGGTGCTTATTTATTAGCACTTATTTTTCCATTCATTAAATAAGCATTTGTAAAGTAAGTATCTATGTACTTATTTAAAGGTACCTGTCTATTTTTGCATCTAAGGACACATACACACGCAAAAAAAAACTCCTGGTGGTTTTCATAATTTGCTTAAGAGAGAGGAAATAATTTGCTTAAGAGAAGGATAGACAGAGAGAAACAGAAAAACAGAGAGGCAGAGATAGAGACAAAGAGACAGAGGGAGAGACAGACAGAGAGAAGAGAAGGAGGGTGGGAGAGGGAGAGAAAGAAGGACAGAGAGATAGAGAGAGGAGAAAGAGGAAGGGAGGAGGGAGGGAAAGGTGGGGAGAGAGAGAGAGAGAGAGAGAGAGAGAGAGAGAGAGAGAGAGAGAGAGAGAGAAAGAATGAGAACGAATGTTTAAAACAATGAAGCTTACATTCTTTTAAGAGAGATATAATACAGATGCAAATAGTTACAGTAAATAATTATATTTAATAACAGAATTCAAACGCAAAAAGAATGGCTAGAAGAACCTTGAGGAAAAAAAAAAACAAACTTGCAACCTATTGGGTATTGGGGAAGACTACCTTGGGGAAGCAGAATTTGAGTTTATTTTTAAACTCGCTAGGAATTCAGTAGGAAAAGAGAGGGAAGGAGTACCTTCTGACAGAGGAAAAAATGTTGGCAGGAGTAGAGAAACATGGTAATATAATGGATATTCAGAAAGAAGAGACCTCCCTGGGAGCTGAAGAACTGTAGCTTTTGATTGGACTATAGAATGTGTGATGGGGAATTACATTGAAGTGATGAAATTGTAGCACAGTTTGCAGATGGCTTTGAATGGCAGGTAAAGGTGAGTAAGAAGGAGATATTGTTGGAAAGGAAACCAGGTCGTGGATGGCTTCTAATATCTTGAACTTGTGAGAAGAAAGAGAAAAGAGACAAGAACCCTAGTGTTTGACAAAGAAAAGGGATACATCCAGACCTATTTCAAGAAAGCTTATTCTATCGTTAGTATGAAGGACAGATTAAAAGGGAAAAGAGTGTAGGCAAGAAACTCTGAAGTGCCAAAGAAGGCTTTTTTGCATATATCATAGACTCCCTTTAAAATTCTGACAAAGTCTAAGGACTCCTCAAAGTAAGGTTTTTAAAAGTATAAAATAAAATATATAAGATTATAAAGAAAACCAATTATATTTAAATGCAGTTATCAAAATATGTATACAAAAAATAAGTTAGCAGTAGTGGGAATCGAAAGAAGGATATGAATTTGAGACATGCTGTAGAGTTAGAATCTAGGATACTTTTTTGAACTGATTGGCTGTGAGAGGCTAAGGAAAAGGAAGTGTGAAAAATATAGACATTAGGAAAAAATTGGGGACCAGTTGGTACCAGAGATAAGAAGAATGAGATTCAGAACGAGAAACAGATTTAAGGAGAAAGGTGATGAACTCTATTTTTCGACATAGCGAATATGAGGTATTAGTGATACATTTAGGAAGGAATTTGGAAATTCATGTCTGGAATTTAGAAGGAAGGTCTAGAAGATTAAGATCTAAGAGCAATATTGTGATTTGCTTTTTCATTCATTTATTCTTCATACATAATTAAACCATAGAAGCAAATAAGAATTCCAAGGGAAGAGATAAGAGGGTCATGGATGAATCTTGGTAGGTTTTTTTTTTTTTTTTTTTTTTTTTAGAACATTCAGTCTTATGTAGAGTCAAGGAGAAGCTTTTGTTTGGTCTCAGCCATGAGAATGCCCCAGGTTCATTATGTTGTATTGGCTTGTGGCTAAATTAGGGAATTCTCTTGGGAGAAGGTGTATTGTTATCTGTTTACACTGATAACAATACAAGCAGAAATGGATTTAAATTACAGTTACTGGGATTTACAATAGAGGTTAGGTAAAATATCCTGATTGTAAAGGTTCAAAGGCAGTGCAACTTTATATAATCTCATTCCCTGGAGAGCTTTAAAAAAAAGCATAGGCAGTCATCTGTGTAGAGTGGTTTAGATGCAGTGTGCTTTGCCCAGAGGCAGTGGGCTGGACTAGGTGACCCCTGGAGATCTCTTCCAACAATAGCATCCTTTGTTATAAATAGCTTCTGGTATTCTTCTTATTGGTAATTTTGCCTTAAGGTGGAAGAAGTAAGTTATGGTCCAATACAGGAGAGAAGTCAGAGATGAGAGAGAGGAAGGAATGGGTTTATTTAACTTTAATAGAAAAGATTTTAGATGGACTGCCTGGTATTTTTCCCAGCACATTTCCAGGTGCAGTGATGCAGACACAGCATTTTAGTTTATTTTCCTTTGACCTGAACAAAAGAAATCCTGCTGAATTGCAAGGCTTATTTAGATATTAAACTTCTCTGAGGCTCAAAGCTGAGCCCATATAAGTTAAAAGGCTCTTGTTTTCCAACAATTTTTGCTACTCCGGCATGTCCATTGTGAAATTGATAAAGAGTGAAACCTTAAAGCTAATCCCTTACTTTGCATTGGCGTCCAGATGCTTATCCAAAGAGCGAGATGATCTATACCTGGACAAAAGGTCCTGAGAAGTCTGTGGAAGTTCCCAAGGAGTCTTCCAGCTTAGTTCAATATGACCTTGTTGGGCAGACAGTGTCCAGTGAAACCATCAAATCTATTACAGGTAAGATGACGACCAATCAGAATGAATTTGAGATATGGCATTTATAATGCTGTTTTATCTTACCCATTGTTTCAGAGGGTTTGGTAGAGCCCACAGAAGCAAAATGGCATAAAAAGTATAGCTTAGAATTGTATTCCTGATCTCACTGAAAGATCTGTAGATCTTTGAGTCATAAGTCCTCCAAGGAAACCAGATAATGTTACAGTCAGAAGAGTTAGAAAAGGGTGTATCGTGATCATTGAAACATCCATGGTACAGGGGATTTTTTATTTTTTCAGATGGCTAGGATAAAAGTTATTCTGCAGGTCATTGAGGTTGCTGGTGTTTTTACAGAGCCATCTTTGTCTTGCTCAATCTGTATTTCTATTGTGATTTAGAAGAGCAAAAAGAAAAAAAGCCATGCACAAAGAACTTTAATGTAGTGCTTTAAAGTTCTCCCTACAGAAGATGTAGTTAACAAGTATAAAAGGTGTTATTTGTGCTCTTAGAATTTATGTGAAAACAAATAAAAGATTTGATTTTAGTTTATTTAAAAGGAAAATACCAACTGATTATTTAAAAATGATTTTCCCTTAATTTTCAGACTTTTTAAGTTTGCTTATCTCATTTGCATTTCTAAAAATGAATTATCCAGTTTTCTCTTGGACAATATCACCTTAAAAACATGTGGATAACGTCTGAAATCTTAGATCATATAGTCAGGTAATGGGAACCACAGTTTCCCCAAAAAACTTTTATGTGGGTTTTGTAGTTTTTAGATTACCTTATTAATGCTTTTTTTGGACAGATAGTAGTAATTCAAATGTTTATTTTTCTTAGGTCCATTTTTTTTTAAAAAAGAAAAAGTCAAGGCAGAATTATAACTGTAGAACATGTAAATATTCAGATATGGTTACATATAAACTATATCAAATTCATTTCAAATGTTATAACATACAGAAATAAAGTCTTTGCTGAAATTGTTTATCTAAATTCTTAGAAGAATTAGAATTATTATTAGAATTATTAGAGAGAGAATCGGCCTTGGAGTAAGAGTAAGAGAAACACCTTCCACTACTGCCCCCAATTTATCCAATGACCATAGCAAGTAACTTACAGATTCCCTGTAACTCCCTGAAACTTTCTAAGACGTTTAATCACAAAATTGCCAGTCTTTATTAATGGAGGAAGTTTTCATGCAAGGAGTTCTTTACTCATGTGAAATATCAGGCCTTCCCTCTCCAATCAAATAAAACAAAGCAAACAAAACAAACACAAATCCCCATTGCTATCAATATATACATCTAAATCGGAGAGGTTTAATCTGTAATTTTCTAGACAAAGAATTAAGAGCCCATAGGCTGTACCTTACATGCTAAATGAGCTTAACTAAGAACTCATTATACCATAATCACTTACCCAAAAAAACATTATCATTATTAGCCCTATATATTAACTTAACAGATAATCACACTGGAAAAAAAAAAAGTGGTGATGTTCATTTTCCTTTCAGCATCTCTTTCTGAAACACACACAGCCTCTGGCTTGTGTTGGGAAGCTTGGATGCTATTATTATTTCAGATATGAGTTGGTAGTCTGACATATGTATATGGAAAAAGTAGCATGCAGAGCCAGTAACACATTTTCCTCCTGTTTTATTTTGTAGGTGAATACATTGTTATGACAGTTTACTTCCATCTCAGAAGGAAAATGGGTTATTTCATGATTCAGACTTATATTCCGTGCATCATGACTGTGATTCTTTCTCAAGTTTCCTTCTGGATAAATAAAGAATCTGTTCCAGCTAGAACTGTGTTTGGTAATTACAATTTATTTATTGGTCCTTAATGTTACCTGCCCTCCTTTAGAATTTTGCCTTTGGAATGAAACCTTCCCTTAAGAGTTGTGTTAGCATTTTTATGTCAGGTTGAGTAGTGTACAGAATCTAGTTTATATTTACAACTTGCCAACCAGAAAGAAATATTAAAGTTATGTGTATGTGCAGTCCTTGGGACTCATGTTACCTTTAGGTGGTTATATAAAAATACTATTGGAAGCCCTCCTGTTGAAATCATATTAAGTTAGCCTCAATGGGGACCATGAGTATGAAGACTAAATGTACCTCTGAACATAATTTCCCTTTTAGTGATACTCTTGGATTCAAAGCCTAATGCTGTGTAATTTAATTGAAATTGTATCTAGATGTTAAAATGAAATACACTGGGAAGCAATTTGCAAAGAAAAGCTTAAAATAAAACAAATACAATTCATGGCTGATTGGTTATGTGAAGGCCTACAATAATTTTGCTTTTAATGAAAGGGAAAAAAATAACCTAACCTTTAAATGATTTAAATGCAATAAAATAAGCTATTTCATACATTTGCAGTCTATTAGTTCATTATTAAAGACCACATATATTCTATGTTTTATACTGGTTTATGTTTTGGTTTTCTGCAACATATAATGCCTTGAATTGCTTGAATTTGAGAGATTTAGCAAATTTTAAAAACTATTTTCTCCATATGAAGGAGGATTGTAATTGAACTGTGCAATTGAAATAGTTCTGACTATATAGTCCAAGGATAGGACTTGGATTAAAATCCTGCCATATACTTCTTATTAGATTGGAAGTTAGATTTTAAAGGGATTTTAAATTATAAAGCTTCTGACTTTTCACTCTGATAATTGTGCATTACGGTAGCAGAGCTGATAGAAGTGGGAGTATGGAAGAAAGCTTTCAGGGGATGTATCTTAGAATGAGAGTAGGTAATAAGTTGGATGGCTCTTCGAGCTCCTGACCATTCATCATTATTGTAGGGGCAGGACAATGATCTATCTATCTCTATCTATCTATCTATTTTTTGTGAAGCACCTCTATGATATGATACAAATCCTATCTGTGGAAATTATGAATACACAAAAATCTTCATGTGAACCTATAAACCCTGAATTAGCTTTTTGAAATAGTCAGTGTAGTATGATATAGGTAGTTCATAGAGAATACTTACAAGTGCTAATCTAGTTCTGGGTCAGATGTCTGGTCAGGAAACTTCTAGGAGATTGATATATTCTGCCTGGAGGAAAAAGAACCTTGGAAGTCTGCTGCTGTTACATCATCAAATACTTTCTTGGAAAGTTTTGGAGCTTCTTTTTGATCACAAACTGTTGTGATAAGGGTAAAATAAGAACCTCGGGTCTTTTACCATTAAAGCCTCCACCTAGAAATAATATTTATAATAACTAGAATCTTTGAAAATGCTTCCAAATACATTATCATGTTTTTAATAGGACCCTGAGGAACACAAAGAGTAGTAATCATTAGTGATCAATTATTAGTTTATATTAAAAACTCAGTCTCTCTGCTGGCTATTGCCATATACTTTCTTCCACAATGATTTTTAGATATTCTTAGAGAGGAAGGGGAACTATAGCTGGCAGTCACCCGCCTTCTGTCGATGACTCAGATGATTGTCACTTTGCAACCTTTTGCCAACCTCTTGGCAGCAATAATGAAATTTTAACTTTAGGAAGTCAAAAGTAGGTAGATATCTAGAAAAAAAAAGTTTCAGTTCATCAACTCATTCTGTATGCTGGAGCATCTCAGAATATCTGAGGTTGTTTTAGGTATCTTGTCCCATTTGTTTGAGGAGAGTTTACTGATAGAACGCCCAATTAGAGAAGTGAGTTACAAGTTTCCATAGTGCCCATAGCTCTGGGATTCTAAAGAACTTAAGTAGATAAAATTAACTTATTGGAAAGCTGCTTTTCTATGTAGCCATAAGGACCAGTCAAACCACTGTAAATGGAATTTGCTTTTTGTAGAAACACTTTTAAAATATTATTTCTTTTTCCAACAATTTGTTTTTCTTTAGTGTCTAAATCATGCTCTTTATTCACACCAATTTCTACCTCTACTGCAGGATTATAAAATTATCCCTGAAAGGGAACTTAATGGGATGTCCTCTAGTCTAAACCAGTTCATTTTAGAGGATAGTTGTTATCACATACAGTCCAAGAGAGTGTCAAAAAGTAAAAAAGTACAAGCACTTGACCTTGTGTGTCATTTCTCTGGTCCTCGTTTTCCCTTCAGTAAAAAGAACATTTAGTGTAAATGACCTCTAAGCTCCCTTTGAGCTCTAACATTCTATGATTCTAAGATTTAAAAATAGGCCTAGAGAGGGGAACTTTAAACATGTGAGTAAATGTCAGCTGGCGGGCAGAAATGTGTTATCACACTGTTAAGTTAATGTTACTTATTTCCCTTGTGATTGGTCAGCCCATATTCACCTCTGTGTACTTACAGCTTGTATTCACATTATGGGCAAAAATGATCATGTTCTGTATTCTAGCTCAGGGATTGGTATTGATATTTAAATGTGACAAAAGGAAAAACAAACAAGCAAAAAAAAAAAACATTGTATTGAGATATCTGTAGGGTAGACACAAGGCAAGAAATGTCTTCAGACAGATGTACCCCGACATCGGTCTTTCTGGTACCCAAGGAGACACGGTTTGATTCTAATCCGAGTTGCTGCTTCTGCCTGCTGCCCTGTGCAACGTTTACTTCATTGTGTGATCGGGCAAATGCTGCACTAAATCAGTGTGTAATACATATGCCCAAGGACATGCTCTGTGTCACCCTTAATAGAATAATATTAGAAAAAGAAGTGTTTTTCCCTGGCTGAAAGGGGAATGATTTAAACATCTCAAGCGGTGTTAAAAATGCCATGCCCTTTGTTCATCGCAGAAGACAAAGGCCATATTAGTTGGAGGATTCCCTTCTGTTTTTCTCCTCATCTCATTCCCTCTTTTTTCCACACTCATGTGTTAATGCCAGGTTTACATTTACTAAAGACACCGGAGAGTAGTGTCTAAAGGTTTTGAGTTAGTGTATATAATCTGCCTCGCTCAGTCATGTCATCTTCTACCATCTCTTTCTCAATTATTGCTGGAATTACACACTCCCTCTTTATTTTACCTTGTCTCTGTAGAAAAATCCAAAAGGCAGAAATGTCCCCAAAAAAACAGTAAAAGAAATTGAGGGCCGTTTTGCCTGTGGGAGAAATAGTCCTTAGGGTGGTATACTCTACTTTTAACAGGCTTTCAAAGCAATGAAGCTCACTGAAATACTAGTTTTTTTGTTTGTTTTCTTACTCTATGAGTTTCATTATATCACATTAAAGTAAAGAATTTTTCCCCCATGATGTTTCAGGAACAGAATAGTTTTAATAAATGAAGTAGGAATTTGACAACTGGAAGGGCTTTCTGAGCTGACTCCTTCACACTGAGGATGCAAATGTCTAATCTAGGTAGAACGCTTAATTGTTCCTAGTTAGTGGGTAATAGTTGTGGAGGTCACCGAAAACCTTACTGCCTAAATTTTAATTAAAGTGATGGTCTTTCACAAGATAAAAGACTAATTAGGCTTCATCTCCACATTATGTAGCTGGAAGATTTAAAAGCTATGGCAGGACATTGTTAATTAACAAAGTTGTCAGCATGACAACAGTTCATTTCTGAACCGAGAAATACATCTTAATTTCCTTTCAACTCGAAAGTTTTATGGTTTTGTCAGTTTGTAGTTAAATAGGAAAAATATTAAATTCTATGAATTTATGATTTGTGCACTGGAAAATTGTTAAAGTAAAGAGACTATGAAATTCAGAAGACAGTTGTTTCATCCTGAAGAGATAAATTGTTTTAATCACTAATGTATTGATGATTATTTATAATAATCTCTATTCAGGGTTAGGGTTAGAGTCCGGAGTTGGGGAAGAAGCTTTAGTACATATTTTGCAAAACTTATTTTTAAATAAGTATTCCTCTTTAGCATACCATATAAGTCATCAGACACCATTTTCTGTAAGATCTTTAAGGAGGTAGAACATACTGACTCCTGAGACAGACCAGTCTACTTTTGGACATGACTTTTTAAAAAATGTTTTTCTTACATTGAACATAATTTCACCTCTTTGTAACTTTTAGACATGGCTCCTACTTCCATCCATTGGAACAACAAAGAACAAGTGAAACTGGAAACTAATTTGCCATTTCTTTTAGCAGGTACCTTAGAATATAAAAATGAGGTGATTTGAAGTCATCAAGGCTAGCCATTTGTTTTTTTTTTTTTTTTTTTTAATAATCTCTTTATTTGTCTTCAATATTCACTTCCTGTTAATCATTGTTTTGTCCTTTTCAGTATATAGTACAATCTCTTTGGTAGGGGGAAACTATAAACAAAGTTTAAGAGCTTTGTCTTTTTCTTAAACATTAATTATGTTCATCTCTTCCACTCCAAGTAGCATTCTTCTCTCTTCTTCGATACTTTTCAATATAGAAAAAAGTTATCTTTATTCTTCTTTATCAGCTCATTTTGAGTTTCAGCTACTATTCTTAGAGGAGTATACTAGATTTTTCTGTCATCTTTCATTAACCTTGCTTTCATAATCTATATCTGCCTTTAAAAAAATCTTTGTTGATAAATTTTCTGTGCATCCACAGACAAAGCATTTTTTTAAAAATGCTTTCAATAAATCTTTTTTTTTAATATTGTTTTTCTTTGGGAATTTAATTCCTGGGGGCTTTTCATCCTACTTCAAATGATTTTCATTGAAGAATTTTCAAGATCTTGCTATTCTTTTTCTGATCTATGTTAAATAATCTCTTCTCTAAGAGAGGGTGAATATTCCCCTGTTCTTATATTCTTTCTTCTTATCTAATTGTGAATCTAACTAACTCTTTTGTTCAAGGGTTCACTGTTGTTTTTTCTCAGTTTAACATTTAAAATACTTCATCTACAACTGTAGCCCATTATTCCAGACCTATTTTACATTTTTTCTCTTCATATACTATATTTATGTGAAAGCCCAAAAGACCTATTTGTCATTCTGTGAACCTAAACTATCCATCTTCTGCCTCTGCCTTTGCACTGATTAACTGGCACAGATCTTAGGTCTCTCTGCATCCTCAACTAATTATAAATAAACTTATTTATATATTTTAACTCCCCAAGGGAATATTAAACCCTTTAGGGAAAATTAATTTTCTTTCATTTTATCTTTGTATCTCTAATACTTACCATAGTATATTCATGTAAAAGGTACTTAATAAATCCTTGTTGGATTGGATTCTCTCTATCCCAGAATTTAGTTTTAAGTAGTGAGTTTTTCTCGAGATTGCTATCAGTAGTAAAGTCAATATGTAGTGCTCCTTTAGAGATAGCTTGAATCTATCATCTTCTTAAATATTGTCTATATTTTCTTGGGCCAGCTACTTTTGGCTTTGAACTTCTATAATAACTTCTCATTGTCACTGAAAAAGCATTTTACTATCTAATTGCTTGGTTGGCTTTCTTCTGGGTCATGTATAGAAGAAATTTAAATGGGCCAATTCCCTCAGGACTTTATAATTTGAAGTAACACTGAAACAGTGGCCATAAAAAAGATATATAGACACATATAACTATGCAAAATCAATGGATAATAAAATTCAGGGTTTTTGTGTATATGCCCCCTGGGAAATGTTGTGTTATGATGTGGAATTGAGACTGGACTGAATTGTGGGACCTTTTCTAGGGAATATCATGTTTTCTAATTTCTAAGGAATAGTATGGCAGAGGAGGTAGGATTTCAGGAACTAATTGAAAGGATCTTAGTGTAGCTGTGAAATCTTCCGGTCAGTCATAACCTGAGAGAAATTTGTAACTTCTAACAAATATGTTTTTATCTTGTAATCATTGCAGAAATATAATTGTCTAAGTAGACTTTATTTTTACACAAATTTGCCCTTGAATTGCTTTCTCTTTATTACTCATTGGTATCATGTTTTAAAAATCACTCAATTAATTATATAATCCTTCCCCTCCCACCCCAATTGTTGTACATTTTTACAATTTGAATAGTTCTTTTAACATTTTATCATGTATCCTTATCTCCATTTGTTTTTTTAAAATAAAGCTAAATTTTTCTGTTTCTTTGTTTTGAAGGAATAACTACTGTTCTGACAATGACAACTCTGAGCATCAGTGCCAGGCATTCCTTGCCCAAAGTGTCCTATGCTACTGCCATGGATTGGTTCATAGCTGTGTGCTTTGCTTTTGTGTTCTCTGCCCTCATTGAGTTTGCTGCGGTTAACTATTTTACGAATGTCCAAATGGAAAAAGCCAAAAAGAAGCCATCAAAACCCCAGCAAGAACTTTCTGCCCCTTCGGTTCAGAGAGAAAAGTGTTCCGATGAACCACTTCAGGTATTTGATGTATTTTCTCTGTGGTCTGGTCCCTAGTACTAAGGATACAATTGATAAGGGCTTATCCAATGTCTACCAGTGTGTTGTTTCTAACCCTAGAAAATCAAACAAAAATCTGTCCAAGTTGAGAAGATTGACAAATGATGGTCCATGATGGAAAACCAAAGGAACTTAACAGCTATACAATGGAATGTTCAATTCAACTCAGCCATATTTACTGTTAATTATGTACCAGGTACAAGGCTACAAAAACCAAAAAATCAAACAAAAAACCCCAAACACCAAAAACCCCAAAACAGTTCCTTCCCTGAAGAAGCTTATATTCCTCAGTGGGATGCAACATATATAGAGATAAAAAGAAACAAAATAGATATGCAGGAAATTAAAAGTAACTTCAAAGCAGTACAAAGAAATGAGGAAATCATCCTAAGGACAAGACTAGATTATCCTTTGCATTTGCATGATGGAACTGAAGCTGATGATATAGGAAAAGTCAATAGATAGGGTTATTGCTATCTGGGTCTCAAGGGGGTTCCACTAAAGATGAACTGCATGATCACATTGCCTTGGGTGCTTTCAGTCATCACTTCATCACTGTAGGGCACCTGTGGGCAATTTCTCTCTCCAGCCAAGCAGAAATTTTGATGGAGTAGAGAATTGCTAGGGATGCAAATGGAAGTAATGACTATTCTTTGCAAGCTTAGGAGAGAAATTAGTTCTATCCTATGCTCTAGTAGATAGAATATCTGTTTTTATAAGTCAATTCAGGGTTAATTCAATTTAAGAAGTCTGTACCAAGAAACCACCAATTGTGATGTGCTAAAATGGGCATAGGAGAGACAAATATGAAACAAATCAATGCTGTCCCAAGGAGTTTACAATTTAGTGGGTTACTGTGAAATAGTCTCATTAAAAAAAATAAGCTCAATATGTTTCTAATACTATGCTATTACATGATGAAATGAAATGGCACAAAACTGAATTTCATTACAAGGAAATAAAAGGAATGTGAAAAAAATGTTAGGAAACAAATGTCCATGGGAAATTGAGATGCATGTACTAGAATATATGTGATCTTTAAAGGTTTGTTGTTGAATTGTTTCAATTGTGCCCAACTCTTGGTCACTCTAATTTGTATTTATTTTTGGCAAAGATACTGGAGTGGTTTGTTATTTCCTTCTTTGGCTCATTTTATAGGTGAGGAATTGAGGAAAACAAGTTAGTTGACTTGGCCAGCTAGTGTCTCAGGACAGATTTGAACTCAGGTTTTCTTGACTCCAAAGTCAGTGCTCTATCTACTATGGCATCTGGCTGCCCTCTTGAAAAGTTAGGTACACTCTAAAAGGTTTAATATTGAAAGTTCTGTGTGTTTGTTATTGACTTTCTGCATAGAATTTTATTACACCTTTGTGGAACTTTTAAGTCTTTCTCTGTCTCTTGTGGACTTGTATACATGTCCATAGTTTTATATGCAGTCTTGATGTCTGTTGATGGACTCTCTCCAGTATTTTATGTTTTCAGATACAAAATGGTATCTGTTTTCTAAGATTTTCATTTTTTTCAGAAGGAATATTGCACAGATGAGACACTTCTTTGCAATGCAGATTAAAAACTTTGGTGTTATTAAGTATTTTGTTTTTTCTTTTGGTCCCTGATTTTATTTTCCACTTGCTTGGTGTGTTTAGGAAAAGTGAACTGAGTCCCAGGACAATTAATAAATAGAGATTTGGCAGAGATGAAATTCTTAACTAGTCTGGAAACTTTTTTTTGAAATAGAAGATTAAGTTGATTTGACTAATGAATAGTAGAGATTTCTAAAATCTCTATGCAAACTGATGGAAAACAGGATGAAGTCTGGAGTGAGCTACTTAGGTTGAATGTAGTCAAAAATTGATGTGTAAAGTCACATAGAATATGATCAATAAAGGCAGCAATAAATTGATAAGTGAAATACAATTATTTTTATTTTAGTATTCAAAAATACAATAGTTGGTATTTACTTCGTGTTCCATAGTTCATAAGCTTTGTTCTTCACAGTGACCCAGTGAATTAGGAAGCACCAATATTTATTTTCGGGTGACTGCTGAGATCTCATCAATATAGGGAACAATTGCTATGGAAACTCTCAGCTCGGATCAATGATAATGTTTCCTTACAATATATTCATAGAGGGTTGCTCAGAGCCCTTAGAGGTAAGCTTTGCCAGGGTTATACACCATTAGGATGTTACTGGGTTTTAACCAAGGTTTTCCTGACTCCAAAACGAGTTCCTTTTCACTCGCTAAGATACTATGTCTTAGTACAAATCCTTTCTCTATTTATAGGTGAAACTGAGGACCAAAAAATGAATGACTGTAGAGTTTCCCCATTAGTCCATATCTGAGCATAGAGTAGGACCCAGGGCTTAGTACTCTTTTATCATTTTATACGCCTCTCTAATTTTGGCCACATCAATTTGCACTGATGGGGAAGAAGGAAACAAAGTAGAGAGGCTATTGAGAGTTACTGAAGCATATTTACTTTATGAGACAGAAGGTCCAAAGTAAGTAGTCCTGTGACTTGAGGGCCACTCATATGTTTTTCATCCTTTTTAGCACACAGAATTTCTGATTGTGATTATCTTTTTTTGAAGAAGAAATGGTTGCACTATAAATACTGACATGTAATTGACAATTATATTCCTCTGCGTGGGAGAGGGGAGAGCAATAGTAGTTAATTATGGTACATATTTTCTTTATATGATTTATTGTGTCCTTGTTCCACTTGATCATTTTGTAGTTTCTTATTCAGCGCTATATTGATTTATCAAGAAAGATATACAATTATGATATTTATAAATATATACATATTGGTTATATGTGTGCACATATATATGTATATATATATATATATATATATATATATACATATATTGAGATAGGTATAGATAGGTAGCTGTATTATTTCTATTTTTGATGGCAATCTTCAATTTTTTGGTGATGTAGTGGAAAGATTAGCCTTTTTCTGATTTTCTCTTGGGAGCAGAACTAGAAACAATAGATGAATATTAGAGATAGACAAATTATGTTCAATTTAATTCAGCAAAATATTTATTAAATATCCACTATGTGCAAAGCTTGAAGGAATGGCAAAATCTTCCTAAAAATTAGCACTCTCCAAAAATACAACTGCTTGCTTTTGAGTGTGGTAGGTTTCTCCTTCATTTCTTGTTGTTTGGTCATTTCAACTGTGCTTGATGCTTCATGACACCATTTGGGGTTTTCTTGGCAAAGATCCTGGAGTGATTTTGCTCTTTCCCTCTTCATTACTCAGATAAGGAAACTGTGACTTGCCCATGGACACACAGCTAGAAAATGTCCAAGGCCAGATTTGAAATAAGAAGTTGGGTTTTACTGACTCCTGGCCCAGCACACTCTATCCACTGTAATATCTGACTGCCTTTCATTTCGTATCTTCAAGCAGTCTATATACTCATTTGTTGGTAATGTAATGGAAAGAATTCTTGGTCAGGAGCAAGTTGAGCTAAGGTTATTGTGTTTCCTTCCAACACTGAGATTGTGTAAATCTATTTTTTTTTCTGTGATCTTAGACCAGTTTTTATTATCTGAAATAGGGTGATCCCTCAATAGATTACAAAAAGAAGCCTGTGTTGATTCATGGTAAAAATGCATCTTGAGTATAAAAAGACTTTACTATGTTACCATAAGGGCTTGCATGTGAAAAATTGTGTGCAAGGGATAATGGAGGATAAAGATAAGGACTTTTGAAAGAGCACTGCGATAGAGATTTATAGCCCAAATGGTATCATTATGATATAAAAGAACAAGATTGTTTTTAGGTTTTTTTTAATAGTTTTTGTGGTTCAGCATTAGATTAGCTGTCCTCTGAGGACCTTACCAGTTCTAGAAGTGAATGTATCCTTGGAGGATTTATGGTGAAGCATGGACATAAATTTTATTGAACAAGAAAGCACAAGATTCTAACCATGGCTGTAATCTTCATTGGTAGAAATGGTGCCTACACCAATGAAATTTTTTTAAAAAATCATTAAACCATCACTCCACTGATAAAATAAAATAATCAATATGTTTGAGTTACTGCATCATTGCCTATTAACCATTTGTTGATTCTGCAAGTAGATGGATTCCTTAATATACAGTATGGTAGAGTTAGGGGCAGCTAGAGAGTGATGGTGGCTAGAGCTTGTGGGTGTAGAGTCAGTAAAATCTGAGTTTGAATATTGCCGTAATTATCTACTAGCTATGTAAGTCACTTCTCTTTGACTCCATTTTCTCATCAATAAAGTGACAGCGTCTACCTTACATGGTTGTTTTGAAGATCAAATCAGCGAATAATTGTAAAATGTTTAGCACAGTATATAGTGGGTATTATAGAAATGTTAGCTATTAGTGTTATAGTGGATTTATATGTATCATGCTTTTTTATATGCAAACATGATACTTCTAATTAACTTCCAGTAGAATTTGTATCCTCACTTTATCTATTAATAGAGAGGCATTTATAGGACCCTTTTCCCTGAGTCTTTTGAGACCAATGCCATTTATTTGTGATTTATCTAAAATGTAACTTTTTTGGTAATTTGAATCATAATTAACATGTGATTTCATTACTCCCTGCTCTGTTCCTTGGAGCTTCTTTCCTATCTTATGAGCTCCCAGGTAACTTGAATGCTTCTTGTTATTTTTTTCTGGCTACCATTGAAAGGGAAAAAGATAAAGGAGGTCAGTGGCTTGCCTTCCATTTCCACCCCATCCACAGTTCTGATTGTTTTTATATTGTACCAGCAACCAAACGGCCCAAAAGAAGGAGAGGAAATGGAAATGGAAATGATGGTTTCTGAGAAGGATCGGTCTGTTCTGTGACCTTGGGATTAAACTTGCCATATTGTTGACATGAGGGTGACATCACGAAACCTTTCCATTTATCATTCCTAGCTGGCCCTTAAGTGCCATGGAGGAAATGGAATGGCCAAATAACACTGCTTTCTGTTTTTGTTGTTATGAGAAAGGCTGTGGAGAGGGCAAGAAACATTGATCAGGAGAAAGCACAGGTAATTGTGAGCCTGTAGGGACTGCGCAGGGACAAAAAGGGGACATGGAAGAGTGAATGAACACTGTTCCAAAATATTGGTCCTGGATAGTTTTCAAATTCAACATGGAGAGGTTTCAGTTGGAGAATTACACAAGTCTTGGACAGACAATGATGAAGTGATTTTGCTTGTGGGAAGAAAGGCAAGTATCCCGAAGCCTTAGGAATCACTTTGGCTTGAAGGAGAGGCCACATGATGCTTTTCTAGGGTCTTTATCAGGTCTTTTTTTTTTGGGTGTAAATGCTAGTGACAATAGAAAGAATCTAATCCATTGGCAGTTTCTTTCCTGTACTATGTCTGTTGTCTTCTGGCCAAAACACTTATTTTCTGACCACTTATTTTCTCATCGTGGATGGCTAAGAGAAAGTCTAGCATAACTAGGGATCTTTGAGTCTTAGAGAAAAATGGAAATCTGAAGTTCTTTGCTCACTGAGCTTTTATTCATTCCCTAGAGACATTCCTTCTGGAAATAGAGACAGACATTTGTCAGCTTTCCTTGCGTATATAAGAGTAATGGTACTAGTTTTCAGCTTTATTTTTTTAAAGTGATGACAGATTTCTCCAGATCACCTTGGGCAAAACTAGTAGCTCACTTTTTGTTCTTTGAAATGTAGCACTGAGCTACAGTATTAACTAACAGTCTTGCTCACTCCCCTAAATCACTGATCAGTTAGTGTGCCTAATAGATGAAGTCCATTTCTCCACAGTGATTCCTCTTGGCAGCAATAAGAAAGCTTTTGTGTGCTTGTGGGGAAACTGAGAAAATGAGTTGGTAAAGGGAAAATGCCATGTGTGTCATAAAGGAAAGTGAACTGCCTGACAACACATTGCGTGATGGGCATCTTTGTTAATCTAAAGATAGTGATGAATGGATGAAACCCACCCATCTCAACTTCCTCCAGATAGCCTGTTGGAATACAGTTGGCAATGAAATGGCAACTTTGATTGGTGAAAAAGGTTTTGAATGTAACTGTGAGATAGGCTGGGAATAATAACAAAAGAAGAAAAGAGAAAAAAGGGCAGAAAAAACACACAGAAAAACAGATTGAGAATAATAGGAAGGGTTGCTGGAAAGAATGCTCTAGGAATCCTACATGGGAAATGTAACCTATAAAATAATTGGACTGACTTTTACAAACACATCAGAAGTAATACATTCAACGTGTGTCACCCCCTTTCCAGGAATGACTATGCACTTATATCTTTAAAATTATTTTTTAATTATTTGAGTATGAAATAAACCACTCAAAATGAATATTGTCACCCAGAAAGAATAGTGAAAAAAATCCTATATTAAAGCACTCTTTTCATACTACTAGCTATTTTTAAAAAAGAAAATTAAGTTAGAAATTTCAGCATGTTATTTTCAAAGCTATCCAGTTTGTATTTGCTTCTGGACTTTCTTATCTTATGTGTATTTTAAAAATGATTCAGTTATATAAACACACATACATATATGTATATATATAATTTTGTTTTGATATGTATTTATTCCTGTGGTGCTACTCTTGCTCATTATAATTTTAGAACTAGATTTCCCATTTTGGAATTGCAGAACCTTTTTTGAACAGCCTCAATTGTGGTAAATCTTTTAGGCATTGATTGGATTTTTGGAAAACGACCAAAGTCATTCAGAGACAAGAATGAGGAATAAGGTGTGTAATTAAAATGTGTAATATTTTATTTGGTTTAAAAATGGGCTGTGATTGCGAAGTAATGTGACTCATTTTTTGTTTCTTTGTCATACAAATGGCTTTGAAGTTAACTGAACTGCATCAGCTCTCTCCCAAGGTGAGAGTTTGAAGGCTAACTTCCAGTTTGATAGAGAAGGTCACACCTTTTGGAAGAGAATTGTTCTGGAGCTGCTGCTTCATTCTGTTGCCTCTACATTTTCTTTTTAATCTTGATCATGTGAAAAAATGGGTTGTGGTTTATTTAAAGGAAAATTATTGATTTATTTCCAGTCTCACAGATTTTCCAACACCTAAATGTGGCATAGAATAGGAAATATTCATATTTCAAAGACTGCAGGCTGCTTTTCCAGGCCATCCTGGGCCTGCAAAGACACAGCTCAGACTAAATGTTCAGGACTGCACACAGGAAACAACACATCAGTTTTGAGGTATTATTCATCTAAAGGTGAGCTTAAAACAAAAATCTAAAAGCCCAGGAAGGATTGTTAATTCTCAAGTCATAACATTATCCGAAATACTCTCTGGTTTACAACTTTCCATCCTTTCTATCAATAACAAAGACCAGTTTGGTGACCATGTTCAGGTGTTCTGTTTTTGCTAATTTTTAAAATCTTAATTAATTTAACCTCTTCCTCATAACTTTTCCCACTGCTTCATTAAATTCATTTTAAAAAGAAGGGAAAATAAGCAACATATAACTGCATAATTCTGCAAAACAAAGTTCCATTTTGACTATGCCCTAAAATGTACATCTATCTCTCTATGTAATTTAAATTCACCATCTCCCTATCCGTGACAATTTTCATCATTACTCTTTTGGAGTCATAGTTTAAAATTGTTATTCTTTTTAATGTTGTTATCAATGCATAAATTGTTTGCCTAGTTCTTTTCACATTGCTCTGCATTAGATCACAAAACTCTTCCCAATTTGCCTTGAAATTGTCCATTTTTTCCTATGGCATAAAACTATTCCATTACATCTACAAATCACAATGTTGTTTTGCCATTCCCCTTTAGGAAGGCATTCTTATAGTTTACAATTCTTGGCTATCGTGGAAAGAGCTGCTATAAATACATCGGAACATATAACAAACACATTGTTTGCTTTCTTTGGGGTATATTTTTTGAAGTGGAATAGCTGGGTTAGCTGACTATGGATGTTTTTAAACAGTATATAAGAAAAGAAAAGCATTCTGTCACAAAAACATAAAATTATTTTTGTATTTTCTTCTAGGAAGGAATCAGTATTTTATTACCAGTCTTCTTGATTGGCTTTTGTTAGAGACAGTCTAAGATCATCAGGATTGAGAAGAATTAAGCTGGAATTCTGGGTTGGCCATTTGCTATCTTTGTGTCTTAGTTTCCTAAGGAGGTGAGGATGAGGAGTGATAGTGGGAAGATGGGGAGAAAAGGCCCATTTTAATTCTAAAATACTATGGTCATTTAGGGAAGTATAAAAACCACCTTTTTTCAGTGCTTTGGATTGACATTCTCTGCATTGATGTTTAGGATCCATTCGCATAGACTTTTGGTGATCATTTTTACCCCTTAGAAATATATTTGAATATAAATATAGCGATGGCATATTTAAGAGGCATTGGGAAGTGGTAGATTGCAAGCAGCAGGGATCTCTTGAGAAACTCATAGGTTTCCATAAGCTAATATGTTCCCTGTCTATATTTTGTCTCAACTGGAGTCTTTTCTTGCTCCTTCTCTGTCCATATCTCTCTTTATCTACAACCCAAATGGTTCAGGACACTTAGCTTAATTGGTAGAATGAAAATCAAAGAGGAGAAAATTTTAAAATATTCCTTTAATAAATTTTTAGTATAAAAATCCCCTGAGTTTAGGTTGTATAGTAATGGGAATATAAATTTTCATATTGTAGTGTCATGATTTAGAATTGGAAAGGGCCTTAGACATCATGTCCAACTTGTTCATTTTGCAGCTGACACAACTGGGCCCTGGAGGGGCGATGCTAACTTGCACAGGTCACATAGTGATGGAATATTTGAAACAGGACTTAAACCCTGGTTTTTGTGAGTCCAAATTAGGGGACTGATCAACCTTGCTTCATTGTCTCTTTGCTTTACAGCTGGCTTTTCTACCTCATGAAATCAGTTTATCTGACACGGCCTTTAAAAGAATTCTAATAGTTTTGTTTCAATCCTACTTAAAGTCAGAGAATTGCATTAAATGATAAATTGAAATTTCCTAGGATCCTATAACCGAACACTACCCTTTTCTTTACCAGGAAGAAAAGGAGTCAAAGAAATGTGTTTTTGATTGATTCTATGAGACTTGCCATAATTCCATTAATCATACCACACATGCATTAATTCCAACCACAATCACCATTATCACCTTTTCTTCCTATTCTCATTATTTTTTACCATTGTCCGTACATTAGGCTAATTAAACACAAGCCCATAGTAAATATACTCTGACCTTTCACTGCAAATGTAAAGTCTCATGAAAACCAAATGAAATGTGATATGCAGGAGAAATTGAATATATAAAAATTTCTAAAGGCCTGCTGTTGGATTTCCTCTGGGCATGACTTGATTTCTTTTCATCTCTGATAATATGGATGAATGTCTTTAATGACTTAAGAACATAGAATTCAGGGTTCTAATTATTTCTCTAGGAGCCCTGGAGAGGCAGAATGAAATAGTACCTCAAACTTTTTGAGCTTAAGACTCTGAGAACTCTTTTCATTCTTAAAAATTATTGAGGACACACAAGAGCTATTGCATATGTGAATTTCATCTATTAATATTGCATCACCAATTAAAATTGCTTATTTATTAATTCATTTAAAATAACAATAATACCCTGATTACATTTCAGCATACTTTTTATGAAAAAAATTAAGTACTTTTCAAAACAAAAATTAGTGAGAAGAGTGGCATTGTTTTATGTTTTGCAAATCTCTTTAATAGCTTAATAGAAAACAGCTGGGTTTTCCTGTCTGAGTCTACATTAAATGTGTTGCAATCTGTTGTATTTGTTGAGGCACATAAAGAAAATCCAGTCTCACACAGATATGTAGTTGGAAAAGGGAGGGGGTGTTGAATTAATATTATTATAAAGATAGTTCTGACCTATCAGACCACCAGAAAATAAGGATCTCTGAGGAGTAAAAAGACCATACTTTGAGAACTACTGAGCTAGAAGACTTAGACTCAAGAGTAGGCGAGTCATTCATTTCTTATATTAGTGCACAGCACAATGCTTGGTACAGTGTTTAATAAATAAATCCTTGAATGGAATGTATCCTCAGCTCAATTTCTTAAAGCACAAGTTCTAGGTCTTGAAGAAGGGAAATTCTAATTCGGGAGGACATAAAACTGATGAAACCACAGGTCCAGCAAAACACACACACACACACACACACACACACACACAAATACACACACACAAATACACACAACTTACGTCCCTGATCAGATGACTTGTAGACCAGGTCCCTCTGATTCTATGATTAAAAGGCAAGGTCTTTAGATTCCTACTTCCCTTAGAAAAACAAATCAGAGACCAAGCTTTTATACAGCTTGCATCCAGTGACTTTTATTCTTGTTCACTTCATGTCTGGCTTTTTTGTCATGATTTTTATAATGTTGACAATTTAATTCCCAAATAACTGGCATCAATAACATTTTTTTACCTTTCAAATACATCACAGACTAAGGAGTAAAGACATTTATTCTTTTTCCATTAAGATGAAAAATAGTTAATTTTAGTTCAAATTTTGTTTGCTTGTGTCAACTGTACCTTCTTTTTTCTTCTAGTTTTTCTTTTATTTTTTCTTTTCCCCCTCTTACTGTTACAACTCGGGGACTTAAATATTCATATAGATATTGCTTCAAATCCTTACCCTTTCTATTGCTCAGTCACTAAACCTCATCACTTATTCTTGCACATATTTCAGTAATCATAGGGATGGGTACACATTGGATCTCAGGACTTACCCACAAATGTCCAATTCCCTCAATTAGAAACTCTGTCATTTCATTATCTGATTCTCACCTCATATCCTTCTCCCATCTCCTGTCCTTTACCTCTTTAACAGTCTCTTCTTTTGTTTTTTTTTTTAATTAAGACCTCCAATCTTTCTACTTCTTAATGATTTGACTAAGTATAACCTCTCTGGATTCATTTTCTTCCTTCTCCAGTCTCAAGCCTGAGCCACTTGAGCTGTGTAGTCCACTACTCTTGAATCCCTTGTTGCTTGTCTAGTTGTAACTCTTTAATGCTAAACCTCAGCCCTGGATTATTTCTTCTTTTGTTTCCACATTTGAACCACTGAAAATAATGAGAGGAAGTCTCACAACTCTACCTAACAATTTCAACAACAACAACAAAATTCAATCTCAACTGGATCATTACTATAGCAGGTTATTCTCTTTATTCCTCTGCAGTTTATTCCCTTTCTCATGCCCCATACAAGCTATTTCATATCACCTCTTCCTTTCTTGAACTTCATACATCTTCTGTTTCCCTTTTTCATAGTGGAGAACTTTCCTTTATATTAAGAAAATTGAGGCTGTTGTAAGTGATCTTTTCTTTCTCTCATTTTCTTCATTTCAAAAATCTTTTTATGTGATTTCCCTTTCTGTCTTTCTTTCCCACTGTTTTTGACAAAAAGGTAGTTCTTCTCATTGCCAAGGTCAAACCCTCCACATGTACAATTGATCCTAGAGCCTCAATCATTTTGCAATCTCAAAGCATCCCCCCTCTCTCAAGAATTTCCAACCACTTCTAAATATCAAATTCTCTCTTCTCTTGAAACATGAGTAAGTCTCCAGATCACCTTAAGCTACAATTCTTCTGCCTTTTTCATCCATAGTCTTAGAAAAAAACTGCCTATATTTAATGCTTCCATTATATTGAAGTGCCACAGTTTTCTTTAGCCATTTCCCAACTAATGGGCACTGGCTTTGTTTCTACTTCTTTGCTATCAAAAAAAGTTATTATTTTGGTTTCTCTGAGTGTTTTGTTCTTCTTAATGGCTTCCTTGGGGTATATTCCTAGGAAAAGAATCTTTGGGTCAAAGAATATGGACCTTTTAGTCATTTTATTTGCATAATTCCAAATTGCTTTACAAAATGTACCAATTTATAGCACCACCAATTTGATTGTGTGCCTATCTTCTCATAATTCCCTCCAACGTTAATTATTCCTATGTTTTGTCTCCTTTGAAAGTGAAGGATACGAGATAAAACGAAGGATTGTTTTGATGGCATTTTCTTATAATAAATGACTTGAATCATTATTTAACGTGCTTCTCAATATTTTGTAATTTTTTGGAGAACTATGTATTCTCATCCTTTGATGACATATATTTTGGGAAATGGCTTTTGGTTATCTATCTCGATCTCTATATATGTAAGATATAATATCTCCATTTGCATATATATATGTATATATACACATGTATACACACACATATACATGGATACATATATAAATATATATATGTGTGTGTGTGTGTGTGTGTGTGTGTGTGTGTGTGTGTGTGTGTGCATTTTCAAGAGATCTTTGTTATTAGCTAAAACTGCACTAAAACTTTGGGGATATATATCTCTTTTTTAAAAGTTGTTCCTATATCTTAGAAACCAAACCCTTATCTAAAAAATTAGATATATTTTTCTTCTTTTTTGATTGCTTTCTTTCTTTATCTGGATGCATTAATTTTGTTTAAGCAGTAGTTTTTTTCAGTTTCGCATAAGGAAAATGATGTTTTAAAAATATCTTCTGTTTGGGCTGATTCTTTGGTAGGTGAGAAAAGATAATGGGAGAAATTTTGACAATAAAGAAACAAAAATATCAATAACACTTTTTAAAAAATTAAAGCAAAACAGTTCTCTAGAGTGGTTATTGTGCAAGCCAGGTTGCAAAGGGCTTAGGTGAGTGAGGGTGAAACAAAATGTCCAGTAAAGTCATTTTTCAAAAATTAAGACCTAGCTCATTTTTCTAATAATAATGTAAGTTCATTTAATACCAGATCTCATTACTTATTAATCTTTGCTTTTCCCCCTTCTTATCCCAAATACTTTGAATATAATTTCTTGTACATAACACAAATTTAGTGAATTCTCATTTAATTGAATCAAATTGTTGATGAATTCTTGTGATATGGTCTGCTCTGAGATGACAATAACTGAAAGATATTACAAATAACTGTTTGAGAATGAAGTAACTAAAATTGTCTAAACTTTAAGCCTGTGATTGGCTCTGCAGAGAGTTGATGTGACCCTGAACCAAATGCCAATGATGCTTTGTGCAATTTGTTTACTAAATTGCTTGTAATTATTGGTCTTTTCATCTACATGTATCCCAATAGAAACCATGGTCATCAGTAATCTCTTCTTGGGGTCTATATGGAAGTAACTGATGATGTAAAATGAAATCCAAACAGTTAACAATCCATATGAAAACTTATCTTTAAAATGGTATTCTCAGTGCTTGGAACTTAAGCTGCTCTCCTTTGGAAGTCTTCCCTGGAGTTAAATGATTTTGTGTCGGGGTCTACCTTTAAGCATCTGGGGAAGGTGACTGATTTCCAAAGCCAAATGGCTTCCATGCTGCTTCTCGTGCTTGTCAGTGGGACGACATTTCAGTATATTTGTAAAAAATTAGTGACATTCTTTAAATCTTGTAGGAATAAGGAATATGCAGAGCCAGTGCTGCTTGATGCTACAGTATTCTGTCATTAGCTGTACCCTTTCATTACTGAGTGAATGTTTAATTGAGCTGTTATTCCAGTGCATGATTTTAATGGCATGATAGTCAGACTGGTGTTTAATCTTTGATGGTGTGTGGGAGCAGGGTATTTGTATGTGTGTGTGTGTGTGTGTGTGTGTGTGTGTGTGTTGTGTGTGTGTGTGTGTGTGTGTGTGTGTGTGTGTGTGCATTTTCAAGAGATCTTTGTTATTAGCTAAAACTGCACTAAAACTTTGGGGATATATATATCTCTTTTTTAAAAGTTGTTCCTATATCTTAGAAACCAAACCCTTATCTAAAAAATTAGATATATTTTTCTTCTTTTTTAATTGCTTTCTTTCTTTATCTGGATGCATTAATTTTGTTTAAGCAGTAGTTTTTTTCAGTTTCGCATAAGGAAAATGATGTTTTAAAAATATCTTCTGTTTGGGCTGATTCTTTGGTAGGTGAGAAAAGATAATGGGAGAAATTTTGACAATAAAGAAACAAAAATATCAATAACACTTTTTAAAAAATTAAAGCAAAACAGTTCTCTAGAGTGGTTATTGTGCAAGCCAGGTTGCAAAGGGCTTAGGTGAGTGAGGGTGAAACAAAATGTCCAGTAAAGTCATTTTTCAAAAATTAAGACCTAGCTCATTTTTCTAATAATAATGTAAGTTCATTTAATACCAGATCTCATTACTTATTAATCTTCTCTTTTCCCCCTTCTTATCCCAAATACTTTGAATATAATTTCTTGTACATAACACAAATTTAGTGAATTCTCATTTAATTGAATCAAATTGTTGATGAATTCTTGTGATATGGTCTGCTCTGAGATGACAATAACTGAAAGATATTACAAATAACTGTTTGAGAATGAAGCAACTAAAATTGTCTAAACTTTAAGCCTGAGATTGGCTCTGCAGAGAGTTGATGTGACCCTGAACCAAATGCCAATGATGCTTTGTGCAATTTGTTTACTAAATTGCTTGTAATTATTGGTCTTTTCATCTACATGTATCCCAATAGAAACCATGGTCATCAGTAATCTCCTCTTGGGGTCTATACGGAAGTAACTGATGATGTAAAATGAAATCCAAACAGTTAACAATCCATATGAAAACTTATCTTTAAAATGGTATTCTCAGTGCTTGGAACTTAGCTGCTCTCCTTTGGAAGTCTTCCCTGGAATTAAATGATTTTGTGTCGGGGTCTACCTTTAAGCATCTGGGGAAGGTGACTGATTTCCAAAGCCAAGTGGCTTCCATGCTGCTTCTCGTGCTTGTCAGTGGGACGACATTTCAGTATATTTGTAAAAAATTAGTGACATTCTTTAAATCTTGTAGGAATAAGGAATATGCAGCGCCAGTGCTGTTTGATGCTACAGTATTCTGTCATTAGCTGTACCCTTTCATTACTGAGTGAATGTTTAATTGAGCTGTTATTCCAGTGCATGATTTTAATGGCACGATAGTCAGACTGGTGTTTAATCTTTGATGGTGTGTGGGAGCAGGGTATTTGTGTGTGTGTGTGTGTGTGTGTGTGTGTGTGTGTGTGTGTGTTGTGTGTGCGTGTGGACTCTTGAACAGATTTTTCTGAAACCTATCCCCATGTCACCTGAAGTTGGGTCAAATCTGTCATATTTATTAATTTCCACAAGCATAGAAATGACCCAAGGGCAAGGGCCACCATCCCCAATGCAGAAGAAACAGTCAATTAGCTGTGGCTCATTTTGGTAAGCATTCCTTGGCAAAGCTGTAGCTGGGAAAATATGATAAAAATATCACAGTAGTTCAGGATTTAGGTGGCTCAAAAATGATGGGCTGAAGCTCAGCTGAGAGATATATTTAGGAGCACTCCATTATCTTCAATGCTACACTGAATGGGGGTGTGATGGAAACTGGATATATTGGGGGCAGAGTTCAAGGCTAACTCAAGGTGTGTAAATTTTCTGGAGTTCATCTATCACTGCGGGATAAACCTACATGACAACGACACCTCCCTGCAATATAACTCTAAACTTAGTTGACTTGGTGAGACAACAGTGTTGAAATGATTGTTTCACATTGTTTATATGTGGTCTTCTGTAGTATCTTAAGTGTTATTAACCCAATGGGTAATTTTGGTTCCTAATACAAATCACAACTCTCCTATTGCTTCTATCCAGTGTGATTCTTGTTCATAACTTTATGAAAATATTATGAAAATATTCCAAAAATATTATTAAAAGTAGCAATTTGTGGTTGTGATTCAGTTATTTCAGTCCTTTGTAATCCTATTTGAGGGTATTCCTGGCAAAGATGCTGGAGTGGTTTGTCATTTTCTTCTCCAGCTCATTTTACAAATAAGGAAACTGAGGCAAACAGGGTTAAGGGACTTGCCTGGAGTCACACAGCTAGTAAGTGTCTGAGCCAGATATAAAATCAGGAAGACGAGTCGATCTGACTCCAGACCAGCCCTTTATCCACTGGGCTATCTAGCTTCTCTCGACAATAACAGAAAGTGGTATTTATATAATTTTTTAAGATTTATATTATGTAATTATTGGTGTTATCCTCCCATAAATCTTCCATCTACTGTAATTGATTTGTGTGAGTTAAAATCTCAGTAAAAATAAAATAAGAATAATTGTTATTTATATCTCACTTTAAGGTTTACAAAGCACTTCATTTGCTATGTCTCACCTTACAGGAAAATAGAATCCTAGGTTGAAAGTTGGAAAGAATGTTAGAGACTATTAGAACCAATTCCCTCATTTTCAGATGGGGAAACTGGCTTATGCAAGGTTATGTCAACAACAAGTGCCTGAGCTAGGGTTGGAACTTGGCTTCTGAAGTGGTACGGTAATGGGGGAAAGATGCTGGTTCTGCAGGCAAAAGTCCAGAGTTCAAATCTTTCCTTTATGTGACCTTGGACAAGCAACAACTTCTCTAGATCTTCATCTAATAAACTTGTGGTATGGAGTAAGGGGGAGGGCTTTAGACTGGGCAGATGGTCTCTAAGGAACCATCTTAATGACTTTCCTGTAAACTTATGGTTTATGATCCTAAATCCTAATAACAACAACTGCTCCAGCAGTGTATAACAGGTTTGATGCTCTCACTTTACTTTATATGAGTAAATTTCAAATAGGTAGCTTTAAGGGATTTTATGAATATCAAACTTATATTACTCAGAAATTTATATTTGTTCATTTATAACCCAATTCCTGGCATATTGCTGAAAAAAGAATGTTTAACAAATACTTATTGGTTGGATAATTAACATTACATCTCTCATATTTTTAAATTATAGGATTATTCCAAGTATAACAAACTTATCAAAGTTGAAAATGAGACATTAAACATGTAGAATTGTCTAAATGGATTTATATGAGCATCTTTATAATACAGGCAGGCATGGGTTGCTGGGAATGTTGTTTATGATGGTGGAAGCAGGCTTTTAGGATATAGATGGCAAGAACAGCTGCAGAGCCTTTAAAGAGACTTCTCTCAGTGATTGTATGGCCCTGCCAACAAGTCTTTCCCCTTTTTTCATGGAGTGGAATTATTTACACTTCCTCCTGGTTCTTCTGGCCCAGCTGCCAGTGTTTCTCTGCTATTTTGCAGGGCTAAGTTTTCCACCAGTATTATATAATATATATCATTGAACTCTCAATTTTCCAACAAGGTATTATATTAGCTCATTGTGGACGGTGACTTTCCCTCAATCTAAAATGAGTTACATTTTATTTCAACTACTTTTCTAATTTTTCAAGGAATAGTTTTAAAAAACAGAATGAAATTGAATTGATAAGGTATAAATTATATATATATATATGTATATATATACATACATAGATGTATATAATTATTATTCTACAGGGTTTTACTCATGATATTTTCTTTATATATGTTCTTCAAAGCTTTTTTAAAAAATTGGTGTCCATTCTAGTAATGCTTACTCTTTATTTTCCAATTTCACTGATATCTCTACATGTATTTCTCCTTTGATATGTAACATTTCAAATTGGCCTCGTTTGTTTAGCATTTTAATTTATATAACTAATAAACACAGTTTTATTCACTTTCTTGCCTAGTTTAACAATTTCCCTTGTCTACACCCTAAAGTTGCTCAACCCAAAATATTCTCCTGAGATTTTGCTAGTTTTCTGCTTTCTGCCAGCTCTGATCATTGTTTACTTAGTTTACAAATTCTTTTCTAGGAAATGCTGAGTTGATTACAGTTTGAGGACAATATAGCAGGTTCTCTAAACAAACAAAGGCAGGATGATCCCTAGTGATTGAAGGGCTTCAGGTAAATCACATCGTGCTTCTCTTTTCCTCCCATTTTTAAACAGGTGAAATGAAATTGCAATGAATTTCAAGGGCAGTCTTGAAGGGGAAAATGATGACAATAATATTTCTTTTACACTTCGATGCATGTACGATGTAGGTACTTCCTCCCATATTATACAATCCAGTCCATTCATGATTTCTCATCCTGAGTGAATCGTTCCCTTGCCCTTTCATAAACTATCCAGAGGGAATCTACTAAATATAATGTGTCTTTGTTTAGATCCCTTGACGTTTGTGGTTATCGGTGGAGCATATGGGCTGTCCATCGGCTCTTACCACATGACTGGCGTACCTTCATTTCTCATCATTCAGCTGTCTGAGAGCATTTTTCATTTCACTTCTCTAGGACAATTCCTGGTTGGTAATCCTTCACAAACCGTGCACACTCTCTGTGTGTCTCTAAATTGTTCTTTGGGTGACCTCAACTTTAATTTTAAATTCTAAAACTTTAAAATCTAAATCTAAAATTTTAAAATCTTAAGGACTTTGTTCTGTTCCTCTATGGCTAGACAGACAGATTTTTCTCATCTTCCTGATTTAGGTGATTATCTTCTCAGCGCTTCTTACCTGTGTAGGATAATAATTATAATGAAAAAGGCTATGATGGATTCTATCTAGCATTTTACAATTTTCAGAGTACAACATAACACAAGTATCATCACTTATTTTACTGATTTTAGAAAAAGCACTGTAATTCAGAAGAGTTAAGTGATCTGCTCACAATCATATGGACATCCAGATTAATAATCTGGATGCACTGGTGTAGATATTTGATTCCAGAAGTTCTGACATTAGGTCCCTTCTTCTTTGTAGAACAAATCCATTGGCTCCTATGCATATTGATTAAGAAATAATTTATTCTTCAAGTCCATAGGGATTACAAATGAGCCACACAGACACTTGTATAGAGAATATAATTTTTGTTAGTTAACATCATTGATATTTATAAAACTCATTGATACATTTGAACAAGTCCTAAGCAATGACCCGCAAATCTCTTTTTTTTTTTTTTTTTAAATTTTTTATTTAATAATTACATTATATTGACACTCATTTCTGTTCCGATTTTTTTTTTCCCCTCCCTCCCTCCACCCCCTCCCCTAGATGGCAAGCAGTCCTTTATATGTTGGATATGTTGCAGTATATCCTAGATACAATATATGTTTGCAGAACCGAACAGTTCTCTTGTTGCGTAGGGAGAATTGGATTCAGAAGGTATAAATAATCCGGGAAGAAAAACAAAAATGCAGATAGTTCACATTCGTTTCCCAGTGTTCTTTCTTTGGGTGTAGCTGCTTTTGTCCGTCATTTATCAAATGAAACTCAGGTCTCTTTGTCAAAGAAATCCACTTCCATCAAAATATGTCCTCATACAATATCGTTGTCGAAGTGTATAATGATCTCCTGGTTCTGCTCATTTCACTTAGCATCAGTTCATGTAGGTCTCTCCAAGCCTCTCTGTATTCATCCTGCTGGTCATTTCTTACAGAACAATAATATTCCATAACATTCATATACCACAATTTACCCAGCCATTCTCCAATTGATGGGCATCCATTCATTTTCCAGTTTCTAGCCACTACAAACAGGGCTGCCACAAACATTTTGGCACATACAGGTCCCTTTCCCTTCTTTAGTATTTCTTTGGGATATAAGCCCAATAGAAACACTGCTGGATCAAAGGATATGCACATTTTGATAATTTTTTGGGCATAATTCCAGATTGCTCTCCAGAATGGTTGGATTCGTTCACAACTCCACCAACAATGTATTAGTGTCCCAGTTTTCCCGCATCCCCTCCAACATTCATCATTATTTTTTCCTGTCATCTTAGCCAATCTGACAGGTGTGTAGTGGTATCTCAGAGTTGTCTTAATTTGCATTTCTCTGATCAATAATGATTTGGAACACTCTTTCATATGAGTGGTAATAGTTTCAATCTCATCCTCTGAAAATTGTCTGTTCATATCCTTTGACCATTTATCAATTGGAGAATGGCTTGATTTCTTATAAATTTGAGTCAGTTCTCTATATATTTTGGAAATGAGGCCTTTATCAGAACCTTTAACTGTGAAAATGTTTTCCCAGTTTGTTGCTTCCCTTCTAATCTTGTTTGCATTAGTTTTATTTGTACAAAGGCTTTTTAATTTGATGTAATCGAAATTTTCTATTCTGTGATCAGTAATGGTCTCTAGTTCATCTTTGGTCACAAATTTCTTTCTCCTCCACAAGTCTGAGAGATAAACTATTCTATGTTCCTCTAATTTATTTATAATCTCGTTCTTTATGCCTAGGTCATAGACCCATTTTGATCTTATCTTGGTATATGGTGTTAAGTGTGGGTCCATGCCTAATTTCTGCCATACTAATTTCCAATTATCCCAGCAGTTTTTATCAAATAATGAATTCTTTTCCCAGAAGTTAGGGGCTTTGGGTTTGTCAAACACTAGATTGCTATAATTGACTATTCTGTCTTGTGAGCCTAGCCTTTTCCACTGATCCACTAATCTATTTCTTAGCCAATACCAAATGGTTTTGGTGACTGCTGCTTTATAATATAATTTTAGATCAGGTACAGCTAGGCCACCTTCATTTGATTTTTTTTTCATTAATTCCCTTGAGATTCTCGACTTTTTATTGTTCCATATGAATTTTGTTGTTATTTTTTCTAGATCAATAAAATATTTTCTTGGAAGTCTGATTGGTATAGCACTAAATAAATAGATTAGTTTAGGGAGTATTGTCATCTTTATTATGTTTGCTCGGCCGATCCAAGAGCACTTAATATTTTTCCAATTATTTAAGTCTGACTTTATTTGTGTGGAGACTTTTTTATAATTTTGCTCATATAATTCCTGACTTTCCTTTGGTAGATAGATTCCCAAGTATTTTATGGTATCAACAGTTATTCTGAATGGAATTTCTCTTTGTATCTCTTGCTGTTGAGTTTTGTTGGTGATGTATAAAAATGCTGAGGATTTATGGGGATTTATTTTGTAGCCAGCTACTTTGCTAAAATTATGAATTATTTCCAATAGCTTTTTGGTAGAATCTCTGGGGTTTTCTAGGTATACCATCATATCATCTGCAAAGAGTGATAGTTTGGTTTCCTCATTGCCTACTCTAATTCCTTTTATATCTTTCTCGACTCTTATTGCCGAGGCTAGTGTTTCTAATACGATATTAAATAATAATGGTGATAGTGGGCAACCTTGCTTCACTCCAGATCTTACTGGGAAAGGTTCCAGTTTTTCCCCATTGCATATGATGCTTACTGATGGTTTTAAATATATGCTCCTGACTATTTTAAGGAAAAGTCCATTTATTCCTATGCTCTCAAGTGTTTTTATTAGGAATGGGTGTTGGATTTTATCAAATGCTTTTTCTGCATCTATTGAGATGATCATGTGGTTTTTGTTTGTTTGGTTATTGATATAGTCAATTATGCTAATAGTTTTCCTAATATTGAACCAGCCCTGCATTCCTGGTATAAATCCTACTTGGTCATAGTGTATTATCCTGGTGACAATTTTCTGTAATCTTTTTGCTAATATTTTATTTAAGATTTTAGCATCAATATTCATTAGGGAGATTGGTCTATAATTTTCTTTCTCTGTTTTCAGCCTACCTGGTTTAGGTATCAGTACCATATCTGTGTCATAAAAGGAGTTTGGTAGGACTCCTTCAATCCCTATTTTTTCAAATAGTTTATATAACATTGGAGTTAATTGTTCTTTAAATGTTTGGTAGAATTCACATGTAAATCCATCTGGTCCTGGGGATTTTTTCTTAGGGAGTTGATTGATAGTTTGTTCTATTTCTTTTTCTGAGATGGGACTGTTTAGGATATTTACTTCTTCCTCTGTTAGTTTGGGCAAGCTGTATTTTTGGAGGTATTTTTCTATTTCATTTAAGTTGTCGAATTTATTGGCATAAAGTTGGGCAAAGTAACTCCTAATTATTGCTCTAATTTCCTCTTCGTTAGTGGTGAGTTCTCCCTTTTCATTTTTAAGACTAACAATTTGATTTTCCTCTTTCCTTTTTTTAATCAGATTTACTAAGGGTTTGTCTATTTTGTTGGTTTTTTCATAGAACCAACTCTTAGTTTTATTAATCAATTCAATAGTTTTTTTACTTTCAATTTTATTGATCTCACCTTTTACTTTTAGAATTTCAAGTTTAGTGTTTGACTGGGGGTTTTTAATTTGTTCCTTTTCTAGCATTTTTAATTGCAAACCCATTTCATTGACCTTCTCTTTCTCTATTTTATACAAATAGGCCTCTAGAGATATGAAATTTCCCCTTATTACCGCTTTGGCTGCATCCCATACATTTTGGTATGATGTCTCATTATTATCGTTTTCTTGGGTGAAGTTATTAATTATGTCTATGATTTGCTGTTTTACCCAATCATTCTTTAGTATGAGATTATTTAGTTTCCAATTATTTTTTGGTCTACTTCCCCCTGCTTTTTTGTTGAATGTAATTTTCATTGCATCGTGGTCTGAAAAGGATGCATTTACTATTTCTGCCTTACTACATTTGAGTTTGAGGTTTTTATGTCCTAATATATGGTCAATTTTTGTATAGGTTCCATGAACTGCTGAAAAGAAAGTGTATTCCTTTCTGTCTCCATTACATTTTCTCCAGAGATCTATCATATCTAGCTTTTCTAGTATTCTGTTTACCTCTTTGACTTCTTTCTTATTTATTTTCTGGTTTGATTTATCTAATTCTGAGAGTGCAAGGTTAAGATCTCCCACTATTATAGTTTTACTGTCTATTTCTTCTTGCAGCTCTCTTAGTTTCTCTTTTAAGAATTTAGATGCTACCCCACTTGGTGCATATATGTTTAATATAGATAGTGCTTCATTATCCATGCTACCCTTTAGCAAGATATAGTGTCCTTCCTTATCTCTTTTAATTAGGTCAATTTTTGCTTTAGCTTGATCTGAGATCAGGATGGCTACCCCTGCTTTTTTGACTTCACCTGAAGCATAGTAGATTTTGCTCCAACCTTTTACCTTTAACCTGCATGTATCTCCCCGCTTCAGGTGTGTTTCCTGTAAACAACATATTGTAGGATTCTGGCTTTTAATCCATTCTGCTAACTGCTTCCTCTTTATGGGGGAGTTTACCCCGTTCACGTTTATGGTTAGAATGACCAATTCTGTATTACTTGCCATCTTGTTAACCCCGGTTTATGCTTTCCTCCCTTCTTTCCCCTTTCCCCCCCTTCCAAGTATTAAGCTTGTGAGCACCCCTTGCTTCTCACAGCCCTCCCTTTTTAGTGTCCCTCCCCCCGCCTTAGAGTTCCTCCCCCTATCTTACCCCTTTCCCTCCCAGTTCCCGTATTCCCTTCCCCTTAGCTTATTCCTTCCCTTTCCACTTTTCCCTTCTCACTTTTCAATGAGATGGGAGAAGTTTCACCATAGATTGAATATGTCTTAAGATTTTTCACTTAAAGCCAATTCTGAAGGCAGTAAGATACCCACTATATTCATCCCCCTCCATTCTTTCTCTCAGATATAATAGGTTTCCTATGCCTCTTCATGAGATGTACTACCCCCACTTTACCCTTTTTCTGGTACAATGTCCTTTCCACATCAATTTCTAGAACAAGGTATACAAGTATTCTTTATACATCTATATAGTCAAAATATAGTTCCCAAGATTAATCTTTACCTTTTTAGATTTCTCTTGAGTTCTATATTTGTAGATCAAACTTTTTGTTAAGTTCTGGTTTTTTCATCAGAAATAGATGAAATTCGCTTACTTCGTTGAATGTCCATCTTCTTCCCTGGAAAAAGATGCTCATTCTTGCTGGGTAAGTTATTTTTGGTTGCATACCAAGTTCCTTAGCCTTTCGGAATATCATATTCCAGGCCCTTCGATCTTTTAATGTGGATGCTGCCAGATCCTGGGTGATCCTTATTGTGGCTCCTTGATACTTGAATTGGGTTTTTCTAGCCGCTTGCAATATTTTTTCTTTCATCTGAGGGTTCTGGCATTTGGCCACTATATTCCTTGGTGTTTTGATTTTAGGATCCCTTTCAGTGGGTGATCGATGAATCCTTTCAATGTTTATTTTTTCCTCTGTTCCTATGACTTCTGGGCAGTTCTCTTTGATAATTTCCTGGAAGACGGTGTCCAGGCTCTTTTTTTCATCATGTTTTTCTGGGAGTCCAATGATTCTCAGATTGTCTCTCCTGGATCTGTTTTCCAGGTCTGTTGTCTTCCCCAGAAGGTATTTCACATTTTTCTCCATTGTTTGATTTTTTTGGATTTGCTTGACTGATTCTTCTTGTCTCCTCGAGTCATTCAATTCCACTTGTTCAATTCTGATTTTCAGTGAAGTATTCTCTTCACTCACTTTTTAAAAATCTTTCTCTAATTGTCCCATTGAGTTCTTTTGTTCTGTGGAATTTTTTTCCATTTCGCCAATTTTGTTTTCCAGTTCACCAATCCTATTTTTCAAGGATTTTACTTCTTTATCCGCTCTCTCTTTAACTTTCTCCAGGCTCTTTTGCCAAGCCTCCCTCTCCTTTTCCCAAGCTTCCTTCTCCTTTTGCCAAGCCTCACTCTGCTTTCCCCATTTTTCTTCTAGCTCCCTTGTGAGAGCCTTTTTAATCACTTCTATGAGGTTCATCTGTGCTGAGGAACAGATGATCTCCTCCTTTGGGAATCACCTGGGGACTGCCTGTTTTTAGTCTCCTCAGGATTTAGAGTCTGCTCTCTATCTGTGTAGAAGCTGTCAAGGGTTAAAGTCCTCTTCAGCTTCTTGCTCATTCTGTCTATTAATCAGAGACAAACTACCAAAGAAAAACAGAAAAAACTGGAGTCTTTCTTTGGGGGGGGGGGCTGGGTGTGTTATCGAGCTTCCTCTACAGACTGCAGGGGGCAGCAGTGAGGCACTAGCAGGACTGTGCTGCGCCTGCGCTCTGAGATCCCAAAGCGTGCTGAGTCACTGAGGGGGGGGAAGGGGGGGGCGGCCAGGTCCTGAGAGACTCCAGCTGTTTGCGGTTGTATTCTTCAGCCCCGGTGTTTGTAGCTTCTCTGCTGGGCTGTTGACTTGCTGCAGGTTCCAAACCTGTAGCGAAGCTCTCCCCGCAGAGACGGCTGCGATCACTCCCCACCCCCTCTCCAGTCTGCTCCCGTGCTCTCACTGCCGCTGCCCGCCGCCTGCGCCCGATCTAAAACCGCCCCAGCCCTCCAGTAAAGACAGACCTTTCTTGGCGGATCTCAAGGATGGCTTCTCTTGGTAACTATATGTGGGTTTTTTTCAGTCAAGCATTGCTTCAGAGGCTTGTAATGAAGTGGATAGTGAGAGAAAGCGCGGAGCTTATGCAACTGTGAGCCTCCTCTCCGCCATCTTAACCGGAAGTCCCGGCTGCCCCGCAAATCTCAATCTCAATCATTGCCTCTCTCTCTATATCTCTTTTTCTCTCTTTCTTTACATCTCTGTATCTGTCTCTGTCTCTGTCTCTCTCTCTCTCTCTCTCTCTGTCTCTCCAGAGAGAGTTGGATCTGTAGAGAGAGTACCTTTTCATAGAATACTTGCTGGCAAGGGAGGGAGGGAAGTTGTAGCAAGTTACTGGACCTCTTCTTTTGTCTTGACTGCAAAGGTTTATATCATAAAATCTCTCCTCTCTTCTTTTCTTTCCTATCCTGTTCTATCCTGTCTTTCCTCTCTTCTGTTCTCCTTTTTACTCCTTTCTCCTCTCTCTCTCTATTTTTCTGTCTCTCTCCCTCTGCCATTTGTGACTTTATCAGGTTAGGGATGGATTGTTGATTAATTCCTACCAACATGTCTCCTCAGCAGTTTATGAATGAAGTTACAAATGCAAAAATTAAAAGCATTTTAAGCACTTGGTAAGTGCCAAGCTCTGTGCTAAGTGCTGGAGATACAAATAGAAAAGCCAAACAGTTCCTTTTGTCAATGAAAGTCATACATACAGAAGGTTTCAACATTTCAGCTGCAAGTCAGAGAGAATAACTCAAGGGTCCCTAGGGTGAAGTAGTAAAGCAGATGGAAATACATCTTTAGTGAATTTGTTCTGGAAAAAAAGCATATCTATTTCTGTTGCTTACTCATTTAATAAAGGTACTAAGGACTTTAGGGTGGAAAGAACTTTCTTAGCTGGTAAACTTCCTTATTCAGTTTCATTGATGATGATGATGATGATGATAACGACTGATGATGGGGGTGAGGAGAGAACTGCAGCATCCCCGGGTACATTTGCCAGGCTATTTTCCCTAGGATTCATTCCCACGGCAGTAAGTGGGCTAAAAGCTGGACCAATGGGGTGGGGCAGCACTGCTGTTCCGGGAGCTCTTGACCGACTGTTGCTTTCTGGTTGGCAGTTGATGTTGGGATGCATAGAGGAAGGAATAATGGACTCTTTATCTAGAGGACTGTCCCTCTTAGTGATATACCTTCTTTGATCATAATGAGGGCAAAGTCAGGGATGTTGAGGGCATTTCTATAGCTGGAGCTCTTGGGGAAAGCAACTTGTCCCGTCTCCCTGTCGGTCTGAGGAGGTGATGGGAAATGCACCCCACCTGGAATATTCCCCTTCCTCTTTCTCCCTTAGAACACCTCGCTTCTGTAGCCAGGATGGCTTGCCTGTTTTCTTGGTGGCAAGTGATAAGCAGATGATGTTGGGGGGAAGTGATTTGGATAGCTTCTTTTCTTTACAATTTGACTTGTAGCCCTGAGAGATTAACCATCTTTCCAAGAGTTACTCAGCAGAATATGCCAGTTATGAGACTTTAACTTTCTGCCTGGGAGGCTGATTCTGTGTCTACTATGTCGTGATGTCTTTCAAATAACTACTTAAATCAATCAAGCAATAAATCCTACGTAGGGCAGTAATTGGCCCAATGGATAGAGTGTTGGGATCAGAAGACCTGGATTCAAATCTGGCCTCAGACACTTACTAGTTGTGTAACCTTGGGCAAGTCACCTACCCTTGTTGCCTCAGTTTCCTTTTCTGTAAAAGGAGCTAGAGAAAACATGACAAAGCATTCCAGTATCTTTGCCAAGAAAACTCCCAATGGGGTCACGAAGAGTTGGACACAATTAAACAACTCAACAATAAAAAAGTCTGTCTATAGTTCTCAATGACTGTAATTATACTGAAGGTAAAAGAAGTAGCATCTTGTTTATTAAGGTCAAAATTTAAAAAGAAAAGCAAGATATAGCATCTGGGGTATCATGTCTAGTCCACTTTCTCCTGATGGAATGTTCTCATGGGAGAAGGGCAAAACTCAGCATTCACTGTGAGGAGCAAACCAATCCACACTTGTCTTTTTCATATTCTTTGAAGGGTGCCAGCAAAGCCCCCTCCCAAAGACAATATATCTCTAAAGGTTCTTTCCAATCATTTTTAAAATTACAATTAGCAGCCATTTTATCCATTTGCTCAGAAATCTGAAAAATTTGTCACAGAATACGTGTTAGGATAGCTACTTGTTTTCAGGCCATTTTTACCTAAACTCCATCAAACAAGATGAGAAAAATAAGATGATCATTGACATGAATATGGTGCTTTCAAGTGGCCAAAGCCTAGTTATTTCATACAAATGCTAACTGGGAAAGGCAATTAATTACTGCTTTGCAAGGGATAGGTCATTGGCAAGGTATAGTGGGAATTGCTATAGCTGTCCCGAGAAAAATGCAAATAAAGTATTTATGACAAAAGTTTGGTGGGGTGAAGAGCTGAATTTTCAAGATAATTGCCTCAGTTCTCAGTTTTGTATTTCCAGTGAAATGAACTAGAGGAAGTTTCTCCCTCTTTCCCCCTCCCCACTTCAGTCACTAGCTTTTACATATATACATACATATATATATATATGTAGTGTGTGTGTATGTGTGTGTATATATGTATATACATAGACAAACACACACATATGTATGTATACATATGTGTATATATATGTATGTATGTGTGTGTATATACATGTACATAAGCATTTTAAGCCACAGAAAGAGACTTGCCTTCTGAGATGAATCTCCCAACCTTCCTTAGAATCTGCTCTGTGTGCCTTGGGGGGGGTGGTGTAAGGCCCTGCAGGCATTTGAGTGATTTCACTAGGATATTTTTTCCTGTTAGCTTATTTATTTTTATTTTCAGCTTAAAGTAGCTAAGCCTTGTGCAAACAGAGAATATATTCAAAGGAAAGACTCCTTTGGGAATAGCTCAGGATGGCTGTTGCTGGGGGAAAAAACCCCCAAAGCCCATACTTTGTTAAAATCTGGATTGATCCTGAAAAAATGGTAATTTGCTTTTTACCTGAAGTTTGCCAATGGGCTAATCTAAAAATAGTATCAGGAGGTGATCTATTATCCACAGAACAAGAATACATTCAGGTACCAAAATAGAATGAGTCAATGGGGACTTATGTGCCAACAGAAAGATATTTTAGGACTTCAGCAGTTTTAAAGAAACACATTCAGATTTTTCCATTCATTTTATTGTTGTAAACCCTTAAACATTATCTCTCTAACCCCTCTGGCAATTTTCAGAATGTACTTTCATTTTATTTTTCTGCTTAAGATCCGGATTCAAGTCCTGTGGTATCTAGTTAACTAACTGTGTGATCGTGGATTAGTAATTAAATCACTCTGAGTCTCAGTTTCCTCATTATAAAATGAGAATAATAATTTTTAAAGCAATTACTTCAAATGAAATAAAATATGTGAAAAACTTAAAACAAGATATAAATGTCAGCTATTATTATTGCTTTTCAATATTATTCTGACGAAATGTATCAAAGTCCCACAAGAATTGCTAATTTTCTTCCTTTTTATGGGTGAAACATATAAAATCTTCCTTTGTCTATTTCATAAATATTAGATTTTAAAAGATGAGGACATAGAGTCTTAGAAGAACTGAGTGGAAAATATCAGATGTTACCTGAAACAATTTTCCCTTTGGATGAATAAATCTTAATTATAGGGCAATCAAAAAATCCTGCTGAATTTCAAAATTCCAGATTAATGTGCAATGGAATAATGTTTTACACAGTGAAAATTGGCTCCATTGTTTCAACTACATATTTCCAAAATGCAATTGAAATAGTTGGCTTCTGTTATTTTCCAAAATGTGTTCCAAAAATGGTGCTTGGAGCTAAAGTTATCATTTATAGGGGTATTTCCAGATCCCTGGAGATGATTTCAGCTGACTAGTGGATAGATTTAGCACCCTCCTTTTTTTCAGTCATTTTTGTTCATGTTTCTCACTCATTTTTTGCTGTTTAGTAGAGTTTGTTATTTACTAATCCTAATAATGCTAGCTTTGAGTAGACAGAGATAAGTGAATTTATAATGGCCAAACTTGACCAGGATAAAGAGATGATGAAATTTATCTCTCCCTTCTTTGCAGACAAGTGGAGGGGGGAGGAATGGGTGTATAATACTGCATATACTATCATAAGCTGTTAATATGTTAATTAATTTTGATGAGCTCCTTTTTTCTTTTTTTTCCCCAATGGATGGCTCTCTGGGTAAATGGAAAGTAAATGAATAGATATGGAAATGAAAGTGATTTAAAAACAAAAAAAAAATCAATTTTATTTCCAAAACAGGAGAAGATTAAAATGGTATCTTTAGATTTGGTTTCATGAAGTAGTGGAAGATATACAAATGACTCTTCTCTATTTTAGTCCTAACGGGTGTTGACTGTGTGTGTGTGTGTGTGTGTGTGTGTGTGTGTGTGTGTGTGTGTGTTTGTATGGTGTAGGGGGGATGCAGAGAAAGACATTTGGGCTTAAAATAAGAAAGATAGAATAAGGAATATGTATAGAAGACAGACACAAAAAATCCAAGAGACTTTTCTCTCTTCTAGACTCCCCTTTGCATTTTCTCTTGCTTCTTATCTGAAAATGTGCATCCTCTATAGAGAGTTCTGTGGATTAAGAAGCAGCAAGTATGACTTTTGATTATTAATACAATAATTTGACAGTTTATTTTTTACTTTAGCTTGGTAGGAAATAAGATTTTTGATGAGTTTTAGCTTATTACAAGCAGATGAGATCTACAAATATGTCTGCATAAAAATGTGACGAAGGAAATGCTAGATTGTCAGGGGACCCGATTTCAAATCTTGGTTCTCACATCTACTGTGATTTTGGACAAGCAAAACTCCAGTTTTCTCATCTATAAAATGAAGAGATTGGATACCATTGCCTCTAAGATCTCTTAAATCTAAATCTGTAAGGTAATTATACTTCAAAGCAAAATAATGGAATCAGTTTAGAGGGAAGTCTTTGCATCTGCTTTTTTTGGTCCTATTTCTTCTATGTGGATGGTACCAAGGTCAACTTTGTTTACAGCAATAGCTTTTCTAAGTAGAATCTGTAAGTACCAAATGTGGGTTTGACAGGATTGCTTCTTAAGCCAGATCTGACAGGAATAGGGGCTGCATTTTGTCAGTAAAAGGCGCCGATTCACTAACTCCAAAGTCTACCCCAAAACTCCTGAGTTCACCAGAGATGACATATGAGAAGTTTTCACGGGGACTGTGGGTAAAAGGACAAGAAATCACTGTGAGCTGACATTTAGCCACGTCCGCATTTGGCAGCGAGGCGAGCAATATCTTAAAAAGGTAGATAAAGGAAGACACAAGCCCCATGTTATTTGTAGGAATGACATACATTATCTCCTTGGCAACTGTCGGATGGCATGCAATTTGGCAATCTATGTTGTGTCATCGTGCATGACTGGAAGTCACTGGAACCTTTGGAAACAAAGGAGAGAACATCAGCACAAAAATGTGGTCTTTTTTTAGTCTTCTGGGAAAGCACTGAAAAACCAAGAGAATAGCAGACTTCTTTAGGGAATGTAAAAATCCACAAAATGACAGGCTAATTGCTCTTTTAACAACCCCACGATGCTCATTTCTTATCAGAGTCTCCTGGGGACTTGTTTTCTTTGGCCTGGTGAGCTTCAGATAGATATCTTTGATTTAGAATAAGGCCAAACGGTCAGCCAACTTGTCATTGTGGGATTCCCAATCGCTAATAGATCTTGACCTGTCGCTAAAAAGTACCAAAGACCGTAGCCTGCTCTTTTGATTCATTTCCTGCAAACCTCCCGTCCGGTCCTGGTGATTTTGTGTTTGTTTATTTGGGGTCAGGTTAAAACTCGCTTTCAGTTGCTCTCCTTGAAGCCTGACCCAATACTTAAGGTATACCATTCTATTCTTCTGACATCTTTTCTCTAGTCAAGAGAAACAAACCAGCCCGACCAAATCAAACCAGACCGGATCAAACCATCTTGCGATTTATTTAATGGATCATTAAAAATGCTATTATAAAAAATTCTACAGAAGAACAAAGTGGCAGATTATTAAATCAAAAAAATGTCATTTTTTGATTCAAAATTCAAGATAAAAAAGATACGTAATTCAATGGAAAGCATTATGGTATAGTAGGATTTGGAATCAACCTTTGTTTCTCACACAAACTTCAAGACATAGAGTAAGTCACTTAACTCATTGATGCTCATATACGTCTCTAAGACTACAAGTTATGCCCAAAATGGAGTAGCAGCTTATCTCATTTGTCTCTCTTTGTCCCAGTGTCTGCATTTCTCTCTTTCTCTGTCTCTCTCCATTTCTATCTATGCCAATCCGGCAGATCATTATCCAGGAAAGTACTCGCTGAGATGACAATACAAGTCTGAAGTGAACAGCCAAAAATAGAAAAAGGGAAAAAAGAAAGGAAAAAAGAATAAAAAAACAAAGAAAAGGAAATCTGCCTTGTAGCACAGCAGTGGAAACCTTGAATATTTCCTCATAGGTTTTAGAGCTGAAATGGATTACAGAGAAGATCAAATCTAACCCCCTGATTTAGAGATGAGGAGACTGAAGTTTCGTAAGGGACACGACTTGGTAGCCTTGTGTAGAAGTAGGATCAGCAGGAGAATTCTGACTCAAAATTCAACCATCTTTCCCCCTTCTTGGTTAGAAAAATCATTATGGACCAAACAGTTCAATCAACTTATTTATCTCGGGATTACTGATGGTACAAAAGCTGTAAAATAGAGCTGGAGGTTTCTGGGGCCCCTCTGATCCTGTCTGGTGGGTGATGACACGAATTATGTGCTACTGAAGCTCAAGGAGGTCAAGGAGGACTTTGGGATGTCCTGGATGATGGCCCTTCCTCTAGATTTACAAGAGGGAGGAAGGCTCTTGTCTCTCAGTGGGCTGTAGCACGAATGCTACCATGTTGTTTTTTTTATTCCAGTGGGAGCTCATCCGCTCATCTCTGAATCTCGGGAGGATCAGAATCAGGGGACTTTTTATATTTCCCTGGCATGTAGAACACTGCAGTACAGGCCACTGATTCCCAGCCAAGAGAAGCACAAATAAATGCCCCCGGGCCCTGCTTCCAGAGTAGCTGCTCCAGGTGGTCTTCGGCAACCCCGAGGGGTTGTTTTAAAATGATGTTAATACAATTAGCAATCACTCCCCATTCCCCAGACTGTTTTCATCAGGGTTGATTTGGTGAGGTCCTCCTGAAAGGACAATTTCACATTAGTATTTTCTTGAGGTTTGAGTGCGATATTCATGGAGGATTTAAATAGCATTGCAGCTGTACTGTAAAGCTGTTCCTCTAATATGTGCTTTGAAAACAAGTTTTTCCAATAACTTTTAGCTTTAGGACAGTGAGGGAGAGGAAGAATACAGGCCTTGTTAAGTAAACTGTTTAGCCGCTGGCTATGTGTTTTAATCATTATGGCAAAGAGGAGCAATTTTTGCAAATCTGCAGCTTCTCAGTGGGCAGACCTAACCCCTATGGGCCGCATTCCTGTCCTGTCTAATTCCATAGCAGAGGGACAAATGGAAGGAAAATGAAGAAAGTTATCTTCCTCTGCTTATAAACAATTATTCAGGCATACCACAAAATGAGAAGTATGACTAGAGAGAGAAAAAGCATTTCATTCTAGTTATCAGTTAATATTCCATGATTGGATCATTAAACAGATCATTAACTACCGTAGTGGCCCAGGAAGTGTAATGTGGATAGAAGAAACCACTGTCATCTGCTTCTCGTGTAGATTTAATTGAACCGCTCTTGGCCAATAGCTCAGTCAACTTATTTTCTCGGGAGACATTCAGTTTGGGACTACGGTGGAAATGATTTCGTATTTCAACTAATGCAATATACTCATTTAATTATCTAGAGAAATAGGATTTTTAAAAAATCTGCTAATAAAATTAAACAAAATTGGTGATAAACTCCTGTGTTCACAGAATTCATAGTTATTTTATATATTCCCACATGCCGTCATTTCTACTGTTGCTTCCCATGGAGATTAGCAAGAATTTTTTAACATGGAAAGACATGTTATTTTAACCGAAAATTTATTTAGCTTTAAATTGAAGAAAATATTAGGACAGGTGAGACTGGGATACACATTGACTCAGCCAATGAAAGATGCCTTTCATTCTTGGAAATTAAGCTAATTTTAGCCAAGCTAAGGTAGGGAAGAGTGAAAAATTATGAAGAGGGACACAATGTGGAGGACTTAGTAAACTTTACACTACTCTATGAATTATCTTTATATATGTTTAAAATAAGCATTTATTGATGACTTTTATTTTTTACATCACCATAGTTTCACCCAAGTAATCTATCACTCTCTCCTTCCCAACAAACTAACCCATATAAATAATATTTTAAATAATAAAAATAAAATAAAGAAGGGAAAATCAACATAATTATGTATTTTCATTGATTTATTTGAAAAAAATTCAGATTTACTCAGATAAGAAAACTAAAATACTTCCTAAGCTAAATACAAGTGATTTTTAGACTACTATGTTAAATTAAATATACCAAGGCTCAATTTCAATAATATCAGCTTTCATCTTTATGGGACTTTGAGGTTTGCAAAGAACTTTATATACAAAGATTATCTTTTCATTCCTCACAATTCTTTGACGTAGCCATTATGATCATCTTCACTTTATGGATAACAAATAGAACAGTTAATAGAATTTAATTTTCTCATAGTTATAGAATTATATATATATACATATATATACATATACACACACACACACACACACACACACACACACACACACACATATATATATATATATAATATATATATATATATATATATATATATATATATATATAAATCCTGACAAAGGATTTAGACTCAGGTCTTCTTGCCCTCAAATTCACAACTGCATCCGATGTCTAAGCTGCCTTAAGTAAAGAATCAATTCTAAGGGTAACTTCCAAGTCATTTGAAATTAGAAGAAAAATGATGTTGGGATAAGTAATTCAGTAGTCATTTAGATGCCCCAAATATCAATTTTATTCTTAATAAATTAGTTTTAGACTATTTAAAACTGCCAGCATCACTGCCACATCCTCTACCACCCCTTTGGAGTTAGCGCCTTAACTTTAACTTTAACCTTGTTGGCCAGTAGTAAGAATCAGTTGACATAGTGAGTATGTTGAGCAACATGGAGAAATTATAATTTGTATAATCCATTTGTTAGTGAGCAAATACTCAACTTTAACCTATTCTTTGATACTCAACATTTTGGGGGGCAGTATTTTGTCTGACATTTCTGTTAGGTAACATGACATGCAATTGACTACATGCTGACATGAATACTTCAAAATAGCTGATATTTCTTAAATATGGGCTCTGATACAAACTGTAACTCATAGAATCAATCAATGGTTTCATGAATTACTATATTTTCCCTCCCCCCCAAAAAAAATCATCACTTGCTGGCCAAGTTCCTGGTGATAAATTGTTTTTAAGTTAGCTAAGTAAATTAGTCTCAAAATATTCTATCACTGAACAAATAGTAGACTCTGTCCAAGTTCAAAATACAATTGGTTACAATTCTTGGAAAACCTAGGTAACTTCCATAATGAGATAATGGGATAGTGACAATTGAATTGATTATTCCTGATTGAATGAGGGTGGTGTAATCAATCAAATAGAGTCAGAAATATTTGGATTTCTGTCCTCACTCTGATACATACTGTCCACATGATCTTGGGCAAGAGAAAAAACTTCTCAATGTTTTAGAAGACTCTCTAGGTCTACAAATTGCAGAAAAGTTGCTTATATCTATTAATTGAGGGAATTTCCATCATTAGCAAAATCATGGATCCAAAATCTAAGCACACACACACACACACACACACACACACACACACACACACACACACGACTTTGCTAATAAGCTACTTTGTTAGCATCTAGAGAGTGGGGAATCACTGAACTAAACAAAAACAAAAGGGCCAGTTCACAGAACTGGGAGAAATTTATGTTTATAGATGGTTTCAAAACTATGTGAAACCGTATATAAAGTACCCCTATTTCTAGCACTCAACCATTAACAGTTTTACTGGAAGGAGATGCTACAAAATACTTTCATCACAAACCATGGCCAAATAATGTCCCATTGTAAGAAAGGATAAACAGAAGAATATATAACATTCAGCCATGAAAATGCTAGTCCAATCTATACGAACAAAGTGCCAACTGTAAAAATTTTATAAGGATGTGGAATTTGGTTATCAGCATTTCTTAGAGTACTCAGATATATAAAATAATTGCCATGATGAGCTGGCTGAAAGAACCTCAAAACTGCCTCAACCCAAAAAACTCTGGCTTTACCTGCCAAGTGGAGAGACATAGAATTCAAGGGCAGCACTAGCTTAGAATTAAAAAGCTCATTTGTGAAACATTTGGAAGAATAATAGGAACTGATGAACAGCATAACCTCAAAAAATAGTGAAATGCTGTGAAGGACAAACTAAACTTGGAGAAAATGTTTGAGACTTAAGACTCATTATCCCGATGGGATTTGTTGATAACTACAAAGTAATAAAACAGAAAATATTTGCCAACATTTCTGTTTTTGCCAACAATCTCTGTAGATCCAACACATTTGGATTCTACCAGATCAATACATGGCATGAAGAAATTTTTTAAAAATGATGAAAATAGGAATCAAGAAAACATATTTGGATAACAATTCTAGAATCATTAAGTGATCAATTATTAATATATCTCAAGGAGGGAACAGTTCCAAAGGAATGGCAAAGAAAATAAATGGCATTACAACAAGAAAGCCTGACAAGATACCATGAAGGATTGTCTGTTTACTTTGCCATCTCAAAAAAAAAATCATTCTCAATGTACTATGGTTATGACAAGAGTATCCGTTATGAAAACAAAGGAAGAAAACAGGCTTTTATTTATAGACTATTATCATAGTCACATATTTGAATAGGAAGTATAGATAATATAAGTTTCCTTTTTTTGTGGATTAACTCCTACTTTAAAAAAAAGCATGTTACTTGGTACAGCAAAGTCTGTTCTCGTGGATCTTCTCAAATCAGGTGTATTAAAGATTATGTAAAATTGATTGTTTCAGTCATATCAACACTCCCTTTTCCATAACTCTTCATCAATATCAAACAAGATGTGACCAGATATGAAAAAGAAGGATATCCTTATCCCCTATGGAAATACAATAGAAAGAAAATGCTTTCATAAAAATGGCATCCTCCACGTTCTCCAGTTTATAGAAAACATTAATTACATTGAATCCTGGAAAGTTATTGGAATTTCTTTTTGAGACCTAAAGTGATTATTATAATGTGCAATGAAGTGGTAGTGATGGTGATGGTGGTGAGAATTAGCATAAAATGAATATATATTGACCAGATTATAATATGAAGTTGGGCAGACAGTCCATTGAGTTCATTTCTCAGCATGCTCTGCAATTGGAGATTGAAGCCACCAAGAAGTGAAGAAAGCTGGTTGAGTTGCATTTCAGAAAGGGTATGGTACTTGCAATTATTGCAAACTGCTCTTGCACACATTATTTTTAGTACCAGAAATCTCTCAATAATGTGATATGGCTAAAAACTATGAAACATCATGATCTCAAAAAATATCTTAATTATAAGCGATTGTGTAAAGATGAAAAGAATGCATTATATGTCTAAATCGGGGAAGCAAATAAGCAATAATTATTTGTATGCAAGAAATTTTATCAAAGACATTATCAAGGATATACATGAGCAGCAAAAGAGGATGTTTTTCCTATAGGATGAGCAAGAGATAGCAGGCAAAGAGCTCAACTAGATTGTGTGCTGATGTTCATAGAATAATGAAACATCAAGAACAATCCTTCTCCCTTCCACTTTTAATGTAGCTATTCTATGGGATTGACATGGTCAGCAATATAGAAGGTTTACATAATAAGGTTTACACAGATTATGATCTGGACCACTTGGAAGGAGCACCTACATCCATAAGATGATTGATAATTTAGAATATAAAAGTATATAAATGGACACTAACATAATAGATTTTTCTAACATTTTGTCTTTTAAAAATTGATTAAAATTTTTCAATACAGCTGATGAACAAAAACAATTATTTAACAAACCACAAGTAATGTCTTTTTCCTGATAACTTCATCAAAAGAACAAAAATGTTTATAACCCATAGTCTATATGACTGCATATTTTAAAAACATATTCTATATTAAAAGAATAGGCAACTAACTATATATTTAATTTTGATAAAGTAGTAGAAAGCTCATCAATTTTACTTAACTCTAGTTTTGCTGCTGTATTATATTGTCTACATTTACTTATTGTCTATATGTTATATATGCATCATAGTTTAGTCTTTTTGGGGGATCTGCTTCTCTTCATTTTTCTTTATTTGTCTTTAATATTTCTTAAAAGTCTTGTATTCACTGTTCCTTATAAAGCTGTGTGTGTGTGTGTTTGGCAGTATGGTGCTAATCCTTCTCAATATAACATTTTAAATGCGTACATTTAATACATAAAAGTACAATGAAAATTAATCACATGAATATATATATATTTAATGAAAAAATATTTTAAAAACAAGATCATGAACCTTAGTTAAGAAATATAGTTATAGAACAATACATTTCCATTGCATTCATATACCACAAGTCATTCATTCTCCAGTTGTTGCATAGATAATAGCTTTTATTTTAAAATTTATATTACAAATGCTACCATTATCAATATATTTACACTAATACATACTTTTCCTTTGCAGTATATAAAAATAGGAATAGGTTCATTGGAGGTTAGGAGCACAAACATTATGGAATATCTTTATTGTACAATTCCATACTTCTGTCCAAAAATATTGGGACAAAGTCCCAGATTCACCATCAGTACATTCACTTAACTTTTTTTTCATGGTTTTCCAAAATATTAACTTCTTCCATTTTATTTTTAATCTTTGTCAACTGACAAAATTATGTCAACTGAACAAGATTATGTTCACAACTGAGTGAACGTAAAGTAAAATCTGAGTTGTTTTAATTTGTACAGAATATTTGATTAGTTGTCTTGTGTAGAAATTTGTATTTCTAAAACTGAAAGACATTTTATAGATTATTTGGCTCAAATGAAAACATTTCATTTGACAAATAAGAGATGGCATTTATACTGCACTTTAAATTTTATATAGCATTTTATCTACCTTAACAGACATAAGCCTCACAACAATCCTGCAATGTAGCTACTACAGGTATCCAACTCTATTTTACAAAAAAAGAAAATATGGGTCAGCAAAAGAACTGTGACTTTTATCATCTCACAGCTAGAACTTTTCAGAAGAGTTCAAGTTAAGTCTTTTGGAATCCAAATCTAGGTTGTATTATACTCAATGAGGTATTAAATTGCTTAATGTCATACTACGGATAAAGTAAATTTAATAGCTAAGCAATTGACCTTAGAATATTCATTAATCTCATACGTAATTTTTTGTTTTTGTAGTTGTTTTCCGGATAACTTAATTAGTTCATTTAATCAGTTATCTTACTGCCTTCAACTATACTCCTTCATGTTCTTCAGCCTACCTGGAAAAGGTTTGTTGCTCAGCAGTGTATATTATGGCTTTGATGAGCCATTTGCTATAAATCTCTACTTAGCTACTAAGTTCAGTTCATGCTAAATTTGCAATGTGACTTCACTGAAGTGCAAAATTGGCTTGCTTATCATAAACTGATAGAAAATGCAAAATAGTCTAATACCTTATTTTCTGGCTCAACTCAGATTATTTAGGCTCAGATGAAGTTTGCAGATTTATGCTATAGATGTATATCTGTTACAATATATAATCTTTATTCAATATTTAAAACATTTGAATTATACATATTAGAAAACACTAAAAGAGTTCATATTCTCCAAAATTTCAAAATTATTTAATAAGGAAAAGAAAAAAAATGAAAAGATGTCAGATAGTAGAGTATTGGTTTTACAACAGATTCGAGTACCATCAATTGTTGTTAGTGCTGTAACCTGTAATAATATAAAAAACATGAATTTATTTTACTAACTTGATCCAGAGTGCTATAATAAATGATGTAATCATGCTGAATTAAATTAAAAGAATAATGTACTTTATTATTTATAGTCAAATTCATTACCAAGTAATTCCACTTAGAGAAAGAGGTCATGGTTCTGATTCTACATTTTATAATACCTATGATGTATGTGTGTGTGTGTTTTTACATATATATATCTATATATATACATATATATATATAATATATATATATATATACACACACACACACACACACACATATATACATGACAAACCAAAATACTTGGTAACATTTTAAAGTTTTAAGAGTGGTTTATATAAATATAATAATATAGACTGATATGCTAATCATAATATTAAATATTATTTATATAATATTAATGTATAACATGGACTAACCATATATATATTTTTTTTTGACCAGAAAATTCTGTTTGAGAAAATATAGACTTTCCAGTGGTATAAATTGTATAAATAATACTATTTCTGAGAAGTGGAGTCACCATGTAGGCCTAAGTGACGTGGACCTTTATAGAATAGGAGATCTATACTATGGAAAATAGCACTTATTTATCACTTTCTATAAATCCAATTCTAAAAAATTAGGAATGAACCCTGGAATAAGGGTGCTAGAAATATCTGCACAATTCTAGAACACTGTTTTCTAGGATTAAATCAGAAACACCATTTTTTTCTATTTGTTCTTTGAAATACCAAGCAACTAAAAATAAATGTCACCACACATTTTTGTGGTCTTGTTGACACTTGTCTAACATAATCTCCAATTTGATGTGGCCTTTTAAAAAGTCAAATCCTAAAATTTCTTGTTTCAATGATGTCTATTTTGCTGTTAAGGTAAATGGAAAGCATTGGTTTATTCTGTAGTGGATTTTCATCATCATCATCGCCATCATTGTTGATACATTAATCTTTTTTTCTTAACAGTTTTGTATTTTTCCAAACATGTGTAAATATAGCTTTCAGCATTCATTTTTGTAAGACTTTGTGTTCCAAAATTTTCCCCCTTCTCCTTTTCTCTTTTTTCTTCAATCTGATGTAGGGTAAACATGTACGATCCTTTTAAACTTATTTCCATATTTGTTGTATTGTGCAAGAAAAAACAGACCAAAAAAGAAAAAAAAAATGTGAAAGAAAAAGCAAACAACCAAGAAAACAAAGGTGGAAATATTATGCTTCGATCCACATTCAATGTCCATAGTTCTTTCTCTGGGTACAGATGGCATTTTCCATCCCAAGTTTATTGGAATTGTCTAGGATTACTGTATTTCTGAGAAGAATCAGTTGATTATCATATAATCTAGTTGTTATTACATACAATGTTCTCGTGGTTCTGTTCCTTTCAGTTAGCATCAGTTCATGTAAGTTTCTCCAGGTTTTTCTGAAATCAGCTGCTTATCATTTCTTATAGATCAATAAAATTCCATTACTTTCATATACTATAAGTTATTCAGCTATTACCCAATTGATGGGTATCCATTCAATTTTTAATTCTTTGCCACCACAAAAAGAGTTGCTACAAACATTTTTTTTGTACAGACACATATATCTTTTAATGATTTTTGAGTCATTTCATATATGTCTAATTCTTTTGTGACCCCATTTGGGATTTTCTTAGCAAAGATACTGAAGTGATTTGCTATTTCCTTCTCCAGATCATTTTGTATATGAGGAAACTAAGACTAAGTGCTTACTCAGGGTCCCGTGGCTAATAAGTATCTGAAGCTAGATTTGAACTCTGATTCTTCTGACTTCGAACTCATGCTGTATTCAAAGTGTCAACTAGCTGCCTTTCCTTTTAATGATTGAGCAGTTATTAAGTGATTTCCCTATGAGAGGTACTGTGCTAAATTCTGAAGATACAAGTAAAACCAAGTGGTCTCTACACTCAAGTAACTTGTATTCTAATGAGTGAAGACTCACATATAAGGGAGTAAAAAGTGCGAATGGGATCAAGGCAGCTGGCAGAGAGGAAGAGAAGTCTAGAAAGTGAGAGAAATTGGAGCAAATTGAATTAAGACTAAGGCACTTACTAAAATAATAGTCCTAATAATAGGAAATCAACAATTAGGAGAAGGGAACTTCAGAATAGTTTTTCTAGGATGAGAAAGTTGTTGGAAGAAAGAACAGGAGTTAGGAGACCAAGTTCAAGGCATCAATCTTTGTATAGAATTATTCATGATATTGTCCATTTCAAACAGGGAAATTTTCATTTTTACAAGGTGGGTTTGAGCAAGAAGAGGGAGGGAGGGAATCAACATTTATGTAATGTTTATTGTGTTCCAGCAACTGTGCTAAGTGATTTGCAAATATCTCATTTGATCCTCACAACAATCCTTGCAAGGTAGATGCTATTATAATTATGATTATTACTATTTTATAGCTGAGGAACCCAAGGCAAGGAGAAGAAGCTGGCAAAGTGGATGAAGCCAGATGTGAAGTCAGGTGTTCCTCACCTTAGAACCTGCACCCCATCCATTGCACCACCTAGCTATCTCCATGTCTGACAGGATAAACAGAGCAATCGAAAGGAACTAGAATTTAATGGTCAAGGAACTAAGTCAACCACCATGGTCAGATGCTTACTCCAGGCCCTCTTTGGTGACTGAAAAATACTAAAATTCAGGAGCTTTACATGAGACTTCATTAGCTTAGTTTCCAACAGACATGTTGAAATGTACATATTCATATGTTACACATAATTGATGTTATCGTAAGTAATAAGATGTCAGCATTTTATATCATTCATCTGTCATCTATCACTCAGATCACAAGGTAGGTTGATGGAATATATTCTATTTAAAACATAATTGTGACAAGTTATTTCAATTAATTCTTTCTGAATTATATATATGTAAAGAGACACACATTTAGATATATACACACAATATACACACATGTATATATATACATATATATATATTTTTGTTTGTTTGTTTTGATATATATGAAAAAAATTGTTGTGAGACTAATGAGAGACTCATATATATGAAAAGGGCTTTCACAAACATTAATGAGCTAATATGGATTTTTCAGTTGGAGTATGTTATTAGGAGGATCTGTTCTCAATAAGTGATTGCTGTTTAGACAGTTCTCTTATTGATTTTGCTTATGCAGACAAACATGCTTCTCTGGGAATATTTGGTATGCCAGTCTGATAGTGGATTTTTATGGATCTGTATATCTCTGATTGGCTCTTTATTGGAAACCACTTTCATTTTGAGTAATTCTAATCAAATCAATTTAAGGAGAAGGTAATTTCCAAGCCGAGTATAGGTTTTTTTTTAATATTTTAGGTTTAAGTCACTCATTCCCAGAGGGTGATATGGATACCTTAAATGTAAAAAAATTATGTGGCCTTCAAATTTAGGACTTAAATTCTAATAATATTTCTTCCCCAATGTTTTATTATAGAACTACATATATTTATTTCATTTCTTCAAGATTTCTCTAAGTGTTCATTTTTATAGGAAGAGAAAAAACAAGTACCTACAATTTAAAATTTAATTGTATTTTCCCAATATTCAGGCTCTGAAAACTCATGCATACATACTAATTAAATTTCAGGATGTGGAATAGTGGAAAGGAAGACCTTTGCCATGAGGTGTTCTGGTTTAAGGACTAACTCTCCAGAAAAAACAAACAAACAAATAAAAAATGTACACATGATATACTTTTAAATTTAATCTGCATTATTAACATGAGCTAGTTCCAGCAAACCCCTGCCTGACACTTATTATGGGGGACTGGAAGTCATTTAATGCCCCCAGGCAACATTTATTAAATTGCTAAAACAATAGTTTTAATGCCTATTTCCCATGGTTATTGTGAGAATCAATGAGATAATATATGAAAAAATGCTTTTGAAAAATCATAAACAGTAACTGTTAGTTATTGTTATATTTGTAGAGAAGAGATGCAAGCCTGAGATAAATTGAACAGTTGAAACTCAAGATAATTATATAGCCAGGTGAATGTTTTCTCTCCCTCATAAAAAGCCTCATGCTATTCAATTTCCAAATCTTATAGAATATAATTCAGGTCACTTGATCTCATTTTAAAATTCAAGCTTGGAAATTCAAACCTTCATAGCTTTAGTTTTTACCAGTTCCAAACACAAATTATAGGAATGAAAGAAAGTCAGGATCTCTCAATGCATCAGATTTTGGAAATGAGAGGGGTGTTATTAGTGAGAGTCAGTAATGTGACACAACTAGTAAATTTCACAGGTGAGATTTAAAGATTTCCTCACTCCGATTCTAGTGTTCCCCCGAAATGAAGAAGATTGGTTATTAAAAAAGTCTATTCTTAAGAGTAAAGATCTGGGCTGAATATCTCACTCCCAACAGAGACTTAACAATTTCTTCTTAAACTGAACTTTCAGTAGTTTGGTCTCTGTTGGCCCCTGCTAGAATTCATTGATATTTGAAAGGTTCCTAGAAGAAATGAAAATCTGACATATTCCCTTAAAGCCCTGGAGATGTTCACAAAAGCATAGCTTTAGAATGTTGACAGACCTTCCAACTGAATTGCTTCCTTTTACAAAAAAGAAAATTGGATAAAAACCAGGGAAATTGGGTGATTTGCCTAATGCCATGCAGAAAGTGAAGGGCAATTTAAAGATTTGAATTCAGGTCCTCTGACTCCAAATCTTTCTGGGGTACCGTTGTGGCTAAAATGGGCCTTGAGAGGAGCATAGTGCACTTTATACAAATAGTATCAGTTAATATGTTCGGAAAATCTTGGAGAAAGCAGGTAGCTGTGAAGGAATATCCTCTAGGACTTTTTAAAGAGTACCCATAGGTTGCTTCAATGAGAGTGATAGGAAGCAAGGAAGGAAACAAGCTTTTAGGAAGTGCTGGGGACTGTGGTAGATTTTTAATAAATAATAAATGAACAAATTTAATTAACAAATCCCAACAACTTTCATCAATCCTAACAACAGTTCTGCAAAATAGATTATTATCATCTACATTTTATAAATGTAAAGTTACCTACCCCGATCACATAGTTAGTAAGTGTTAGGGGTCACATTTGAACTCAGGTCTTCTTGACTTTAAGCCCAGCCCTCAAGCCACTGTTTTATTCAGCTCCTTTTCCAGAGGCAGATTTGATAGAGTATGAGTTAAGAAAATTTAGCCTCTGATGCAACATTGAGGTGTTAAAAAAGTAAAATAGAAGGAGAGAACAGAGCTTGGAACAATTCAAGTTCATCCAAAATGAAAGGAGGATATTGAGCAGTGAATTTTGAGACAGCAAGACTTTCAGAGCTGAATTTGTGATTACAGAATGAATGAAAAGAGGGGTACTGAAGTGTGAGTCCATGATCTTATTGGGTTTGGAAGAAATTAACTCAAGGAAAAGATAGGCAATTGACTCAATTTATCTTTGGAGCTGTCTAGAGAGGTTGACTCTGGACCCCTTTCTGATTTTTATGCAGTAATACCTGTATTTTGGAAGTTGCAGTGACCAACTTCTGACCAGCTGTAGATATATGATTTGCATAATCCTAAACCTCTAGTTGTATCTGCACAGCAAAAGGGAATGAAGTTGTCCATTCCATATCATTGAGATTCCAGGATCTGGAAAATCTATGTAAAATTTTTTTGATCTTCCCTTTAGAAGAGAAGTCTGATTTTTTCTCTTTCTTTTATGGGTTTTAAAGTATTTTGTTTTAGGCTCTGCGTCCTCGGCTGGGCTTCATGTGCTGCTTAAAGCTTCAGCAAATCTTCCCAAAAATTCCCATTTGATTTCTTATGCCAACCCCCAATATATCAAAATATATCAATGGAGAAAGTTATGATGTGGAGGGATAACTACTCTGCTGTAAGGAATCTCATTGACCTTGGGTCTTGGTGCAAGTATAATTAGTGGGCAAGTGATTAAGTGATTGTAAGTAGCGCTGTATATCTGAAAGTATGCTAGGGTTAGGATGGACAGATCACTGTCACAAAAGCTGAAAAGTAAAAAAAAAAAAAGCATATTTGAAAGAAGCAAATGAGTTCTTATGCAGAAATGTCACTTTTCTTTTTCTATAGCTCTTTTGTTTGATGTTATCCATATTTGTATCTTTCCCAGAGAACAGCCTATTGCACAGTTCTACTGAGATTTAGGGTTCCATGAAGCTAACATAAAGCATGAGACACTTGATATAAAATAATACAAATCTCAGGTTGTCACCAATACACAGAAACAGCAAGCTGGTAGGGGGTGTGCTGTGTGGGAAGTCTAAGGAAAGACATCCTCACATCATTATATCCTCAACCTCTGAGGATGTGGCCACCAAGTAAATTCATTCTTCAGGCCCAGAATGTTTTCTGGTAATGACAAATTTAATCTATGCATTTCTCATTTAGTTTCAAGAAAGTAATGACAGTATCTCTACAGGTTATGGTACTATGAATTAGTGACTAAATGTTAACATCAGGAAGCAGGAGGCCAAATACATAATGAACTTGTTTTCTTTCTCCAAGATTTTGGGGTCAATAAATTATTAAATTCCTTGCTAATGATTTATGCAACAGTCAGAATGTTTATCATTTTTCACCATTTCTCTGTCTCTAGTCCCTGCTAGCTCCTCAGTTCAAAAAAGGCCTCAGGGTATCCAGTTGAGCTCAGGTCTCTTCTATCCAAGCATATTTTGTGGACAACCCCTGGAGCGATGTTGGGAAATGAATGCCTTGGATAAATGTATTTGCATTATTATTTTCCTTTTTTTCCTTCTCTTTAGTAGACATTGACTCATTGGTTGTCTAAAAGATAAACATGATCATTATTAGTCTTGTTTGTTTTTAATTTAGAGTGGAGTAAATTACATTTTATTAAACTTAGCTAGTTTCCCAAGCAGGCAGGCGAGCAAGATGGATGCAGATGCTTTGCCTTCTGAAATCCTAGTCTAGCCCCTGTGTCTCCATGCAGTTAGAGTGAAAGCTTCAAATAGCACTTACTGCTACTCAAGATACTGGTGCTAAAACCGTGTCATTTTGCTGTTATGATTGATAAACTGGAAGGGCTTTCGTCTGGCTGTTGCTTTAATTTGTTGGTAATGTTTGAATCTGCTCCCGCACATCCACATCCTACTAGTTTTCTTGCTTCGGGCTATTTTGACTGATGACAAAATAGTTTCAAATTGAGTAGTGTTAAAAACAAAAACAATAACAACAACACACAACATGAAATTTTAGGTGGATTTACTGTTGGAGATTTCTACCAGTTGAGCTGCTGAAGAGTGCAGAGATGGGGTCTGGAAGGTTTCCAACGTGGGATGTCTGATTGGAATCTTAGCTCCTCCAAATGTTTTGTAACTTTTCAAATCTTTTAAGTGTCTTATTTCGGGTGACTGTATATCAGCTAGGTCAGCAGGCATCTAATTCTATTTGGTTTTTGGCAGCAATGGAAATGAGATCTCCCCCAGAGCAGGAACAGAGCTTGGGATTTGAGACATCCTTCAAAATGTAACTTCAGTATGATTTGCCTTTTTTTTCCTTGTGAGAAATGGAAAACTAGGCCAAAAATAAGATTCTGATCATTTTTTAATGTTCACATCTGAATTCTGGGGTCTCCATCACTCAGTCTCTGCCAGACTTCGCAATGGGTCAAAGTAATGTTGGCTTTTAGCTACTGACATCCTGATGTCTAGAAACATGCCAGACAAATAATCAAGTTCTTTCAGGTTTGAACAAAGCAACGGCAGTCTGTGAAGTTCAAGGAAGTGTTGGAGAATTCCTCTTTTGTTTTGATAAGATGATTTTTGTTCCTTCTTTTTATGAAATAATCAAACAAGTGTGAATGTAAAATATGTCAGTAAGTACTTATTACTGGGGACATTCATAGGCAGCTGGGATTCTTTTTTCCCCCAAGGAAGGTCCTAGATCTTTGATATGGTTGGCCTCTGATCATAGAAAAGACTATTTATGAACCCCCTCATACATCCTGTGTATCTTTGGGGTAATGGAACTGGTAATGGAATCTAAATCTTATCCTTATAACACCAGAAGTAAATGGTTAAGAATCCCCTTAGGTCCTTTTACATTGCCTCAGTTCATCTATATTTTCTGCCCAGTTCGTTTTGTTGAATCATTCTTTTTTCAGTTTCATTTTTCAATGAACATTTTGGCAAGTTACCTCTACTCTGTTCCATAATCACAAAATACAAATCCAATGTAAATTCTCATGTTCCCTCCTTGCTTCTCAATTCATCTATCTCTAAGTGTTGTTTTTCCTGAGTATAGTGTAAGCTTTTGAGATCAGAGACCGTTTCAATTTTATTTTTATATTCCTGGAACTGCTACTCCACGGTCCTGCATGTAGAGGGCCCATTCTTAATAAATTGTATTAAAACTTGGACTCTAAGATTTAGAACAGTAATATTATTTTTAAATGTGATGCTAGTTGGCTATAGTTGATGGGAAAATATGACAAATGAAATGTTCATAGTGAGTATAATTAGGCAAAAATGTGTCATCCATGATGATTCATACTAACAAAGTCTAAAAGACATCGGCAAGAACATGTATTATTACCAGAAGAGGTTGATATCATGAGAATGAGGTTAGATTAAGAGGTAGCCCAGGTATGACATTGGTGCTCTTGATATAATGAAAAGAATGAAAGACTTTAGAACAGGAATTATTAATCACTTTTATGGATCCCTTTGGCAGCCTGGTCAAGCTTATCATCCCTTTAGATGTTACTTTTTCTTAATTCATAATAGAAGGAGATGCTCACTTTCAGTTATATATTAATAAAAATGAAGATGTAACTTTTCCCAAGTTCCCAAGTTATAATTTTTCCAAGTTCCTAAAACCACTGCAATCTCTCCACATACACCTAGACCTCAGGTTAAGAAACCTTTCCTTATGGGAAAAAGTAGATACTTAATGCAGAATTTATGAAAAGACATGGACTAGAATTACATAGATTAAGCTAAGGATTGTTTTCTCTATTAGAACAATCAACATAATGAAATAAAAAATTCACCATTCCAAGGAGCAGCTTATTGTTCCCAATGATAATCTGAAAGCTCCCATCTTGACATCTTCTCTCCCTCTCTCCATCCTGATAGTAGGTGACTTTCTTTTTATGCATCATCTTCACTGATTGGAATGAAAACTTGTGATCAGGAACATTCTTTTGCTCATTTCAGTAATTGGTATATGGTAAGTGCGTAATAAATGCTTAATATTGACTTGACTAAGACTGTCAGCTCCTACAGGTTTTGTCACTCTCCATCAGTCACAATGAGCATTCCTGCTGCTTTGACTCTGACTGAAACTCAGAATTACTGGGAACCCACATTTCTTGCCTTTCCTTTTCTCTAGAATTCTTTCCTTCATCTTGAACTGTAGGATGATTGTGAGGGATAAACTGATTCACTGTCATTCTAGTGACGAGACTCATTTCATTGTGACTTCGAATTCATTTTCTTGAGTGTTCATGACCTGAAGTCCCTGGTGATGACCTGATCTAGAAGAGTTATCCCTTAGAACCGAATGGTCTTGTTTCAGAGCAATATCCTCCCTGACAAGCCATCTGGGGGTCTGAGAGTTTGGGGGGTTATTTTTAATATCAGAGCTGACTTCTCCATCGTGCACCCATGTAAAATATATCCTTTCTACTCTACATTCAAATTTCCATTTTATGTGCTGTCTTCTCTCATTAGAATATAAGATCTTTGAAGAGAGGGACTTTCTTTTTGCTTCTATTTGTCTTCCTGGTGCTTAGTATCGTGCCTAGCACATAATAAGTGATGTGATTGAGGGAGCCAAATGATGTTATAGTTGGTAGGCACCAAATGTTGGGTTTGGTGATGTGGAGAATTCACAATGGCCATTTTATAAAATAAACATAACATAAAATAAACCTAAATATAGGTTTATTAAGGGGAAGAGTTTACAGACAAAATAAAGAGACTCCAGGAATGGTAAATATGAAATAGAGTGGGAGAGTATATAGTAAGGAAAGGGATTTTAACAATTAATGATGGAAAGGGCAAGTTCCCTAATGGAACTTAAAATTAACCAGGAGAAAAGAAATACTGCTTAAGGTTGGGGCAATTCCTAAGGTGGCGGGCTAAATCATAAAAATAATTGATTATTAATATGCGAGGGAAATAATCATTTCTCTAAACTGTATCATAATTATCCAGATTTGTACAAATGGTCTCTCATGTCTGACATAATTATTTTGTTCACATCCACTTAAAACTTCTGTATGGAGATTTTCCTGGTCTTCCCTGTTATTAGTATTTTTTTCAGCAATAAAGTTACTTTATATTTGTTCTTGTAGGGCTGAGGGAAGAGGTTATGGTAGATGACCCCTAAAGTTCTTTTCAGCTCCAAATCTTTAATATTATAGCTTATAAGTATGTGGAATTCCTTCAGTATAATTCAAGTCCTTTGAGGACAAGGTTTATTTAATTTTCATCTTTTTATCCCTGGCACCTAGAATGGTTCCTTAATAAAGCATATAGGTTTGTTGAATAAAGCATATCTTAGGTTTGTTGGGTTGAATAGACTTTGAAATAAATCCTTTTGAAAATTCTGAGGCCTATTTGTTTTTCAAATCAGCAGAATTATATTTGAAGCAGAACAGTGTAGTGAAAAGACCACTGAAATGGCCACATGGATTCAAGTCCCAGCTTCCCCATTATTGAGTTTTCAGTTTATTTGTCTTACTCTCAGTTTCCTCATCTATAGCTGTTTTGAATATGCCTTGTCAATTCTAACATGCTTTACAAAAATGAGTTACTGTTATTGGTTAAAATGAGAATTTCTGTTTGAGATTTGGAAGAGTGCGCAATGTTATTTTAATTATATAAGAATTTAGCTTCTTCTAGGAGCCAAGCAGTTCTCTGAGAATAGTGGACTGGCTGTTGAGTGTGGGGGTGGAATTTTGGATGACAACAGTGTACCGCCAGATGTAATGATCTGGTTCTTGAAATCTGTAGTTTGGAAATGTTAAAGAAACTGCTATCCTAGCACTTGATGGCTATAAGCTGATATTGTGTCACTTCTGAGTGGAAGGAATATAAGGTTTCTTCACCTTCTAACAAAGTGCCACAGACTTTGGAAAGGCAGCGGCAGACAGACCTAGCCCGTGTCAAAGCATATATATTCACAAAAACCATCACTAAGGGGTTGTCATGTTATTACTATTGACCTTAGGAAAAATAATTGAACAAAAAATGTTTTTATCAGAGTTAAAATAGATAGTTCCCTCAGGGAACTAAAACTTAAGGCAGATAACATTTCAAAGTGTGTTCAGTCACCCTAGAGTTCCCTTGCTCAATAAGTTCATTTCTTTAGCCCTACTTCTATGATATGGCTGGGTATCATAGAATATCACTATCTCATAAGACTTAATATTGCAGGTGATTCAAAGACCCACTTTTCATAGAAATGGAAAAATAAATGGGGGATATAAATAAATAGTAACATAATACATTCTCCCCTACACACCATGGCATACAGATATAGTATATATGTAGGGCTTAAAGGTAGTTTATTTTTCTTTATTCTCTCTCTCTCTCTCTTTCTCTCTCTCTCTCTCTCTCTCTTGCTTTCTCTCTCTCTCTTTCTATATGTATATATATATATGGATATTAATTATGTTACCATTTATCCCATATCACATAGACCCCTGTGTGATAAGTAGTAGAAGAGACATCTTCAAGGAGGTCCATAAATAGATTCTCATGTAGTGAGAATCCAATGTACTTGTGATATAGCTTAACTGCTACATTGGTACAGTGGATATTAAAAGAGGTGGAGGAATGGTTCAGGTGTATTATGTAAAAGCTCTTTGGAAAATTTATGGACAGATGTGGATTTATTTTATATAGGATGAAAAGGCTTGAAGGGATTTCAGTATTCTCTATGGGAGGAAAGGGCTTGGAATATATTACCCAAAGTCCTTTTCCTTAATTTCTAGATATTTTGATTCTAAGAAAGACCAGTGTCAATGAGATTACAAATTTATTTAAGTAACAATTTATCTAAGTACCAAGTGATGAAAAGGGAAAGGGTACATGAAAAAAGTATCCAGGATGGGGAGTTCTCATGGAATCTCACCTCAGAGGGTCCCATCCTTTCACCTGCACAAAAAATGTTTTTGTATCTTACTCTACAAAGTGCCATTATACTTTATTTGAAGACCTCTGATGAAGGGAAAAATATTATATTTTAAAGTAGCCAATCCCATTTCTTGGCTTATACTAATTGTTAGTAAATTTGTGTCTTTTTTATCTTTTACTCATTACTACTAGTTTGATCCTCTGGGACCAAACACAAAATAGACCTTCACCTACTTGAAAACAGCTTTTCTTCTCTTAGCTAAACTTGTCAGTGCCTTCAACTGACTCCCATGGTGTGCCTCCTGAGTTTCATCACTATTCTCATTGCGCTTCTCTGGACATAATTCATTTATAAAATGTAGTGAGAAGAATCTAGGTAGTGCAGTGAATAATAGAGTATCAAAACCCAAATCAAGAAGGTTCATCTTCCCAAGTTCAAATCGAGCCTCAGACACTTAGTAGTTGGAGGACCCTAATCATGTAACTTAATTCTGTCTGCCTCAGTTTCTTCATCTGTAAAATGGAATGCAGAAGGAAATAACAAACTACTGCAGTAACTTTACCAAGAAAACCCCCTTGTAGGGGGTTTGGAGGGTTACAAATTGTCGGACATGATTACTAACATGACTAAACAGCAGCAGCAGCAAAATGTGGTGACAAAGTATTTCTGAAATAATTTGATGAAGGTAGAATATTTACCTCCCTATAGTTGTGGTCATTATATTTATCTCAATGTCACCTAAGATTGCAGTAGTCTTCTTGGCAGCCATATAATGCTGATAACTGATATTAAAATCTATAGCTCATTAAGATTTTTTACATTTGTTTTAGACAAACTGCTGATTAGACATATTCTCCCAACCTTTATCTATAAATTAATATATTTTAATTAAAACTTTTTATTTTCAAAATATGTGCAGTTTTCAACAGTCACCCTTGTAAAACCTTGTGTTCCAGTTTTTTTCCTCTCCCTAACTCCTTTCCTAGATGGCAAGTAATACAATATATGTTAATCATGTGTATTAATTAATATTTTAAAGAAATTAATTGTAAATAAGCTCCTTGAGGTTAGAGTATGGTTTCTACATCTTTTTACTTGTTTTTCATTCAAGCTTCCTAATAACAGTGAGCCCTTAAGTAGATACTCAGTAATAAATGTTGAACTGTATTGAACTGAATTGGAACCAACAGATTTTATTAAAAAATTGGGATTCTAAATGGGGTTCAGAAAGAACATATTTCCCTTCCCCTCACACTCTCATCATCTCGCTGTAACCTGGGCAAGTCATTCTCTGCTTAATTTTCTTATTCGATAAACTGGAAGCAATAATATCTTTGGCACAGAAGGATTAAAGATGTGAGGATTAATTAGCAATGTTTGTAAGTGCTCTGCAGGAAAAAAAAATGCTGGGTAAGTAATGGGCTCTTCAACTTTTAGGTGGATGTCAATTGTTACTTCAATTGTCTTCATTCAAATCGAGGTGCCTGCCATATGTTAGACTATGTCTTCTCATTAGTTCAACTGCAACCTGCTTGGAAAATTACCGTAGGCTGACATGAAGAATGTTTCTCCTCCCTCCCAGAGTCTCATTTGGTTCCAAATTTAGAACTTTCCCTTTCTACACCCAGTGACCTTGGAATCACAACACGTTGTGTCTATGAGATACAAATCGAACTTGGGTAGCACAATTTGGTAAGGGGCTTTAAGACTGTTGGGGGCCCCAGTACAAAAATAGTTTCATAAGCAAAATAAACCTTTGTGTAGCCAACTCTTAATTATTTGAGTGCAGATGATTTATGTTGTCAATTATTTGTAATCAGTATTTTGTCCATTCTTTATTTTCTAATATGTCTATCTCACTTCTGAGCTGCTCTTTCCATTCCTCCTTTATGTCTTAGTGATAAATACATATATACATATTTATACATATATTATTATATATTATACATATATACATATATTATATATATAATATACATATGTATATTATGTGTACATGTATAAATATATATATGTATATATAGAGATTTAATATTACTTCAGCATAATAATCAGGATGACAAAAATCACAATTCATTCTACAATAGAAATAATTTTTGGTTTATCAGAATCCTTCTTTCCTCCAAAGTTCAGCTCAAGAAAGGCTCCCTGCTTGAGTCCTTTCCTGATTCCTCTAGCTGGTAATCCCTTCCCACCAAGTTGTTTTGCACTTATTTTACATAGACTTTATACATATTTACTTATATGCATGTTGTCATCCTGCCAATGTAAACTCTGAGGGTACCGGATAGTCTTTGTTTGTTTTCCTATGCCCAGTCCACAGAATAACACCTTGCACATGGTAAACACTTAATAAATGTGTAATTATTGGCTTGATTGATTCTATATCAATTTATTGTGCTTGACATCATATAGCTTAAATTTAATAGTTTGTATATCATTAAACTTTATGCAGATATAAGATATGTCAACAGAGAAAAAAACCATCTGAGAAATCCTCCCAAACAGATAAACTTGCTTTATTTAAAAACTTCTACTTGATTAACAGATTGTTAAAATTATTCTCTCCAAGTCTGATGATGCAAATAAGAAATGTCATAAAGGGATATGATTCAAATATTTGATATCATGGTTGACGAATGAACGCTTACTCAAGTTCCAGTAGTAAGAAGGGGGAATACTCTCAAAAACTCAAGAATATTTTATTTTGATTTGTTACTTTAAAAAGTATCATAAAATTTATATATTCACAAGTACAATTTTAGTGCACATTTGTATAGTTGTGGGTTTGTGGTTCTACTCAATGAACCTGAGATATCGGGTGGGGAATGCCATTTATACATATTTCCTTCAGGAAATTCAGGTGAACATTAATCTGAAAGATTAAGTGATTCCCCAGTGGTCTCTGAGATGGCACATTTCAGAAGACTTGGAAAGCAGCAGTATGTTGGCGAATGTTTAACAACCATTTTTTTGATACACTTTTAAGTTCAATTGACATTATTGGCATTTTTTCCACCACTTTCAGGTATCAACACTCATAAAATTTCCTGTAAGTACTTACCAGCCTGGTTGGAGCTGGCTCTAATACGCCCCTGCTATATCCAAATACCCCAAGTATTCTTAACTCCCAGGCAATCCTCCTCCTATAAACACCCAAAAGCACCAGTATCATGTATAACATAGAGCTTAATGTTCTCCTTATGAAAGGAAATACAAAGGTCTTGAAAATTAAAGCTTTTTTAATTCTCAAAAGGAAGGAGTTATACAAGTACACAAGAGTGTTTTGTCATTCAGTGCATAAAAACAGATGTTCCTTGTGCTTAAAAAAATTATTGAAATGTTTACAATGCCTAATTGGAGAATTTCAGACATGAGATGCTTTTCAATGGAAGAGAACAATGAAAGCAGAATCTATACAGCTAAAGGCATGAACTCTCAAAATAAAAACAAACACATTCCTTGCTTAATCCAGTTCCTTTCACATTCATTGTCCAATTATTTATAGAAATAATTAATGTATCGAGAAGAAGGTCCTTGATTGACAACTTGAAGTACATGGAAATTCATTTGAATTTAGAATAATATTTTAAGCTTCTGGATGAAGCTAAAGTACCATGCAAATGGTTTTAGAGTTGAGTTGTTTTCAAGATCTGGTATACTTGAAGGAGTTTTAACCCCACTAGACATTAGTCCAAATGCTTAAAATAATTATATTTCTAATGGTGATTTTCTTTCCCTCCCCCCCATTTACTCTTTCAGAATACAGATGCCAATTCAAATGTGAGAAAAAGAACCAATGTACCAGCTCCATCTGATGCTGATGTTGGCAACAGAGCGGAGACTGGAAGCGTGTCAACGGGAACTTCTGCAGAAGCTCAGGGGCCTTCTGGCACCACATCACAATCCTATCTGGCTTCCAGTCCCAACCCATTCAGTCGGGTGAATGCAGCTGAGACGATCTCTGCTGCTCGAGCTCCTCCTCCAGCTCCTCCATCCACTCCCACGTTAACTGGGTATGTGTCCCAGCTGGTCTCCACCGTCTCTCCAGCTAAGCGTCCCGCATTTGGATCAAGACTGAAACAGGTCCAAACCAAGGTCAATACTTTTGGATCTTCTGCAAAACCGCCGGCTGTCACACCTTCCCCGGCTCCACCACCTTCAGGCTCTGGCACGAGTAAAATAGACAAATACGCCCGTATTCTCTTCCCTGTCACATTTGGAGCATTCAACATGGTCTATTGGGTGGTCTACTTATCTAAGGACCCTATGAAGAAATCTGAAAGTCTAATGTAGTGTTTTTGTTTTCTTTTTTTGCTGCTATGTAGTAGTTTCCTTAACAATAATGCACTTAGTGCAGGGTACCTTTTAAACTTTTTTAAAAAAGCAAAACCATTCCTTTCTCTTGAAATGAAAGCTTTGTATATGTTCTTTAATGCTATACGTGTAATATATTTATGCATACATCATATATATATATGCCAATTACTGAGAGAATTAACTCCTCAGTGAAAAGAAAATGATTTCTTCCCCTTTCCCAAATGGCAATATAGAAGAAACGTATGTTAAATTTAGAAGAAAATCAAAGCTTAATTGTTCAAAAGCCCCCTTGGGAAGTTTCGACAAGGGGCACCGGGCTGTCATTCACTGAAATCTGAAAATGGGTATTGGCGTTTTAGAAATATTCATAGTGTTTCTGGTGGGATTCCCCTTAACCAGATGCGTATATGTGAAATCACATGCAGTGACCTTTCAGAAACTTCTTAGTGCCTGTGAGAAAAGGATTTCTCCTGTTAGACCAATGTAGGGAAAAACATAAACATATATAGTGACTAGCTGAAAAAAAAATTCCCTGATGCACCAGTGCACATGGGGGAAAAACAACACGTTTACTCCTCATTGGAGCAACCAAGATGTGATTGCATCAGCTAGGAAATTCTTTGGTGCTCCAGTGAATCTGTGATCTCACTGATGTGGGTATTCCCTCCACTGAGGTAGATCTCAGCCCCTTCATACCTGCCATGAATAAAAATACAGCACATTTGTCAGGAAAAGTATTTCTTCTGAAAAGAGCACACCTTTAAACTCATCCAGGCAATGAATGTATTGCCCTATCACCATCTTATGACAATTAGTGTGAAGAATTGCTTTCTGAGCAGAGAAATACTTGAATTTATCAAATGAAGTGAATGTCCTAACTACGGCAAGACTTGAGCATCTGGTTTCCCCAGTGTTGAATTCTCAGGAAGCGATCAAGTCTATCTCTTTTCAATCAGCGTGGACAAGTGCCAGGATGGAAATTCTTTCCACCAGTGTAGATCTCCAAGTAGGTCTAATATAGTTTCATAGAGAGAAGCAAACAGAGAACGGACTTGACTTTCCTAGGGTCACACAGCTAGGATATGTCAGAAACAGAACTTATATCCTGAGTTTCCTGATTCCAAGGGTTCCATTGACTATACCACACTGACTCTTTCTAGAAGATAGACTGATTTTAGAGTGTGCACTTATATAGGTGGTAAGATGTACAAATATATGAATAGCTGTTGTAGTTGGAACCTAAAAATAGCAAAACATGGAAAGACAGCTCGCCCTGGGTTGCACTGTTGGTATAAATTTACCATATTCAGCAATGATACTGAATGTCAAATCTGGACACTCTGGCCCTTGACAAATCAGACATGGACTCAGTCAACTAATTTTTCTTTGCACCCAAGGCCTTATAAAAGGTGACTGAATTTTATGAGGAGTGAGCGAATAGAAAGAAATGGCTGAAATAGGTTCGAGTCACCCGTTTCATGGTCTTCTCTTGGGTCTATTTCACTATGTGGGTTGGCAAAAGGCTGTATTATTGGAGAGATTAGATAATTTTGATGAAGTCTTTGAATTTAAAATAATTTCAAAGGAATGTGGGTGAAATAACAATTCAAAGGCATGGGCAGGGTTTAATTTACATATTTAGGAAGTTTAAAGACTTTTTAGCAGGGAAATCTTTTTTTCTTTTCCAGAAGGTAGCCTTGACAATTTAATTGAATGTCTTCTATACAGTCATGGGGCTCAGAGCATCTATGTCTGCCTTGGTATGTTTTCACTTCTCTCCTGTTCTCTCCTAAAAAATCACTCACAGGCATAGGAGCAGAGTTTTCCTCACAGTATTTAGGAACGTTCTGCTCATAGGATCCTCCACAAAAATGAGATGGATAATTTCTTGGCATAAAACTGCTATTGCATTGTCAGTCTTATCACTTGTGCTTCAAGAAGATCTTGATATTGGCCATTACTGAAAAGGACATATATGGAACTTCTACTTTTTGATGTTATCAAAATGAATATATTCCAGAGCATTTTTCTACATCATATATAGCTATACAAATATATACATATGTATACCTACACAACACATATATTCAACTAGAGAAATGTGAATAATCTACAGGTTTCTCTCTCAGCATCCGCAAGAACATATAATAAATACTCAAATATTATCTTCTTGAATTATCATATTGTTCATCTTTTTATAAAGGGACAAAACTCCTGGATCTGGAGATTTGAAAACTTGAGTTCAAATCTAGCTTCAGACACTTACTGGCTGTGTGACTGTGAGCTAGTCACTCAAATTCTGTTTGCCTCAGCAAAATAAATGAACAAATATGAGATATTTCTGGTGGTGAAAAAATGCTTAACTTCATAGTTGCAAAGAGATAACTTTTGGGGATTTAATTATGAAAAAAATAAGGAAAGACCCAACATAATACAGTGGAAAAATCGATGGAGTAAAACAGGGACAATACCCCTTGATGTACCTAACAAGCTTTTGAGGCTATTGTTAAGACAGTGTTTTGCAAACCTTGAAGTGATATAAAAATAGGAGTTATTAACTTTTTAGTAAAGAATGGATTCTCTTTGTTTACTTTCAAGCCCTTCTTCTTATGATGTCATCTCACCATTTTTCCCTATCTCTCACTTATAATCTTGGGCAGATTTTAGGTTACCCAAAAAGCCAGAATTGATATAAATGGATCCAATTGAACTCATATTGTATCCTGTACAAAACCATAATTCTTGTTTTAACATAACCAAATCAAAGATCATACATGGATTGGAATAAGACTATTAAGATCATTAAGAAATCTTTATGGGACCATTGTGGAGGGAGGTGAAGAATTCAAATTTAACAAACCTATGAAGAGGTGGCACACTATATTGTATAGGGTGAACTGGGATTTAAATTTCTGAGTCTCTGACACATGTATCCTGCTTTTGATATGTACTAACTACAAAGCTATGGAAGTCATTTTATATTGTCCCAGAAAATGCTCTGAGAATATAAATTCCAAAGACCTTGTTTTTCTTATTGGTGATAAGCTTTTCCACAATGGGAATTTCCTATACTTATCCAATGCAATTATGATTATAGATGTCTTCTCTGTCCACCCCCCTCAAAAATGTACTTATACGTTGTATATACACAATTGGGAGTTATTATTAATTTTGGATTATAATCAGAATGACTAGGAGTCAACAGATAGGAGATTTAGTTCCAGCTCTGCTACTAATATAGCTGACATTTATGTAATTCTTGGAAATTTATAAGGTGCTTTGCATGATACTATTTCACTTTACCCTCCTTGCAACCTTATTAAGTAGACATTGAATATATTATTATATCTATTTTTTATTAATGAAGGAATAAAGCAGTTAGAGAGGTGAGGGAAGTTGTATTCCACAGAGATGGGCATGAAGTTCTAATTCTCCAGAATCCATTAGGTGGTAGAGAAGTAGAATGTTGAATCCTGTGGACTCAATTGTCCAAGATTCCAGAGGTAAGCACTATTATTCCAATTTATGGTAATCTGAGGCAAATAGAAATTAAATGATTTGCTCAGGATCACACAGGTGTGTCTAAGGCTGGACATGAACTCAGGTCCTCAAGTGCCCTCATTTAGCATTCTATTCTCTATGTTACCTACTTAGTCATCAGGATGGTACTTTGGGGAGAGTGCTGGATTTAGAATCAGTGTGGAGTTCTAATCTTGACCCAAATGGTTAATTTAGGATTAGTCGATCAAGTAGTTGATTTAGTCATTTACCAAGTCACTTAGGCTTAGTTTCCTAATCTTTTAAGGGAGGATGTTAGAGGAAAAGTCATCTAAAAAGTTGTCTTTGTTTCTATCGTGTTATAATTTGATACCATAAATTTGCCCACTAATGAAGTAATGATTAAACCTCTGCATTTTATAGTGTTTAAAGTTATCAAAATATTTCCTACACCATATTTCATTTGATCCTCTTCATTTTTCTGTAGGTATCAAAATCCTCATTTTACAAATGAATAAAATAATATTCTCGTTAAGACTGTGTAACATAAGATATATAAAGTAATGAAAAGTTGAGATGTTCATCTTATTTGAGAAATAGGGCTGAAAGAGGATTTACAAAGTCTTTTCCATTAGTCAAGAGGACGTTGCCATCAGCAGCTTTCAAAGTTAACAAGGCTCGCCAAAGTTCTGACTGGCTTGTCTTTATCATCATGTGTTCTCCCCCAGTGGCCAAGTGCATTTTTTGCACTGTATTACCCGCCCCCCTCCATGAAAATAGCAAAAAACACCCAGACTAAGAATCATAAAACAGTTTCTAGTTCCATTTTGCCACTTAATAGCTTTGTGATTTTGAGCCATCACTTCTTTGGCCATTAGTTTTTTTTTTTTTTTTTTTTCATCCATAAAATGAGAGCTTTCCATTTTGCTTTTCCAATTAAGTAGCAACAAATCTTTTCCCTCTAGCTTTCATTAACAAGGGGAAGAATATCTTCAAAGACTCTTTTTCTAGCCATCCTCTAGAAGCAGAAAAGCTATAAAGAGAGAAAATGATAGAAAAGAAGAGGGAAAGAACCACAAAGAAAATATAGGCAATAATTAGAAAGAACTAATTTCTATTAGGCTGGAATGAACTAAGGAGCCATTAAAAATCAGGTGGAGTTTAAATTGAATAGGCATGTAATGAAAATTTTGCCTTAAAACTCTAGGCAAAGCTTTTTCCAAAATCTGTTAGTGGGTCAGGGTTCTGAGTGCATCTGATGCAGGCACATACTTGTAGTCAGACACGGTAATCTAATGTTAGAGTCAGTCAGACCTTGGGATCACATTCTGCTTGTGACATTTAGGATCATAAAATCATAAATTTAGAGCTAAGAGGTATCTTTGAAAGGGAAACCAATAAAGAAGTGTTAAGGGATTTTCCAAAGGTCAAATGAGAAGTTAGTAATAAAGATGGAATCTGTCAATAACCCCAAACCCAGCAACAGCGCCTGGCACAGAGCAGGCTCTTAATAAATGCCAGTTTACGGACAACTGACTTTCCATTGTGTCATAATGCCCCATGCTAGCACTTACATCTTTTTATGCCTCAGTTTCCCTGCCTGACAGAATAAGATCAACTTTCTTACTGTATTCTTGTTGGGAATCAGATGACACAACATATAGAAAGTTCTGTTTATAAATCTTAAGGTTTTATATAAATCATAATTATTCCTGAATGTGACATTTCAGTGATTAGGGGGGCTACCTTGCTACATTAAACTAGCTGTAATTTCATCATCATGGATAAACCCTCCATTTTTTCCCTGGTCCTATGTGACTCTTTTTGTTGTTGCTCATTCTTATCTGTCTTTTAATGAAAATTCTCCATAACAGATCTATCAAGTGTACTGGAGGTCTTCTCTTAATTATTTTATTTCTTGAGAGTGCTGCTATAAGAGTTGATTTAAACAGATTCTGATTCTTGGTGAGTGATCCATTTCATTTTCTAGCTATCTCCTTGATGATATCACTAAACATTCAACAATCTTTTATAATTGAAAAAAAAAAAAACCTCCCTATACTTTCTTTAATTTGATTATCACAACAGTCTTCTGGAGGTTGGTGATAACTGACTTTTCATTAGCATTTTAAGGTTTACAAAGCACTTTCCTTACAACAAACCAATAAAGCAGAAAATGTAAAGACTATTTTACTGATGAGGACACTGAGGTTTGGGGAAGTTAAATGTCTTACTCCAGGTCACACAGATAGCAAAGATGAAAAACCAGAGCAGAGGGTGAATATGGTTAGGAAGGAAGGAAGCTCATTTATTTTTTTTACCTTATTCTCCTAGGATTTACCATTTCTACATTCTTCCTCTCTGCCCAATCTCTGCAGCTTTTTCCTTTCATTATTTCCTTAAAAGCACCTTTCCTTCTTTTTCTCTCATTTGTAGATTTCTTTTGTCTCCTATTTATATTCTCATGTCCTTCAATTTATTAGCATTCTAATGAGGGCAAATACCTTTAATTATAAGGAAAAAAATTTAAAGCTGAAGTTTCAATAATAATCAGCCATTCAGGAAACTAGAATAGATTGAAATATAATAATAAGGACAGCTCAGTGATGAATACATATGCACATACTTTTCATGACTCTGTTCATCACTGATTATTCTAGTTACAGCTGAATGAGGACCCTGAAGTCCTTGAGAGAAAGGCAAATTGAGAACAAAAATGTATACATTTTTGATAGAAGTGACAGGTGAAAAGGAAGTTGTAACATTAGAATCTGAATTTCAAAATGGAGAAATAAAATTATGTAAAAGGAATCCATTCATAAATTCAAGTTTCCTCCCCTTGAAATATATTCCCTGACTGGAAGGAATCCATTATGTGGTTCTTTTTTTCAAATTTTTTGCCATTGCTCATAACACTGCTGACATGGTCATTCTTGATTAAGGGGAAAGTCAGGATTAATAAATTATACAATACAGTCAACTCTGCATTCATAAACAGCTTGTAATTCTCTAGATTATACTTAATGCAGTATTTCTAATTTTCAGTGAAGGACATTTGCTGTCACTTATTTGCATCTAATAGATGGTATAAGCAAGAAAGCATATTGGAAGGAAGCCCCCAAAGTGTAGATAAACTTTTTTTGCTTGTAAAAAAAGACACATAGCAAATGTTTAGGGAAAATGTACATAAACAAAACATCATATTAGCTTGTGAGATAATTTAGTGTTACAGCTAGGGGGCTAGAGGTAGAATCAGAAAGATCTGGATTAAAATGCTGCTTCCATCATTTATTGGGTGAGAGGCTTTGGTCACATCATTTAACTTCTCTATGTCTATTTCTTCATCTGTAAAATGAATGGAGGGGACTTGGTGCTTTCAAGGTCTTTTCTAACTCTAACTTTATAGATATAAAGAGATGGAATGACTATCTTAATATTATTTTTCTCTTAAGCTTTTTTCTTTTTTTTTTTTTTAAATAATTTTTTATTGACAGAACCCATATCTGGGTAATTTTTTACATTATCCCTTGCACTCGCTTCTGTTCCGATTTTTCCCCTCCCTCCCTCCACCCCCTCCCCCAGATGACAAGCATCCTATACAGGTTAAATATGTCACTGTATATCCTAGATACAATATATGTGTGTAGAAGTGAACAGTTCTTTTGTTGCACAGGGAGAATTGGATTCAGAAGGTAGAAATAACCTGGGAAGAAAAACAAAAATGCAGTTTACATTCATTTCCCAGTGTTCTTTCTTTGGGTGTAGCTGCTTCTGTCCATCCTTGATCAATTGAAACTGAGTTAGATCTTTCTTTCTCGAAGAGATCCACTTCCATCAGAATACATCCTCATGCAGTATTGTTGTTGAGATATATAATGATCTCCTGGTCCTGCTCATTTCACTCAGCATCAGTTCATGTAAGTCTCGCCAGTCCTCTCTATATTCATCCTGCTTGTCATTTCTTATAGAACAATAATATTCCGTAAGCTTTTTTCTTTTAAAAATCATTTTCCTTTGTATTTTAGCCATTCTTTACAGATCATTTCTTCTCAGTAAAATCCATTAGTCAAAAAATTTACTTTGGCTGTTCTTCCATAAATTTTAGGGATTAATGGATCATAGGTACATTATAATCCAGTAGCCACAAAACCTTAGGTAGCAATCAATGATGGAAGTTCTAGTGTCCAAATCAGTCTACTTTGCTCCATTTAGATCAATCTGATGTATTCTGTTCAGCTTCGGTTACCGTATTTAAAAGTACCTGGTGAATCCTGAGAAAACTCACTTAACTTCCTAGGACCTCTATTTATTCATTTGTTTACTGAGAGAATTGTAGTAAATATTTCTCCAAGTTCTTCCCAGCTCAAAATGGATAATGTTGAAATGGAAAAGGATGAAAATAATGGTTATGATGAAAAAATAAAGGATATTAACAAGTTTAAGGTGAGGGGATGAGAGTAGGTTAAGAATACTCCAAATCAAGTTAAATAAGAAACATTTGAGCTTATGAACAATAATCATAAGGAAAACAAACAAACAAAAAAGGTCTGACTGGATTTACCTGATCTTACTAGACAGAATTTGACTAACTGTAAATCCCTAGAGCATTGGAGATTTTAATGATTAGAGCTGTCAAATGGAAGATCATATCCTATATGATTTTGAGTTTCCTAACACTGGAGATATTCCAGTATGAATTAGATGACTACGTATGTCATTGAAAATGTTGTAGAGGACATTTTTATATCATGTTGAGGACTGGATTTCACAATGTTCTTTTCAACTGCACAACTCTATTATTCTATGACTTTGAGGTTCTAAACTACCTTTAGAAATTTATATGGGATTTCTATTGCCATGTGCTAGTATTGAGATGGAGAAGTACACGGAGCACAGTAGACTAAATGGAGCACAGGTGGCAAATAGCATGACTACATTTAAATACACACATATACGTGCTATATAAATATATATGTACATATATATGAGTGTGTGTATGTATACACATATATACACACATACACATTCATAAAATACTTTTTTTTTCAGAAGCAACTGGGGCACATATAAATGCATATATTTGAGTAACATTGGTTTTTGTACTTTGTTTCAAACTTCTCCATTTGGGAGTAACGCTCTATGGCTATTTTTATGAGAATTTGATGATCTTGGAAACCTACTTCAGGTGGGTTTCACCATAGATATGATTCAAATCCTAGCATATGAGTCATCCATAGAACTCATGACATTTAATTATTTGTTTTCATCTTCAAAAGACTATTTTATTGGAGGAATAATTCTTTCACTGATGCAGATTGTAACCCTTCCATAATGTAATAGCTAGTCTTAATTGTTTTCAAGTTAACCTAAGGAACAACCCTCTGGTCATGAATTCCTGGGAACTTAGATGGGTCAGTGCTAAGATGGCAGAAATATTCCAGCACTTGATTTTTACTGAGAGAGTTTTTAAGCACCTGGGATAATCACCTCACTACGAGGAAGCATGAAAATAGGATGTGATTGGTAAACATCTCATTGAAGTTCAGTAGGTCCAATAAAGAAGTTAAAGGCCCCATTGATCTATCTGTAATAAGGATAGTTTTTGACATATTATTCAGCGTGAACATTCCAGGAATTCAGAATGCTTACCTTCACCTGCATGAAATGCAAAGTGTTTCCTAATTTGTGGAATTAAAATGAACTTCAACACCCCTCAGATTAATCTTCCATTCTTCTTTGTAAATCACAAACTTGAAAAGCTTTTGTTATGTTATTAATCTTCTCATCATCAAAGTCAAAATGAATAATGTATTTTTGAGGCAGAGATGCATTTGGTACAGCCTGTGCTTCATTGTTTTTGTTCACTTTAGATGAGAGGTATGTCCTTTGGGTGTGATGTTTAAAACATAAGTACATTGGTATCTGGAACTCTATAGGGAGTTCAGTATTGCCACAAAATAATTAAGCATTTCTGTACCCTGGCATGTTGCATGGAGGAGTGCATAGTAAAAGGATTTTAATTTGAAAAATAATATCCCAGAGAAGTGGTCATTCAATCTCCGCTTGCAGGCCTTCAATGACAGAGAAATTAGTACTCTAAAATAGTTCATTCAATTTTAGTCATATGTAATTATTAGAAAATGTTTCTTTATGTTCACTTAAAATCCACTTCTCTACTTTCCACCCATTATTCTCACTTCTGCCCTTTGGAGTCAAGTAAAATAGATTTAATCTTTCTTCCACCAGACATTGATTTCACTGTTGAAACTCCATCCTTGTCATCATTAATCTCAGCTTTTATTTATATCCAACTCCCTCCAAGTTCTCTGCAGCCTCAAATCTTATGTTTGTCCAGGTTGGCCTATTAAAAGAATGAATGGCCACTGGTAGATGTGTGTGTCCCAAATTGGAAGTTAAGAACATATGGCCAATTAGAGCCAAAGGTCCACTAGATCTGAGGTCTTATAGAGTGAGATTTGGGTCACTTAGTATCAGAATCAGATAGCATCTATCAAGTTTGTCTTATATTTTCTAATTTGACAACCAAAATCCAAGGAAATAAGACTGGGATGAGCGTAGAGATTCAAAGTAAAACTGAATTGCTATAACTGAAGATGAAAATGCCCTTCTGAAAGCTCTGATAACAAAAAGAGGGTGAAAAGTGGAAAAGAAGCATATTTAATAGCCAATCTAGAAATTCAACCATTATTTCTTTGAAGAGACGAAGCACACTGTGACCTGTGACAGTAGGGGAGTTTTCTGTTACATTTAGAAACATAAAATAAAACATCTTAAATGTATATTTATCTCTGGTGGCTAAAACAGCTAACTTTTCCGTTGGCATATGAAGTGATTAAAATATGACCTTTTTCTCTAAAGAACTCATACCTGAGTAGAATAGTGACCACAGAAAACTGACTATAATTTTCTCCTTTTAGAAAATAAGCACACATTTTTAGTAGCACAATTTTATAATGTATGAGATGATGCTTATTCTTCATGCTATTGTATATGGAGCATTATTTGACTAAATCTATTTCACACCATATGAAATTGCTTGATGAAGTATAGCTTTATGCTTTGACCTTAAAAATCCATATTATTCTTTTCAATCTTTAAAAATGTAAAGCCTGTTCCACTCTGTAATGAACAAAGCATTGAAGTTTGTTTTTTCAAACCATCAGCAACCTCAGTGACATCTCACTGATTGTAGAGGGCAGATCTTGGACCACGGGATGACCATTACAAAGTAATAGTTTTTTTATTTATCACAAATTTTTCCCAAATTAGTCATCAGAAAGGAAAACTGTATTATTAGAATGATCAGAAGCCAAGGAGACTGAGTGACCATATTTGAAGGCCATTGGTCAAACTTTTGGGTGAGGAGTGGATGAAATGATCTCTGAGGTCTTTTAATTCTAAGATTTTATGAGTCTGCTTATTACAGCTGTCTAATTCTCCTTAAATAGAAAATCTACCAGAAACTTCCTCTCCAGTCCCTTCACTGTAGACTCTGACCTAATATAGCAATGAAGAAAACTCTTACAGTTAAAATAACATCCTGTTCATGAATTCACTCATATACATACATGCATACACATACAGAAGTATCAAAGAGAAAGAGAAATAGATTCAAAAATCTGGTTATTTTAGAAACTTAAACTTGTTTAGCTTCATGCAATTCAGAGCTAAAAGGAATGTTTATTTCAATCCCTCGTTTTAAATTTTAGACTCAGAAAGATAAGTACATTTGCTCAAAATATATCAAAGGAGAGGATGTATTTGAACCCAGTCCCTCTGATTCCAAATTCAGAGCTCTCACTACTATACCACATTGCCTCTGTTGTTTGAGCACCTTTATGGGAGAAATGACATATAATGAATTTTCCACTGATTGGAATGAAGAAAATGCTTATGTTAACAGATTTTGAAGTGGTTTAATAAGCTGTGATCTTGTGGGGCTACTTATTTAACATTTAATTTTTCTGTATCATGAATATCTGCACATTCTGAAAAGAAACTTGTCTGATAAGAAAGGCCATATCAAATTGTGACTATAACCATCCATTGTAGTTTACTGATGTCAATAAATTTCTCCACTAACTGTTCTTAAGCACTTTATGTAGTTATTTTGGATCAGTCCTGTGATTTCAGCAATAGAAGAACTGCCAAGAAGAAGCTTCCTCTATTAAAGAAGAGCAGTACCTTCTTTGTAATTTATGTTACTTGAGGGATGATTGGCAACGTGAGGACACAAGGAACTTCTTGCTTAGGGTCTTGCTGTGAGGATGTGGCAAAGATAAGGCTGGAATGGGGGTCTTCCTGTCAATTTCACACAATACTAACTCACTCATTTTCATCTGGCACATGGAAAATGACATCATGATTTTTCCATTGATTTGGATTCTATTAATATTTACACACATACATGTTGGTACATATACCTACATAGATATACATCCATATCTCTCTTCAAGGTCACATTCAATAGCCACCTTGTCACAAGCAGATTCTTGAAAGGGCTCCATCAGCCTTATGATGGATGCTAATCTGTGTCACAATTGATTAAACCACTAATACAATAATGTAATTGTCAAGATGCCCCCTCTGTGCATTAATCAGCGGAAAGCTAAACAAATTGGGACATTTCCGTAACAGAAGCACAATCAAAGAGAAGACATAAGTTCCTACAGAATTCTGACACCTTGTTTGGCTTTTCCTGTCTTCCCTACCTAAATTTCTCTTGTATAACTTCTCCTTTTTTGAGTCATGTGCCTTGCCTTGATTTCTATATTGAGGACACACAAATGTGCTCATTTAATACTTTTGTTGTGGTTGCTAATGGTAAGTATATGATTGGAAAAGCTCCTAAGACTCCTTAAACAGTTCAGAGGAGGAGAATAATAGAAATTAGATAAAAACAAGTCTCCGGATGGAATGGCAAGCTCTCCAAAGCCAAGAATCCTGGCTCTGCCATTTGTATCAAAATGGCCAGGTTGGGAAGCTGAATGTATTTCCTCAAGAAGTAACTGCTCATATTCACTTGATACCCAATGGCTTTATGAGATTTAATGCATCTCCACAAGGAAGACAATCTACTCTTCACACTCAAGTAAGATCAGGTCTAATATCTCCTTGGGTAGAAAAAGCAAACTAGAAAAAAACAAACTCTTGCCTTTCATTTTGATAAAGACAGACTGCACGGAGAATACCTCCTGGCCATTTCAGAAGTAAGCCATGCGCAGAATAAGAAATGACCTTTGGAGTCAGCATTAACTCAATGATTCAAACATTGTCTGGAAAATCAGGTCTAAATACTGGCATTGCCCAGAGAGGCCGAGAAATCTATAGTTTCTTACCCATTTTGAGATCTAGTATTAAAAAATGACATCTTCAATTCAATACAGATTTTCTGTTAATATCTGATTTCATTAATAAGATAAAACTCCTAGAATTTCAATAAATAAAGCCTTTATTTGAAGGATGTCATTTTTAGTCATTGTCTTAGATGTAACCTATGTCAGCATTCAGAAAATGGCTTTTATTTATATATGCTTTCTTTACAATGACAATTTGCTTATTTCAAAGAAATTCTAGTTAGGAAAATAAGATAAGAAAGGATACAAGCATAGTCAAAGTAGAAATAAAATTTTTTTTGTAGATTTAATGGCTTATTTAGAGAATACAAGAGAATCAATCAAGAAATCAAAACAACTTCAGAAAATTGCAAGATATAACATAAATTCTAACCATTTCTATATGATACCAGCAGTAATCAGCAGAAAGATAGAAAAAATTCCTTTTGAAATGGCAGAATGCATTTTATCTGCCAACAGAATGTATTTGTCTATCTATAATATAGTCTATCTACCAAGGTATACACAGAAGTTATATGAATACAGTTATAAAGCTATTTTGACTGTAATAGAGATATATTATTTAGAAAGATAGTATTGCTCATTGCCAATTTAAAACTAAAGGTAATAGTTTCTAGATTAATTTATTAAGTGCCAAAGAGTTAATGTGACAAAGCAACATGAAATAACAAATGAATCCATTTCTTTTTAGCAGCATTAGCTTATTATACAATAGTTTTTCTCTAACTACTTTTAAATCATTATTGTAGTTGTTTGTCCTTTGTTCTCAAAGAAGACCATGACATCAGGGAAGAGATGCCATGACATGCAAGTGAATTGGATTTCAGTGAGGGAGGGCTGGCAAGATCACCTGCCTCACTTTCCTCCCAGAGCCATCTGGATCCGGCAGCAAGATAGAGTAATATTACAGGAGGAAAATAATTCACTCCTGTTATCAAACACATGCTGCTGATAGTGCTTTTATCATATTATAAGCATACATGCATGAAATATGTCATGAAAACTTAGACAGAAGAGAGAGTCAAGTAAGAGATGGTGATTGACAGTCTCAGATATTGCAGAAAAATGAGTAATGATTGAGAAAAGACAATTAGGTTTGGTAATTAGAGGGTCAATGGTAACTCCGCGAGTGAAGTTGCAATTGAATGATAAGATCAGATGCCATAATACACTTATGAAAAAAGTTAAAAAAGTGGAATCATTGATTATAGGACTTCTCATGGAATTTACTGTGAAAAGAGAGGCAAGATATAAGAAGCTAGCTAGAGGGGATGGCCAGATCAAGTGAATATTTCTTAAGCATGATACATCAATGAATTAGTTAGCACATGGGAAAAAGGAGAAGATTAGTTAGGGAGATTTTAGGGGGTAGTCTGCTGGAGACTTGGCTTCTCAATGAATTATTCTACTCACTTCATCAGATATGTATTAAATACTTACCCTATGGTAGGAAAGTGGACATAGACGGTCACAAAAGCAGCTAACATTTTTCAAGACTTTAAAAAAAAACAAAGCTTCCAAGTTTTCTTTTATAGTCTTATTGATTTGTTTCTCTTTTTCTATAAAGTCTTGTATAACAAAAAGAAAGCATTATAATTATGCAAAACTATTTATTCAGTTAAATCAAAGTCACGGGACATTGCTCTAAACTGACTATATTTTATTAATTATCATTCCTGACTCCCTTGCCTCATAGGGACATGTGTGTAGATTTGTTAATCATATACATATATATATATATATATATATATATAACTGATTAACAAATATATATCTTGAATATATATGTGTGTATGTGTGTGTAATATATATATATATATATATATATATATATATATACACAAAACCATATCTGTGTGTATATGTGTATATATATATATATATATATAGAGAGAGAGAGAGAGAGAGAGAGAGAGAGATAAACACAGAGAGATATAGACAGAAAGAAGATGAAGAAGAAAAAGAAGAAGAAGAGGAGGGGGATTAGGAGGAAGACACAATAGACATGTAAATTATTTCTCTGTCTGTATTTTCTTTCCATATTTGTTTGCATATAGTTTTGAATCATGCATTGTACTCACTGTAAAATATTTGGATTTTACTTTCAAATTTTCCAAAATTTAAAAGTCTAAAAAATGAAGATATAATTGAGTCAGATATTTGAAGGGCTTTAAAGGACAGAGATATTTTAGCCCTTGGATTAAATAAAAGGCAAATTTTATAAATAATGTCATAAATTGGGATTAGCTATGAACTTAAATAATATATAGTGTGTATGATAGTACTCCACTAAGGAGACAAGGCATCTATTGAGGTCAGAAACCACTGGAGAGATAATCACTTTCCAGGTAGGTTGCAGAGAAGTAAAATTTGCACTCTGAGATTTTATGATTGATAATTTATTTTATAATGGATTTATATTGGGAACATGAAAGGCCATTGGGCTGGATTCTCTTCCTTTGTGGCTTAGTTGTGTTCCGTCGTATCTGACTCTTTGTGATCTCATTTGGGGTTTCCTTGACAAAGATCCTGGAATGGCATTACTTTCTCCAGCTCATTTTACAGATGAGATGCAGAGTTAAGTAACTTGTCCAGGGTATCAGAGGTAGCCTTTGCATATACTTGAATTCAGTTTTCCTGAGTCCAAATCCTCTGTTAAATCCATTATATCACCTTGCTTTCTAGGAAGGTACAAACACCATGACCTAAGGGACTCCTCATGAGACACAAAGGAGCAAAGTTGTTCCAGTGGAGACATTCCATAGACCAACGGAAAAATGTCTTACTCTAGGCCTTCCTCCCTTTGGACAACATATAGTTCACATTTCCATCTATGGAACTTAAAGTTACAAGTGCTTTCTTTACATCAGCTTCACAAGGCAGGTATTGAAAGTATCATCCTTTTCTCCTACTGCCTCTTTAAGTCTGATAAAAGTAAATGATTTTTCTTAGGATGCCCAATCGATATGTGCTAAAGCTAAGACTCAAAAGTAAATCTTGCAAATCCAGGTTGAGAACTTCTTCTGTGACATCACAGCGCCTCTCTCTATAGTTTCTATTCTGCTTTGGCACAGTATCCCTGCATAACAACATTACATCCTTAGGATTAGAAGAGACAGAGAGCCAGAGATGTTCCTCCCTTGATAAACCCACAAGATACAAAACTTCTAAAGCTTACACCAGTCTGCTCTCCCAAATAATGCAATGGCATAATATTTTTATCTCCAGTAAGTGCTAATGTCATGGGAAATGCTTGCAATGAAAAAAAAAATGCTTCCAAACAAATCCAGAGGTTAATTTAGAGTATACACAAGTTTACCCAAAATACCTATATGGAGCTAATTAAAGGGAAAGCTAGATGGTTTGAATTTGAATTTGTGAGCCAAGTGTTCTATACACTTTAAGCTAATATATTATTCATTCAAAGATTTCTAAAATCAGTTGAGGTCAGCCCTTCCATTAAGCTAGTATTTGGTCAATTAAATACAAGTTTGAGTTGGGAGGCCTGCAGTTTAGATGAATGAAGTCCTTGTCAATCTATACCTTCACCTTATAGCCTAGTCATCAAGGTGGTTTGAATTCATAGGTAAAACTTTTGCATATTCAGGCCTCTTGAGCAATCAGATCAGCTTTACTGACTGCTGTAACTGGACAAATCTTTTAAAGAGCTAATTCTATTAGAAAAAGTCAAACTACTTGGATTAAATTGACAGGAAAATACAAGCAGACTCAGGCTTAAATTTCCTTCAAGTCCCCATTCAATTAATCGACATTGGATGGGATTGTCAGGATTCTTAAATCTAAAAAGTGGTTGTAGAAAGGAAAAGAATAGAATCATAGAATCTGAGTTGGAAGTTACCTCATGGGTTGTTCAGTTCAAACTCTTTCTAAGCAGAAATCTCTAAGAGATCCACTTTCAACATGAAAATGAAGGGAACTCTGTTCTGTACTCTAAACAGCTCATTCCACTTTGGGACAACTCTAATTCTCAGCAAATGTTTCTTTGTATCAAACCCAAATCTCCTATAAATTCCAGCTAATCATTGCTACTAATTTTCTCTAGGAACAAGTAAATTTAAGTTACTGACCCTCATATTCAGGTATCTTCATTTCTCTTTTTCCATTCTCCTAATCATATGCTCAATTATCTTTAAAAAACAACCTAATAATGGGCAGCTAGGTGGTGCAGTAGATGAGCACCAGCCCTGAAGTCAGGCGGACTTAAGTTCAAATCTGATCTCAGACACACTTCCTAGCTGTGTGATCCTGGGCAAGTCACTTAACCCTAATTGCCTCAGGGGGGAAAAACAACCTAATTTTTTTATTCTTTGTAAACTTGTAAAGTCTTATCATTCAGAGACCTTGAATTTTTAAAACAATGTTGTAACATTATGATAATCCAAACAGCAGGCAAGTATTAAACAGCAACTATGTGTCACATTGTGCTAATCACTGGGGATACAAAGACAAGAATGAGGTAAATCCATGCCTTTGAAGAGCTTATATTCCATATAATAATTATCAGTTCTCAGTGATTTCATTAACTTATTTAATAAATTCATATTAAGCACTTCTTATGTAGCAGACCTCTTGTGTGGGGATGTGTGCTATTTTCATTAGGGAATAGAACAAAATGAGTTTGGAGTTCTTCAAGGGTCAACTTGCAAAGATATATATATATATATATAGTTCCAGGAAGAATTTTTAATAAATTTTTTTAATTTAAATTTTTTTTTAATTTTTAATAAAAGGACCATTCTAAATGTATCTACGCTCAAGACTGAGCATCAAGTTGTTCAGAGATAATGTGCAAACACTGCAAACATCTTCCATCATGATTAGTATACTCTGTGAGAATGTTGCAAAATAGAATTTCATGTCTTCCAACAAGCCAATGAAAATGAGAATAAATGTAGCATTATTTACTCAAGATTTGTTCAGATTGGTGATATTTCCTTTGGTTTCAATAAAAGACAGAGGTTTTACAATTGAAATACCACTTTGTAATTTTCAAGTGGACATATGCTTTTTCATTCTAAATCAAATTATCTGTTAACAACTTGAAATTCCTTTTTCTTCCTAAGGAAATAAAAATTTATGGACTTATTGAAATTTAATCAGAAAAAATCCTTTAATTATTTCACTGACACTCATAAAATGCTTATTTTTTAAGCACAGTTAGTGGACCAATTCACTTTATATTCACAGAATTGTAGAGCTTAAGTATCCATGGGTTTAAGTATCATCTTATTTAGTCTAACACTCTCTCTCTCTCTCTCTCTCTCTCTCTCTCTCTCTCTCTCAATCTAATCACATGTAAAATAATATCTGCTAGTTTTCTTTTATCAGCGTTTCAAACTCTATGTGTGCAGGACAAAACTTATCTTTTCCCCTCAATCCCCCTTTTTGCTGCTGAAGACAAGAAGCACTAACACTGTTCCAGTCCTCTAAGTTTCTAACCTTTGTGCTGTTCTTGTATCTTTCCTCTCTTTCAACTCCTTTATCTCCATATCCCAGATTCTTTCTGGTGACAGATCATGTTGGACCTTGGTTGACACTAAGATGTTTTAACTTGTAGAGACCTGGATTTGAAAACAAGATTTGACTTTGAACCCATCCTGAGAAACTTACTGTGTGCCAGTAAGCAAATCATTTAACCTTGACTTCAGTTTTCTTATGGGTAGAAAAGAGATACTAATAATAGAATTTGTTTTATGAGATTGTTATGAGAATCCAATGAAAAAATTGAAAGTGTTTTGTAAACCTAACAACACGATGTACAAATTGTTATTAATAGCTAACAGAAAGTGATTGAAATTTTGCTTATTTAGGTGAGGAGTGATATTATCAATCTTGTGGATGAAAGATTAATTCATCAAGAGTATAAAGTATGTATCCAAGATTTAGCTCTATGAAACCTCAGATGTCATCTAGTTTAAATTCCTTTTTTAGTAGATGAAGAAACTGAGGCTCTGAGAACTCATCAGAAGATCATTGACTTAGAGAGAGGAAGAGACCTTTATTAGCAAAACAATACTCCAAACTCTAATTTACTTAATTTCCCATTAGATGAGATGAAGAAACTAAGAATATGAAGAAACTAAGATTGAGACTGTTCAAATGTCTCTGCTAAAATCACACAGATAGTAATTTTCTTAGACAGGATTTGAACTGAAGCCTTCCTGATTTTAACCCATTGCAGCATCTAATTGCTTTCTACTTGTCCCATAGGAAATCATGGCTAAAGAATTCCCCATCTCATAATGCGTTGCTCCATTAAAAAAGTTACTTTTCCAGTAATTGATATTACCAGTTTTCTGCACTATATTAAAAAACCTTTCTAGGTTTGTAAACTCTGTTGCTAATCTTCAAGAATCCATGGACATCAAAAGCAGCAGAACTTCTGTAGAGGATGGCTATAAATAAAACTGTATCAACTGTACAGGATTAAAACAAAACAACAACAGCCAACTCCAGGGGGAAAAACTTTAGGAGGAAGTTTCTCAATGAGTATTGATCATAAAAATCTAAGTAAAAGACAGAGGGAGATTATAGCAATAAATCACAAAGATTATACACTATAATCAGGTGGAATTTATATAAAGGATCTTGTTTCAATATTAGAAAAAAAATCTATTAGCGTAATTGGCTACTATAGTTTGGTAGTTAGTGAGTGGAGGAAGTGAAACCAAAAAAGGAAGAAAGAAGGCACAGGTACAGAGGTGGGAGAACTAGGAGATATGAAATATAAGGAGAGAACTTTAAGGGTAAAGAGGGGGTTGTGACCAATAGTTGTCAATAAACCACACCAAAAATCATATGATTATTTCAATAGATGCAGAAAAAAACTTTTGACAAAATACAATATCCATTCCTATTAAAAAAATTTTTTTTGACAAAATACAACACCCATTCCTATAAAAAACAATAGAAGCATAGGAATCAATGGACCCTTTCTGAGTAATATCAGGTAATATCAAGAGCAATCCTTAATGGGTTAGGGTTAGGTTATGTTATGAGCCAGAACTTGAAACAAGGTGCTAAATCAGGGGAATTGATAGAGACAATAGTTATTTAATTTAGCATGCTTCAGTATGATTTAATCCTACAAGGAGATGTTATGGGCCAGAACTTGAAACAAGATACTAAGTGGAATTGAGGTGACAGTGTTTAAATCTAGTTTAGATTTGATTTAATTCTACAACAAATAATGGTTTCCTAGTGATATAATGATTGCTATATACTCAGTGTGGAACATATAAGGAGGAGCTCTCAGGGCCAGAAAGGACAAGAGCACTAGAAGCTCTCGCAGCTCTCGGAGGCTGAGACAGATTCATTCCATCTTCCACCTTTGTTGTGGCTGGAGGCTGAAGCACAAACCCTTGGAAGTCGGGAAGATTCAAAAGCCAGAGCTCAAGCTCTCAGAACCAAGGAGAGAGATAGGCCTCTAAGAAAGGTAACTGGGCCACGGCAAAAGAGACAATAAAGGATTTGGACTTTAACACCTGGCTGAATTTGGGGTGATTACTGAACTGAAATGAAGGCTGCTCCCAGAAGCCCCTCAAGAAATCTGCTCCCAGAGAACATTACATTTTAGAGAAGAATATTACAAGGTTATGGTTAGGGTTAGGGTTAAGAATGTCTATTATCACCCCCTTTCAATATTATATTACAAATACTAACTATAGCAATAAGACGAAACAAACAAACAAACCCCAAAGAAATAAATATAGGCAATGAAGAAATAAAACCAATACTCTTTGCAGATGATGGAAAACTTAGAGAATTGTAGATAATGAACTAAAAAACCTAGTTGAAAAATTAACATCTTTAGCATAGTTTTAGTTTATAACACAAATACATATAAATCACCAGAATTTCCATATACTACAAAGACTACAGGAGAAGATAGAATGAAATGTTTCATTTAAAATAACTGCAGACAATGTAAAACACTAAGGATTCTACCTGCCAAGCCAAATTCAGGAACTATATGAGTTCAAAATAGCCTTCTCCAAATAAAGACAGATCTGAACAATTGGAGAAATGCTAATTGCTTATGGGTAGACCAAGTCAATATAATTGCTCTATCATTTCCCTTTTCTGCCTTATTTTAATTCATTCTCCATGGATAACATCATTTTGCATCAAAGATGATTGATCATCAATATCATCCTTTATTCTACTTATTGTGTTACTCTCTTGCATGAGATAATTGAAGTTTGTATGGATCATTGCAAGAGTGACTAAAGGGAAGAACAGGGGAATGAAGATAAAAATTTGAGAAATAACTGAAGTTAGATTCTTAAAAGGAATATCCTGGGCCTGCCTGGAAGAATGAAGCCAAACTGATGCTAGAACTCTTTCCATACTGTTTTTGACAGTGTTAGATAAACTGTCTTGAGAGATGGGTCAATAACGCCTTTACTACAGTTTGGTAGTTAGTGAGTGGAGGAAGTTAAAGCAATAAAGGAAAAAAAAAGAAGGCATGTGGATGGAAATGGGAGAATTAGGACATGGAAACAATGGAATGGAGAAGGGGGTGGTGACCAATGATGTCAAAAGTGGTGCAAGAATTGAGAAATTCTCATCTTTCTTTTTAGTTAAAGGATTGCTTCTAGAAAAAAAATCCTATTAAAATGCAAATATGTCACCTAAGGGAAATTGCATATTAATCCATTATCACACATTATAATTCTGTCCCCAGAATTCTTTAGCTGGAAAAGGGTCTGGTCAGGTCAATTGTGGTAAATGAAGTAGAGCCTGGAAGTTCTGGTATCTGGCAAGTCTGAGTTAAAAGCACAAAAGGGAGGTAGGTCAGCAGGGGACAAAGAGACCACAGGAAGCTTGAGATCCCTATTTTCCTGGGAACTGCAATGTGGAGCATCAAAGTAAATTCATTCACACAAATGCCTAATTGATGTTCCCAAGCTCAGCTCTGACCATATCACCTTCCCTTCTCAGAAAGTTTCGGTGACTCTCCATTGCCCTCTGGATACAATATAAATGACTGGCTCTTAAAAGCACTTTATAATCTGTTTCCAGCGCCTCTTTCCAGCTTCATTATAAATCTCTCCCCATCGTGCCTAGTGACTTCTTTGCTTTTCTTTATGCATAACAGCCCATCCCTCTCATAAATTTTCGCACATTATTCGTGTCTGGAATGGTCTCTCTGTTTGGCAATGTCTCTCGGAACTCCAAGTTTCCTTTAAAGGGCATCTCAAATACATCCATCTACTAGAAGCCCTTTCTGGTTCCCCCATTATAAGTGTTCCCTTCTTACCCCACGTTTTTTATATTTATTTTGTACATTTTGTATTTATTTACATGGATAGATCTTCCAACCGAGGGCTCTCAGCCTTTCTCCTGGATGGAAACCTCGGGAATATCGGAGCCTGGAAGCAGCCCCGGCAGGTGCTGTTCATTCAAGTCCTAGAACGAACGGTTTTGCCTACTAAGGCCTTGGCCCGGTCACTGATTTAACATCAACCCAAGCAGGACTTTTATCTAGGGAAAAGACATTAAGGAAAAAGTGTTACCTTTTGCTTTCCCACGGTATCACGAGAAAACTGGGCCTTGAGAGGATTCTGGGAAGATGGCCGAGGCGGTTGAAAATTTCAAGCTCTCCCGATTTTTTGCATAAAAAGATCAAATTTGCGCCCCAAGGCGAACTTGGAATCTTGGGACAGAACTGGGATCCTCCCGATATAACCTGAGAAAGTCTAAAGAAAGAGCCCAGGCTGGGGACCGAGCTGTCTGAAGGGCACGCGCCCTCGGGTGGGGAGCCCCTGGGTGAGACTGGGCGGGCGGGATCCTCAGCGGGAACCACGGGGTCTCTCACCTCCGGGACTCTCTGTCCAGTCGGGTCTGAGTCCGGGAGCCTGAGGGAACCGCGCCAGGCCCCGCGGTGCTGCTGAGACTTGGCCCTGGGCGAGAAGGAGACGGCGCCCCGTGAGTGCGGAGGTTGGGGGGGAGGGACGCTGCTGGCTGCGGGCATTTGCGGGGATAGGGGGCTCTTGGTTTAGGGTTCCAGGTCAGAGGGGAAAGCTGAAGGAAAGCTTGGGCACCCCCCCCCCATGATTAAAGGTATTCACACTAATATTTCTTATTTAAAAAAAAAAAAAAAACTGGCAATGAAGAATCCCACCATTGAAACATTTTATAGGAATAGAGAATAACGGGGTTCATCTTCAGGGGAAGACACTGAAGTTTAAAAAAAAAAAAGCTTCTATTCCAAAGAGTAACCTGAAATGGCTTCCTGCCCAGAGAAAATTTATAGAAGGACTCAAAAATCAAATGAGAGACATTGAGGAAAAATCAAAGAAAAAAAATAATCTAAGAAAAACAAGAAGATTATGGGGAAAAAAGCTAATTAACTAGAAAAGGAGATATAGAATCTAAAGATGAAAATAACTCGTTGAAAATTAGAATCGGGCAAGGGAAGCCAGTGAAGCTATGAGAGACCAAGAAATAACAAAACATTATAAAGAATGAGAAAACAGAGCAGAATGTGAAACATTTCATAAGAAAAACAAACTGATCAAGAAGAGAAAATTGTCCTGGAGTCATAAAACGTGAGGGGGAAGTAGAAATAGAAAAAAAAAATCCACCCATCACTGTCTCAGAGAGATCATTTGTGAACAATATAGGAATATTATTGCCAAATTTTGAAACCACCAGATCAAAGAGAAAATTTTGCAAGAAACAAGAAATATAAAATTCAAATATGTTGGAGTTACAAATAGAATTGTACAAGACTTATCAGCAGCTATAATAAAATATCACAGGCCTTGGAATCATATCTACAGACAAACAAAAATACGAGGCCTGTGGCCAAAAATATCTTATCTAGCAAAATTATGTATAACTTTGAATGAAGAAGAACATACAAGGAACTTGAAGATTTTCAGGACTTTCTATCAAACAAACCCGAATTTAGCAGAAAATTGAACACCTACGAGTTAATATCAAAGAGCAATTTTAAGGATCTCTACTAAACACAAATTATTGGTTTTTTTTAACATGGGAAATATATATTTTATGTTTAAGATTCACATCAACAATAAGGTAAGCTCAAAAGAAAGATTGGCAGAGTAAAGGTAAAAAAATGATAATCATGTTATACAAATAAGGTACAGAGGAAGATAGAGGCATTAAAGGGGGAGGAGGGCTCATAGTTCTGGAAACCCACTCACATTGCAAATGGGTTTAATAGGCAACACTACATATATACCATGAAGGACATAGCATCTTTCAAAATCTATAAAGAAAATAAAGGGGTGAGGGATGGGCAGATGGGGAAGCAAAGGGTGAAGGAAGAAGACAAGGGAGATCCTTGGGTAGGGAGAGTTTTAATTAATAGCAAGGCAAGTTATAAAGCAGAATTAGGTAGCAGAGACAGGAAAATGTGCATGTAAGTGCATGTATGTATGTATATAATTACATTTTAAAAAGATAAGAAAATTGGGCTTTTCTATCTGAATTGCAGTTGAAATTTTCCAAATATGTTGTCTCTAAATTGCAATGGACCATCTTACTTTTCTTCTACCCTTCTCTATTGTATCTCTAGCAATTAGCAATTGAACAAAATTAACACTTAATAAATGCTTGGTTCATTCATAAATTCACTTAAATGTTTGTGGTATGAAACTGGTCTACCTATTTCATAATCTTTACAAGTTTACCTAGGGCATGAGTTTTAATTGGGGGTTCATGAATAAATTTGAGAGTGTCCATAAGCTTGAATGGAGGAGAAATCTTTATTTTCACCCCTAAGTAAAATTTAGTATTTTTATTTATTTATGAAGGGAGGAGTGATAGTAATATTAGGTTTCGTCAGATTATCAAATTCTTGACACTTCAAAATTTTGAATTTTTGACACAAAAAGTTAAGAAGCTATAGCTTAGGGAGAGCTTTTATAATGTTGTAACACATAGAGTTTTAATTTACCTATGCTTTTATCACAATCTAGGAGGCAGGCATTAAACTGAGTAAAAACTCAGGAGATCTTGCCAAGAGCTCTAACAGAGGCATCAGTCACCTTTTCTCATATTATGGAGAGAGAGAGAGAGAGAGAGAGAGAGAGAGAAAGAAGAAGAAGAAGAAGAAGAAGAAGAAGAAGAAGAAAAGAAGAAGAAGAAGAAGAAGAAGAAAAGAAGAAGAAGAAGAAGAAGAAGAAGAGAGAAGAAGAAGAAGAAGAGAAGAAGAAGAAGAAGAAGGAGAAGAAGGAGAAGAAGGAGAAGAAGGAGAAGAAGAAGAAGAAGAAGAAGAAGAAGAAGAAGAAGAAGAAGAAGAAGAAGAAGAAGAAGAAGAAGAAGGAGAAGAAGAAGAAGAAGAAGAAGGACGAGGAGGAGGAAGAGGAACAGGAGAGAGAGAGAGAGAGAGAGAGAGAGAGAGAGAGAGAGAGAGAGAGAGAGAATATGAATGAGAAAGAGAGGGAAAGGGAGAGGGAGAGGAAGGGAGAGGGAGATGAGTGAAGGGGAAAGGAGGGGAGAAAAGAAGAAAAAGAACTCATGTATTCATTTCTCTGGCATTTAAAAACTGGCCCTTATAGAGTGACCACAAAATTGAACATGTTGGCAGAAAAGCCAGCAACAGAATTATGTGAGAATTCAACCTTGCAGAGCAGTGCAGACTCCAGTCTAGTTCCTTTACATGCATTTCTGTTCTTTTATTGTGTATGTCTTACTAGGCAAAGCATCATCTATTGAGTTCTACTGTGAGATTTTTTAAAATTCATAGGCACAATAGGATAAAGTGGGTACTAAAGAGTGTTTAGATTAATGGGAATGAGATAAAGAAGGAGGGAAAGGATTGAGGGAGAAGATAAGGGAGGGATCCATGGATTAGGGGGAGGTTAAGTCATAGCAAGTTAAGTTAAGGAGTAAAACTAAAGTAGAAGAGTTAATAGGGATATAAATAAATATACACAAACACAATAACAAGGATCAGGAGTAGAACTTAGAAAAAAAGTATGGCAAATAACCATTGATCTCAAAATCTACATTATGTCTCAGTGCTATTAATATTGTTTTAGACGCATGTCTGTGTATGTGAAAATGCATGACTATATAGATGTGTTATGTTTATTTACATTTAGGTATATATATATATCTGTGTGTGGACATGCAGATGTGAATATATAAACACACATATATGTAGACATGTATGGATGTATATATTTATAAGGTATGTGTGTATATATGTGTTTATATATGTATGTATGTATATCTGTGCTTAACTGTAGTCTGCATGAAAGTGGAAAAGAGAATGAAGTGAAAAGTGCACAGCAAAGAACAAAAGAATAACCTTCAAGGAAGCAAAGAAAAGATGAATATAATGTCTGCTATTATTATAGATGTTTTCTTGAAATGGAAATTTATAATTACATATTTTGAATCCTCCCTGATATTCTGGTGAGCAGATGACAACGTTTTGCTTAGTTTTTTTGTTTTCCTTTTTCTATTTGTTTTTTCTTTCTTATTTTGTATTTAGTTTTATGTAAATATATTTTTAAAATTCATAGATATAGAAAATGTAGGTGGGCTATGCTGACCCTAATATGTTTTCAACAACAGTTATGTCCTTGATAATTAATATTTTCTCTGTTTTTCCCTATTTCCTGTGTCTCTGGTCACATGAGAATGGATAGTGGTGGAGACAGTAATATAGGGAGCAGGCCTTGAGTTCAGGCAGATGGATTAACAGCGTGACCCTGGACAGCTCTGTTAACCTCATGGTGCTCCGGCCATAGGTGTAAAACACACAGTCTTACAGAAGTCTCAGATGCTGTCTGACACATATTAAAATGTAATGGGGTAAATAAATCAAAACACGGATGAGATTAAAATTTAAAACCCAGTCCAAATGCCACCTGCAGAGAACTTGTGTGAGGATCAGTGGCCCCCTTTCTGTTTGCCTTTAACAGAGCTATTCTAGCCAACTCTAAGGCCATAAGTAATAGAGAAAATGCCAACTTGCATGGGTAGTGATTACATCTAGCATTCACTTAGCACCTTATGCTTTGCAAAGTGCTTTGCATGTGGACTCCCTCTCAATAACCCTTTAAGGTGAGGTTATTTTTATCCCTATTTTACAAATGAGGAACTGAGGCTGAAAGAGCTTTGGTGACTTGCCCAGAGTCCTGCAGCTGGCTAAGGATGCTGAGGTAGAATTTCTACTCTCTCACATGGCTCCAGAACTCAGGTACCTGCCCAGGTACTTCCAGAAATCCCCCCTACCAGACCTGTTAAATATACAATTGCAACATTCCTGAATATAGCCAAAACCATATTAAAATGAAATTGGGATGTAGCTACCACCAGGATACTATCCATTCTCATGTGACCAGTGACACAGGAAATAGGGAAAAACATAGAAAATATTAATTATCAATTAATAAAAATATAAATAAAAATAGAGTAGAATATAGATCATGTTAAAATATCATTTCCCAAGTCAACATACAATTGGCTGGAATCCTTAAGTGTGGTTTAATGGTCTCGTTCTACTTGAGTTTGACACTATAACACAACTAGTTCCTATCCCTGTCCTGGAAGTATGGTTTGAATGTTGGGAAGAGTAGCAGGAACGAGCGGGGAGAGAGAAGGAAGACTAGAATTCATTCTGGGATGTAGACGTTACCCAGATAATTCTCTCCTGAGTCTCAGGAAGATCGGCACAAGATAAATTCATCTTCTTGGAATCACTAATACAGTATCAGCCAAGATCTCTGGAGAAATGTGCTCCTTTCATCTCTACTGGGAGCACGAATGCATGTGAAAGAACATGCTTCCTGGAGCTCACAGTGTTCATGGCAAAGCATGGCAGCAGCCCCTGAGGGAGACCAGTGCAAGCAGGTGATCTTTGCCCCACAGAATTCCCCACCGTGGGTGTGTCACTGGGATAGGAAGGGATGGACAAAGGCTTATTGAAAGGAGCTGCCTGTAGCCTCCATAAGAACTTCAAATTGTCACTTTAATAGGTCCAATATTTTCACCTTAATCTCTTTTCCTCAAAAATATATCTTGTTTTATATGTTCGCAAGCTGACACATCATCTAGAAAGACTATTTATTTCCCCTATCTTCTACACACAAAGGCTCAGATTATTCTTGCAACAGTAATCAAGATCTTCTGTCTTTGGGTTGCAAAGAAAATGCATTCAACTGTACTTGAAAGAGAAAATTGAAATTCTCCAACAGATGATAGAGCACATTCTCCTGCTCTTTCAATTCTGTCTGCTCAAGTCGGCTAAACAGCATTAATGTGAGCAAAGGTTGCTCGTTGCCTGCTAGTGACAGAAAGTACAATATTCAATTGCCCAAAAGTATGCATTTGGCTTGTCGAGATTGGCTCTTATTACACAATCTTATGCTAGAGTCCATTCTTCTCTCAGTGCCATGGTGTTGCAAAGTAAACTGGGAAATCATCTCCCCAGCAGGGGGAAAAAAATCTTAATTTTCTTTGAGTAGAAACGTTTTGAAACTTTTAGGAAACTATCTGGAGCAAGCTACAGATATATTTTGAATTCAGAAATCAGCTAATTCTACAAATCAAGGTTTGATTTATTGTTTTGTTGATTGTTTGAACTTAAGAAAGTTTTAGAGAAAATGTTAATAATGCAAATTAAGCTTAAAAAGCTATCTTACTTTTTTGGAAAACTGGTTGTTTAAATACCTACTATGTGGTACCAATAGAAAAATGAATAATTTTTGCTCTCAGGAAAGCTGCATAGGTACATATAAATATATGCACATGCAAATAGAAAATAAGTATATGTAATGAACTTTCATGTTAACTGTTAGTTTTAGAGGGCAACTAGATAATGTAATGTATACAGTGCTGGGCCTGAAGTAGGAAATATATTTTTGTGAGTTCAAATCTGATCTCAGACACTCCCTATCTATTCAAACTTCCACAAGTCACTTAATCCTAATTGCCTCAGTTTCCTCATCTTTAAAAATGAGCTGGAGAAGAAAATACAGAACACTTAACTATCTTTGCCAAGAAAACTCCAAATGAAATCACAAAGAGTCAAGCATGACTGAAATGACTGAACAACAGCAAAAACGTTTTAGAAAATAAGTTCTAAACATTTATAATATTTAAAATTAATTTGAATTATTTCATTTGCTGAGTATGTCAAAAATTGTCACCAGCCCAATTATGCACACATACACACACATATATGCACATATTTATTTAAATATCCAGAAATAAAGCTGAATTCAATTAATATTAAGTACTTACTCTATTATGTGTCAGAGATTAGGAAAACAAAGATGGAAAAAAATGCAGTTTCTATCAAACAAGATCTTCTCATTTAATATTTTCCAGTCTCCTAACCCTTCTTCCTACCTGCATTCAGATGCAAAGTGCCACCATGTTCTTTTCCTCTTCCCACATCAAAGTCAGTTTCAGGAAATTTAATAGGGACATAGGTTTTATATTTCCATTAAAAAAAGACTTCACAAATACAAGATAAGGGAAAGCATAGATAGATAGTTGGTCTGAAAATTATCTATTGACATTAGTGAACTGAAAGCTCACTGAGTTAACAGAATGATGTGGTAGCCAAGAAAAATAGCTAATAGATCTCGGTCTGCAGTAAGAGGCAAAGATTCCATGATAGTGTAGATTTGATCTGGTATCTTCTGCTCTGTCAGACCACATCTGGAATAATATTTTTAATTCTAAGTACCATAGTTTAGGAAGGAAATGATAAGCTAGAGAGGGAATATTCGCTGATGTGACATGAGTCCATATATTGTACAAATATCTATATACAAATATACTTTCTGGATCTCTTGCCATAGGGGCCATATTGACTTATGTCTTGCCACTGTATTCTGGTGACTGAAAGAGACAGGGAGGCTGATGATTTTGCACAGCCTGCCTCTCTCTTAAAACCAAATGACTCAATCCATCACTCTGGATATCATGGGTCCTTTCTGAGAACAATTTGCTTAGTTGTTATATAATTGTATGTATATAGATTTAACCTATCTATCTATATGTTTTATATAGATAATTAGACATACCATAATAGAAATGAATTTTATACACACACATAAATCATATTAGGATAGACAGAAACTTTTAAGTGTTTTTCCCCCCAGAACTCTATAAGTGCAAACAGATTCAGCCAAGAAAGAATAATAGAATAAAAGATTTTGAGGTGGATTTTAGAGCCACAGATAATCTGCCCAATGCCCTCCTCTTTCAGATAACAAAACTGAATTCAGATAAATGAATTAACTTGCCCATGGTTAATAATGATAAAGCCAAGATTCTAAACAAGTACTCATAAAATATAATGTTCTTTCCTCCTCTGCACACTTTTCTTCATATTTAAATTTAACTTCCTGACTGGCCTCTTGATTGGTAATAGGTATTGAAAGAGAAAGATAGCCAGAGATGTGTTGGTAAATGTTTAACAACCAGTTTTCCAAAAAAAGATGATACATTTTTAAAGCTTTATTTGCATTATTAAGATTTTCTCTAAAAATTTCTTAAGTTCAAACAATTAACAAAACAATAAATCAAACCTTGATTTGTAGAGTTAGCTGATTTCTGAAGCGTAAATGCTCACAATGGAAAATTTAACATCTACTATTGTGAGCTAACATGAGCTGGCTCCAGCATACTCCTGAAGATAGCATTTTGGAGCATCAAGTAGAAATCATCTCCCTTAAAATATCTCCTTTGGATGAGAAATGTAGGTGTGCCCGAGGTGAAAAGCTTGCTAAGGTCCCATAGCTAGTTAGCTAGAGAAACCAGGCATCTTATTTGGAGAGCCCCCATTCTTTGGACTTTATCGAATTGAGATGGTAGTCTGGAGAGAGATGGAACAGTACCATTTAGTCTGCTGTCTCTTCCTTTAGGCAAAGACACTTGTTTTATAAGAAAAACGATAGACAGCCAAGAAATGTCGTTTTTGAACAAAGGCTTTCCTTTTGTAGATGTATCCATTTGTGCTTCTGTTTGGCTTCAGTTCTTGAAATGGTAATTTCCTCCTCAGAAAATCTGGGATCCATAATAGTCCCAGCCCATTATGGAAATAAACATAATGGTAGTATATTGGAAGATAGAGGCAGTGATCAAACATGCCATAAACTTATTTAAAAGCTCTCATTTTATGTTAAGGATATCATTAGCAAAGAGAGTGATATTCATAAAACAGTTTAATTTTTCCTCCCTTATGATTAATCTTGGGTCATTGGTATCCTTAAGAGTAAAAGAACCAAAGGAAAGCTTTCAGTATTTAACAAAACATAGCTTCTGGATACCTGAAAAATTGTTTTAAATTCCACCTTTGGTAATTTACTATGTGGTCTTAGGCAAATCATTTAACCTCCTTAGGTCTCCATTTTTCTTTAGGAAAAATGATCAGGTTGGACCAGATGTCCCATATTTTCAGCAATATTTTGAAAATGCAGTATATAGTGGCCTAATAAATGTTTCCTCCCTCTCTTCCTTTCTTCCCTCCTTTTTCTCCTTTTTCCCCTTCCTTCTTCCTTCCATCCTTCCTTCCTTCTCTCCCTTCCCTTCCTTCTTCCTTCCTTCCTCTTCTTCCCCTCCTTCCTTCCTTCCTTCTCTCCCTTCTTCCCTCTCTTCTTTTTTCCTTCCTCTTTTCCCTCTCTTCCTCCCTCCCTTCTTTCCTCTTCTTCCCCTCCTTCCCTTTTCTTCCTATCTCCTTCCTTCTCTCCTTGTCTTTCCTCCCTGCCTTCCATCCCCTCCCTTCATCTCCTCTCTCTCTTCCTTCCTTCTCTCCCTTCCTGCCTTCTCTTCTCTTCTCTTTTCCCTCCCTCTCTCCATCCTTCTCTTCCCCTCCCTCTATTCCTCTTTCTCTCCCTTTCCTCCTTCTTCCTTCCTCCTTTCCTTCCTTCCTCTTTTCCCTCTCTTCCCCTTCCCTTTCTCCCTCCCTTCTTCCTTCTCTCCCTTCCCTTCCTTCCTCTTCTTCCTTTCTTCCCCTTCCCTTCCCCCTCCCTTCATCTCTCCCTCCCTTTCCTCCTCCCCCTTCCTTCCCTCCTTTTCCCCCTCACTTCCCTCCCTCCCCCCTCTTCCTTCCTTCCCTTCTTTTTCTCCCCCACTTCCCTCCCTTCTTCCCCCTCTTCCTTCCCTTCCCTTCTTCTTTTTCTCTCTCCCTCCCTCCCTCCCTTCCTTCTTCCCTTCCTCTCTTCCTCCTTCCCTCCCTTCCTTCTTCCCTTCCTCCTTCCTTCCTTCCTTCCTCTTCTTCCCCTCCTTCCTTCCTTCCTCTTCTTCCTTTCTTCCCTCCTTCCTTCCTTCCTTCCTTCCTTCCTTCTTCCTTCCTTCCTTCCTTCCTTCCTTCCTTCCTTCTTCTCCTCCTTCCTCCTTTCCTAGCAAAATAACACAATCTTCAAAAGGTAAAAGTTAGTGAGAAGTCTGAATAAACTAGATAATTCCCTCACCAGTAGACTGTCTTACAATGGCCAGTTTCTTATGGTTATGACATCCGTGTCATCAAATGGGGAGAGGGGGAACTTCAACTGAAGCTGAAAGACCACTTGCCAGGGATAGTGTAGAGGGGGGCTTCTTCTTTCTTATAGAAGCAAGGTGGATAACCTTTCACATCTCTTGCAATTCCAAAATTCTATGACTTCAACTCTACAAGCAACTCAGAAAGCTAATTATATAGAAAATAACCACTCAAGTTACATGGAATCTTCAATTCAGAAAACTGCTACTTTTTTTTTTTCTTATTTTAAGACCAAGAGTAATCTTGTAATGGCAACAAGGTAAAGAAGCCCTTGTCTTGAACAAAGCATCAAGGTGATTTCTTTTCTGTGGATGTTGGTACCTTGAATGGGTGGTTCCTTAACAATTTTGGATAAATCTGGTTACACTTAATTATAGTTGTTCCTTTTTGCCTCTCCAGAGAAGGATGTCCTGACAGTAGCTAAGAATAAGTTTAACTGAAGAGGGTGAAAGGGCAAGGGAATAAATGAATACTTAGGATGTCTGAAACAAAAGAAATCTACGTGCCCTTCTCAGGCCTGTTTCCTTTTCACTGCATCTGAATAGCATGCCTGCAATTTACTGGTGTGATCACACAGCTTCCTGTACCCACAACAAGCTACTTCTTTTTCAGGAAAAGGCCCAACTCAACATCATCTTTGATGTTCTAGTCAAGATTTTGATTCATACAGGCAACATTGTCAATAATATTTATTGTACCCCTCTTTTTGGAGTTACATTGTGGTCAGCAAAAACCAGAGGCTCTCATAGTGAAGCTGACATTTATTTTTAAAGCTTTAAAAGCTTTTTATTTTCAAAATTTTATTTAGTTTCAAAATATGCAAAGATAAATTTCAGAAAACTTCACCCTTGCAAAAAACCCTGAGTCCCAAATTTTTTTCTCCCTCCCTCAATCCCTTCCCCCTCCCCTAGATGGCAAGTAATCAAATAGAGGTTAAACATGTGCAATTCTTCTAAACATATTTCCAAATTTATCATGACATATAAGAAAAATGAGATCAAAAAGGGAAAAAAATATGAGATCAAAAAGGAAAAAATGAGAAAGCAATCAAGAAATAATAACAACAGATGAAAATACTATGATCCCCACTCAGTTCCCACTCTCTTTAGGTACAGATGGCTCTCTCCATCACAAGACCATTGAAACTGGCTTGGATCACCTCACTGTTGAAAAGAACCATGTCCATCACAGTTGATCATCGTATAATCTTGTTACTGTCAACAACCATCTTCTAGTTCTGTTCATGTAAGTCTCTTGAGGCCTCTCTGAAATCATTCTGCTGGTCATTTCTTATAGAACAATAATATTCCATAACATTCCCATACTATAACTTATTCAGTCATTCTCCAGCTGGTGGGCATCCACTCATTTTCCAGAAGTCAATGCTTTTAGTTAGAGCTGTAAATGTTATCAGTAAAGAAGGCTTTGCCCTAGGATGCTGACAGTGTGATGGAGCCTGTGTCCATTGTACAACAATTCTATACCTCATTTCTCTGCTTTTCAACATTGAAGAGCAGCACTGGCTCAGTTACCATCCCTGAGATGCTGTCATCTCAGGCACCCTCTTCTAGAGCTAACTTTCCTCCCCATTCCCTGCAAGAATGAGGAGTGGAATTTCTGGGAGAGGACTCACAACCAGCATATTATTTTAACTGCAGTTGGACTGTCCTCTTCACTACCTGGCTCTCCTGCACATAAAGAGAATTTGTTCCAGCTGAGGTATGGTCAGCTCTATTTTTCATCCAGTACTCTAGAATATTAACATTCTAATGGATACTTAAAAGTTATTTTATTTAGCCCACCTCTACTCTACAATGTACAAGCAAGGGAATAAAGTCCAGAAGATTTTAAGAGGTTCATACAAAGTCCAGAAGATTTTAAGAGGTTCATATTATATATATATATATATATATATATATATATGGAGAGAGAGATAGTATAATATGTGTGTGTATTTCTGATTCAGATTAATATTAAGCATCTGCTTTGTCCCAAGGATGATCCCAAATAGCATTGGTTCTGTGAAGCTGATGACATAGTCCTAGCATTCTGAGTTTACAAAACTCAAGGTCAATCTCAGTAGTTTATCATGAAATTTCTTGGGGTTTGTGTCTCACACAAGGTCTCCTTCAGGAACATTAGAATTTGCTCTCTAAACCTCTACACAAAAAGAAAGGAAGAAAGAGGAAGAAAAAAGAAGAAGAGGAAGAAGAAGAAAAGAAGAAGAGAAGAAGAAGAGGAAGAAGAAAAAAGGGAAAGAGGAAGGAGAAAGGGAAGAGGAAGAGGGAGGAGGAGCAGGAGCACTTGTATTAGAGTTGATAAATTGGAAAGAAGTCTCTTTCCCTCTTCAATAAACTCTTCCTTCATAAGGACTTCTTTAGTTCTCTAGTTTTAAAACACTTCTTCTAGATTTAATGCACTTGATATCCTACTGAGTTGCTAAAAGTTGAAATACTTCCTAAGGCATGCACAGTTACTACAACTCACAGAACTGGTGAAAGGAAACATCAAGGTTTTGATCCTCAGCCTTTTGCCTCTTTCCCTGCCTTTTTCCTCTGCTATGGCTTCTGTGTGGACAAGGCATCCTCTGGGAGTCAAACAGCTTGGTTCAGGAACCCTTCACCATCCAGTATGCAGTCATCTGGACACTCTCTCATTTATTCATATTATTCCTAAACTGTATCTTTAAGAACATAGCACGTATTCCAAAAGTGGTATGAAAAGGTGTGATATACCCAGACTATTTCTTCTTTTTGGGGGGCTTGCTTGTTTTTTGTTTTGTGGGCCATGTTTCTTATTGAAGTCTAAGGTAACCATACTACAACTCATACCGAACTTGAACATCACCAAGTACCCCAGATATTTTCTTAGATTAACTGCTCTTCACACATTCCTCCTAAACTTTGCAATTGTAAAATTGATTTTTTTGAACCAAAGTGTGCAAATTTACTTAGATCCATATTACATTCTCAATAAATTTGACCCCTGTTCAAGTTTGTTAATGTTTTCATTCATTGTGTTAGCTATTCTCCCAGATTTGTGTTACCGTACATTTGATTAGCATGCTATCTTTACTCTTATGATGGTCTGAGCAATGGATTAAAACATTGGATTTAGGTAGAGACATTAAAAGAATTTCACTGGAAACTTCTTTTAAAGCAGATAAAGAACTTCGACATAACTTTACTTGTGAGTATGACTAGTCAATCAGTTTTTAAAACACCTGTTAAAATCTGGCTCACATTTATCCGTTTTCCACAAGAAAAGGACAATGAATTGTATCAAATGCTTTACTAACATGTAGATAAATAGTAGGGCAGCAAAATAGTACAGTAGATAAGAGTACTGGGCCTAGAGTTAAAATGACCATTTTTCTATATTCAAATCTGATCTCAGATACTTGGTGTTATATTAATGTTATATGATTTTTAAGAGAAGTTCGAATCCGCTTTTATAAATGACGCTCTCAGGCTCAGTTAAAGTAAAAGTAAAATTTAATTATACAATGCACGGGATAGAATGCTTGCAATAACAACACATACAGCAAATAATACACAAGAGGCAAAGAATAATAAGGATTATGATTAGAATAGCAGAGAAAGAAAGGGAATACATTACTCAGTACGATCGAGGGAGTTTCAACTCTAATTGGACGGCTGGGAAGGCCCCGATATTTCAGCCTGTGAGTCTCGATCGGGAAAGTCCGAGGCAGATCGTCATCTCCATAGGTGAGGCTTCAAAGTGGAGAATGCTTTGCCCACTCTTTATAGGAGTCCAAACAAAGAAGGCTTTGGGCCAAATGAAGACCTCATTTAAGACAAGGACGTACCAACTAGGGCTCCAGGTGGTTATAATAAAATGTTGCATTGATAAGCAACAGTTATCAACAGCAACAGTTCCAAGGAGTGGTGAGTTCCTGGAATCATATAATTGGAGCTAAAACACCGGTGGTACATGCCTGTCTTATAGATTAAAAAGGAAAGAGTTGAAATATATGTTCTTATGGGTCAAGAACGGTCAGGTTTTCATAGGAGAAGGAGTTAAAATATATTCTCTTGGGGTGAGAGAGCAGTCAAGTCCTCACAGGGGGAGTCATGTCCTATCTCGATTGGGTTCTCATGGTTTACATGGGAATTAGGTTCATATGGGGAAAGTCACGTTCTTACAATGACTTGAAATGAACTTACTACTAATAAGGAGATTTCTTATTCACTTGGTGACTTACTAGTTGTGTGAACTTGGGCAAGTCACTTAACTCTGCCTTTATTTCCTAATCTGTAAAAAGAAATGGTAAAGGAAATGACAGCTACGATAGGATCCTTCCCAAGAAAATCCACCAGTCCAATTGCCCTATCTAAAAAAAAGTTTGGTCTAGGATGACTTTTTTTGCTTCACAATATATCTTTGTGATAATTATATTCTTGGTCTATTATGATTTCCTTTTGATAAAGTCATAAAATACCATTGTGGTTATCATTTTCTTTTTCATATGTCCAATAGATTCTAGAATTTTTTCAAGAACAATAAAAATTAATAATTTGGTATATAATTGGTAGCTGAATTGTCTTCCCTCTTCTGAGAATTAGGACATTTGCCCTTGTCCAGTCCTGTGGGATTGCTGCTATTCTCCATGATCTTTGGAGTTCAAAGTTCACTGCTAATTCTAACAGTATTCAAGGATATAGTTCATCTGGCCCCTGGTCCCTGGAATTCATGACATGTAGCAAGAAAATCTTAAGCTTATCCTCCTCATTGGTCATTGTACCAATTCACAGTCCAAAGATCTGTCTTTCATAAAGGAAACAAAGAAAATTAAGTTGAAGAACTATGTCTACTCACCAACCCTTGTCAGCATTATTCTATTTGGTGTTGGAACACACACACATTCTCCTCTTTTATCCTTCTCTTTTCCTGTAATATAAAAATATTAAAAATAATATTAAAAAGAAAAAAAATATATATATATATATATATAATAAAAAAAACACACCCTTTTTTATTGTGCTTAGCTTGCCTCACTCAGCTGCACTGATTTTAAGTGGTAATTCTCTTGATACTAATCTTATAGTACTTTGATATACTTTAGTATTTACAATCTACTACAATCCTTACTTCCATCTTCTATATTTTCTTTTAAAAAACATTTTACATAGGCTAGTGTATTTCTTATGCAGTCACATTAGTTGTTGTGCACAATGATATGACCTCTTTTTGTATCTTAAGAATCTATTTTTTGAGATCTTTCCATTCTCCCTAAATTAACTTTTTCCTTTTGCCTGATTGCTATGAAATCTCTTCTCCTACTATAAGAACTAATGTGTATATTAGGATGTGCCTGCTTTTCCTTACCTTCTCTATCATATATTTTATGATTGAAATGAATGTATCACTCCAAGACTTCTCTAGCAACTATTTCTTCAGATAGAGAATGGTGGTTCTCTGAATTGGCTCATCCACATTTTGCAGGATAAAATCAAACATTAAAGTAAGATCAGCATGTTAAAACTATTCTGTTCTAAATAGAGAGAAAACTTTAGTAAACATCTGTGTATCTGCTTTCTATCATTACTATATAATGACACCATACTTGGTTTATGAGATTTCCCCTCATGTTTCCTCTTTCTCTCTATGTAGAAATTTTGAACTTCTCTTGTGTCCTATTAGTAATTTATTTTTCTCTCATAGTAAAATAAAAGGAACAAAACCCTTGTAAAATATAGCCTAAAATTTTCTAAATTGACTATGACCAATTTCATATGTCTCATTCTATATCTCGAGTCCATCAGCTCTTTTTCATGGGTCAAAGTCTTTTGTCTTAACAGTGTTAATGTTTACTAATGTTATATGACAGTGTCTTGACAATGATAATATATAATTATTTTTCTGGATCTGATCACTCTTTTGTCAATTCATACAAGATTGTAGTAGATTACACTATCTTTATTCTGCTTCTGCTGCTAATTTTTCATCCAAATGTTCTCTACCATGCCTACCTAAACCAGTTCCTGGATTTCCTCACATGAATATAACTTCTTAACATTCACAAATAATCATTACTCTATCCTCTTAACACAGATATACCTTTCATCTATTCTATTTATAATATGATTTAAATGAAATTTCAGATTTGAATACATAAATGCTAATGTATTCTCTAGCTCTGAAATTTTCTATTATGATTCATCAGGTCAGTTGATCTAATGATCAATTTTATTATTATTTATTATTATTATAAAGAGAAAATCTTTAGATTTCTGATTATATTATCTTATGAAAATCTCTCTATCAAAGCTGAATGCAAATCAGACAATTCATCACTAATTTATACTTTTTTTTTTTTTTTTTGGTGAGGCAGTTGGGTTTAAGTGACTTGTTCAGAATCACACAGATAATAAGTGTTAAGTATCTGAAACTGAATTTGAACTCAGTTCTTTTTGACTCAAGGGTCAGTGTTCTATCTACTATGCCTTCTAGCTGCCCCTAATTTATAACTTTTTAAGACTTGTCTGAGGTATGGGGAATTATTGAGTGGTTTAGTAATTCATCTCTAGTTACAGTCAGTTATGTGTCCTTTGTCCTCTATCCCATTATTCTTCTCACTTCTATTTAAATCTAACCCATGTCTTTGGGAATGTAAGCCCTTGAGCCTTAGCTAATTCATGTTAGTTACACTTCAAATGGCATTAAAATATTTTTTCAAAGTGGAAAAGTAATTAAGAGGTTCCACCATAAGGAAAAATTTCTATGTCTGTCAGAGTTCCTCTTGAGACATTTATTCGAAAGTTTACCAAAGCCTAAAGTTAAATTTATAGCTAGGGCTCAAATGGACCTATTAAAATGGTTTATGACTCAAGATAGTTTATCAGATTTATATATCAGTTGAAACAGTTTAAAGTGTCATATAGACCACAGAGAGCTTGAGTTCAGAGAAAGAAATCAATCCCTGTCATCCTACAATCTCTTTTGTCTTTGAGATGTGGCAGGAGCAAAATGAGGAGGGGTAGATCTCAGGGAGCAAGGAATCCATCTCTCCAGGGCCTGACATTTGGTGAGAGTACTTGCACCTTCTATGGTTGATAATATGTGTGATATGAAGTTCCCTCCATGGAATGAAATCTAGTTGGTCTCAATTATCCTTTTACTTTACTGGGGAATCATGTCTTAATTAGGCAATGATCATTCCTTCAAAAGTTCTTCTTCTGTTCAAGGAAGGAATATGGGGCTGGTAGTTGGGATCAGTAGCTAGGGGAGAACAGAGGTAGATGGACTCATCTAACAAAAGTATTGTTACCTTAGAAATATATCTGAATTCTTTATTGAGGGAGCCTTTGTACCTGAGGGTTCCTGCCAAGTGAAGGATATCAGTTTCTGGGTGTGTTCCCAATCTTGTTTGTTTTTTGTTTCTGATTTAAAGTGTTTTTATGTCACTTTGTGAACTTGACAAGGATGCTGGACCACCTCGATCCCTGCACTCATCAACTGTCTCCTTTCTTCTGTAGGATGATTTCTGGGAGGCTGATTCAGGCCGAGCCAATATATAACACTTTCTCTATTTAGTCAGTTTGAATGATACCATCTTGCTGCTGTTGCTAGTGTGTCCACAGTAGTGAGCCTGCTTTCCCAGCACAGACTGCACTATATGGAGGCTCCTGACCCCTGCTCCATCCTTCCTTATGAATAGGATGTTTTTGCCTCAGTACTGCTCTTTACATGCTTTAATGATTTTCAAAGGGTCTATTTTAAAAGCAATTAATTAATGCGATGACTGTGAGCATCATTGACAGGTCGGGGTCCTTTGTGCCAGTGATAACTGGGACGGTCAATTTAGTGATCCATTTTGGTTTGCACCAGGATGTTGTCAATCACAAGAATCCAGAAAGAGAAAAGGTTAGAAATACCATTTATCGAGTGGACACTGAAAAACAAGACTATCAGCTCTCGCTGCCGAGTTTTAAAAGGTTTTTCCATCTAAATCAAAGTATAGAAAATGATAAAGAAAGATTGACAAGGAACAATCCATCAACTTAGAGGATCGAACTCCAAGTAAGAAGTATTTCAGGGCCCATCAGTAGAATCTGAGTATTTGTCTAGGATTGCAATTGAATGACTTTTTCAAGCTAGTTAAATGGCCCTACCGTTTCTTTACTGTCATCTCTTTTGCCCATCCTGATGAAGTCCCAAACTGTGGGAATACACCTTAAGCTTTTGGAGCTTCAGTTGTATCATCTATAAAATGAACTGATCTGAATAAATGACTTCTAATGATAATAATGAAGCCCTTTTGGAATATGTGTGGGCGCTGACAATATGGGGAAAGTCTTATAGATATAGTCTTAAGTCAAAGGAAAATAATATAAGCATAATGCCTAGCTCATAAGTGCTGAATAAATGCTTATTTATTGATCAGGATAGAATAAATAAAAGAGATTTGGATCCCATCTGACCATTTATCCTAGATTTTCTAGTAAAGTCCCAACTCAAAAAAAGAAAATAGTATATGCTTTGTAAATGACACTTTCTATAAGAATTGCCCATTGTCAGACTGCTTTTGTGATTGGTATACAAAATACAATCATAATACATAAAAAAGAAAGTAAAAGTCCTAACAAAGGCAAAGGTATTTTCCTAGGTTGGGCAATTTTGTTATCATAATAATACTACATATAATGAAATGCTTCTCTCTTTCTGTTTTTTTTTTTTTCATTTTTGTGTTTTAAGGAAACTCAGAGAGTAATTGAGTGCTTTTATTTTATATTTATATCATATATATTCTATGTTTTATATATATATAATATATTTACTAAATTTAATATATATTTTATATTGTTGAGAAAAAAAATCGAGATCCAGGGAAGAATAATGGGTTACTACTTCTTATAGTATCCAAATTTGAATCCAAGATCCCTAACTCTAAATTCAATGCTCTTCTATAAGGTTAAGCTAGTTTTTTTTTTTTTTTTTTTTTTTTGCATCTTATATCCACTTGAGAAATCCAACCATTTTCAATGCAAGATAAAATGTGCATCTGCTTGCTAGTTTTTTACTGTCTAGCTGCTATTCCTGCTAAACTCTTGCTCCCCACTAAGGAGAGTTTATGGTCGCTATGTCCCAGCTCCCACACTCTGAATATAGTTCTTCTCTCCTCCCTTTCTATTTGTTCTTCCTACCATCTGCTCTCAGTGAGGCAGTCTCAGACTCTCTAGGCAAGAGCCAGAGAGAGACTGGATTGTCCTCATTATATCCCCCCACCTGCGAGGGGAGAGCAAAGACTTTTTAGTATTACATGACTACTGTTTATGGAAGAGCTTTAAGAAGTTTTAGGGGAAAAGTGTGTGTGAGAAGAGTGAGACCTGGATAAATTCATTCTGTTGAAGAGAAGGCTGAGGAACAAGTATTACTACCCAAAGAACTGGATAGTATATTTATTAGTCCTGAGGGCAGGGTTTAAAGTGCTCTAAAAATCATCCCAGAGAAAGTTCTTCCTCTCTCAATACTTGACTGGATCCTAAAAAAAGATTAAAGGCAGGGCTAATTGTATTTAGGAACAGAATTAACTTAATGCTTATATAATCTTTAAACTTTTTTTCCCTTTTTTTTTAATCCCCTTGTAAATTTCCTTACAGTGCTTAATATTGAGAAAGTAGCCTTAAGAATACTTAAAAAGAAGTATGCTGGGTCTTTTAGTGATTACAGTGGGAGAGAAAAAAAACAGGCAAACACACACAAAAGCCTCTATCAATCTCAGTTGGCAAAGCTGGATGGGTAAGAACTGGGACTCAGAAAGGAACCTAGCTTGGGGGTGGGGCAATGAAAGACTAGCAGGAAATGTGGCTGATAGTAGGAAAATGAGGGGTTACAATAAATTGTAAATAAATAGTGCTACAGGCAAAATCATTCTTCCTTAATCTTTATATTGATTCCCAGATTGCTCCTTGAAACTGAGACAAATTATAGCAGAATTGGGAAGGGAGGGAGGAAAACATACAATGAAGTCTTTTCCTTGTTTGATATACAGGTACACAGGATGAAGTGAAAATGTTCATGCAGACTATTGTTAAAACTTAAAATTACATTTAGACTTTTGGGACACTTTTTATGAATACATTGCATTAGCAAAGGGAACATCCCTACAATCTATGACTTAATATATGAACTCAGGGTCACATGCCCTGTGGTGGTGGTGATGGTAAGGATAACAAAAACACAAAACAAAACAAAAAAATCGAGAGAGTATAGAGCCACACAGAGCCACTTACTAAGGATTCTATACAGAGAAAAATTCAAATCCTTTAAATTAGAAACTGAGAGCTTGTCAGACAATGGCAGCTGAATGACTTTTTCAGATTTATGGTCCAGAATAGTAGGTGACCTCATGTTCTATTTACTGCCACTTATACAGCTGGCTCCTGAGAAGAAATCACTTTATTTCTGGGTGTCAAAGGTAGCATGTGAACACAGGCTTTTTGGTCCTGAGCCTAGACCTCTGTCTAGTATATGTTGCATATAAGGATAGGTGGTCTTGCTCTGAAGAAGCCCTTACTCTTACATGGACACTGGATGTACACACGCAATTGTAGGGCCAGTTGACTCCCTACTAAGCTTAATAAAGTAATGGGAATAATTATTCAGAGCCGTTTATGTGCAATTTATGTAATTTATGCAGAAGCCACAAGATGGCAGTCCAATTTGAGATAAGAGCAGTTTTACATATGTGCAAAAGTAATAAGCCTGTTTAGTGCAAACAACAGCAGGTGCTCTCATCCCTCAGTACTTGTCCAGGATCTATCTTGACTCAGTTTAGGGATCATAGGACCATATATTTAGTATCAGAGATCTAAAGCTGGAAGGGGCTTTAAGCTATTCATTCCAATCCACCCATTTTACAGATTTGGAAGCTGAGGCAGGGGGAGAATGAGTGACTTTCCCAAGATCACCCAGGTTCACAGAGACTGTACCTGATCTGTGGCAAAGCATTCGGAGCTTATATTAGTCTGATTAGTCACTGGTAGATACACTGTAACTTGACTCTAACAAAGTGATGTCATTTTTCTCCTCTTGGAGAATAAAGGACGAAAACTACCAAATAATCAACCAAGTGGCAAAAGCAAGCTTTGACTCTAGAAGCCCGTATTCTTTAACAAAAACAACTTGGTATTATATATTTCCTAAATCCAACAAAACTGACTCATTTCCTAAGGAGATCCTTATCTCCAATGCAGCTTCATAGGACCCAGAATCAAAGAGATACATATTTGTGGTATAGATGCAATTATGTTTCCTCAATGGAATCAGTAACATATAGCAAGAATAAGGAAAGGAGTGGGGCGAGCCCATGTGTATGATATGGTATATGCTCTGAATGATGATCTTGCTCCATTCAAGACTGAAAATTTCTACTTTGCAAAGGCTATAAATTCTCTTATTGAGATCTTAGTTTAAAAATTCATTTCTGCTTCAAGAATGGATAAATATTATTTATAGATGCGTTATCAGACACCCTCCAAATATAGGTGATAAAGAGGAGGAAACTATACTTGTCCGGAGTCAAAGCCTTAATTCAGCTCTTATTGATTTAGCTTTCCTGGCTGATCACCCGGCAAGTGTTCTCTGTTCCTGATATCCACCACCAATAGCATCAACATCAATTAGCCTACCCCTTTATGGTTACCAGATACCAGTTAACAATTGAATACTTTTATTTTATAAGTCCCATCTTCAGGAAATACAAATTAAAAATTGGGCAGCACCATTTATTTTAATTCTCTTGAGTACACCAATGATTTCCATCTTGTTCGCACATTTTAGGTGGGAAAAAAGTGAAGGAGTGCTAAGGAAAAGACAGATCTGGCCAAATAGCTTTTAAATAGATTAGAAACCCACCATTAGCACATTTATATTAAAATCTAATCATTCCAATTTTTCTACCTCTTACACTTTTAGTATATAACACATTTTTAAATACTTAATCACATTTTAAGACCAAATTTAATTCTACAAAAACATTATTTTTTCTAATGGAATACATAATTATAAAAGATTTTTAAGTGAAATTTTATTATTTCTTAATATAAAATATTTTCCCCAAGGAACATAGAAGTTAATAGAGCAAGTAAGATTTGATATAGAGAGTCATGTTCTATAACCCTCTTTATTAGAACTCATTTATTAAAATATTTTAAGAGATTGAAATCAGAGGATAGGAGTAAAGTGGCATTTCTGATTTTCAGTATATATTTGGCCTGTTTTTGGAGTTAAAGGAATTTCCCCCCACATTTTGTCTAAATGGTATCTTCTGGAAATAGATTTGTTTTGTAGGGACTTAGTAAGAAGAGAGAGAGTTTCTCAAATTGGCATTTAAAGCTCTTCACAAACTGAACCAATGCTAAGCTTATTTCTTATTAACCCACACAATACCTTGACACATTTCAGGAATATTTGCTTTCTTGTGTTTTCTGAAATTTATCATTCCATCTCCCACCTTCATGACATTTCCCAAATTATTACATCTGAAATATATTACCTAGTTTTCTTGATTTCTAAGACTAGTCATTCTAGATTAACTTCATTTCTTAAAGGAATGAAGGAAGGAAGGAAGGAATGAAAAAGGAAAGAAAGAAAGGAGGAAGGAAAGAGAGAGGGAAGGAAGGAAGGAAAGAAGGGGGGAAGGAAAGGAGGAAGGAAGAAAGAAAAGAATGAAGGAAGGAAGGAAAGAAGGAGGGAAGGAAGGAAAGAAGAAAAGGAGAAAGGAAAGAAAGAAGGAAGAAAGGAAAGAAGGAAGGAAGGAAAAGAAGAAAAGAAGGAAAGGAGGAATGAAGGAAGAGAAGAAGGAAGAAAAGAAAGAAGGAAGAAAGGAAAGAACAAATGAAGGAAGGAAGGAAGGGAAGAAGGAAGAATGGAAAGAAGAAAAGAAGGGAAGGAAGGAAAGAAGGGATGGAGGGAAAGAAACAAGCAAGGAAGGAAGGAGAGACACCAACTTGGAAAATAGTGACATACTTTAATTATAATTTGCCTAGATTTTTAGTAAAGCTTATGATAATCCCTCAAATTTTCTTTGTAAAAAGGATGAAAAATCTAGAGAAAAAAGTCTAGAGAATAGTACACAGTAGATTTGTAACTGGTTTGAGCACATCTAGAATAGTCATCATCATTTTAACCTCGATTAACTCAACATCAATTTAAGGGATTTCTAATGGAATCCTCTACTCTTCTATTTTGGTCTTGTGCTATTTGAAATTATCAGTGATGTGAATAATGCCATAAATGTCATGTTAATAAATTTGTAGATACAACAACTGAGGAGGGTATCTAATATGCTGAATGATAGAACCAGAATCCACAAAAGATCAGGACAAAATAGCAGATTGGGACAAATCTAATATGATAAATTTAGTAGGAATAATACATGTAAAGCCTTAAACTTTTAGTATATCTGAAATATTCCTAATAATTAATTAGAACTCTATAAAACTGGAATTGGTCACCTGAGGAGATGATGAGTTTCTTCTGACTAGAGATCTTGAAGCAAAGGCTCAATAACCAAACATTAAGTATGTTATTGATAGAATTCTTGTTCAGTTGTAAAGAATTAATTGGATTCTGATTTTTCTTCCTACTCCACAAATATTTCATTTATTTGCTTTGTAAATTATTCTAATATTAAATTTATCTCCCCTGGTCATATTGAGTTATATTTGTATTAATAATATTTCCATATTTATCCTTTGCTATTCCTGTAGAAATATTACTTAATTACAAGATCTTATCTTTAGAATAAAACTGTCAAGCATCAGAGCATCATATTGCTTTTAATATAGATGGAAATATTCTTGGCATCAGAGTTTATTCTTATATTCACCTATATTTACAATTCATCATATTTTAATACTTTTGTCTTTGAGACATTAGCCCTTTTTCTTTTTCTTTTTCCATTAGGGAAACTGTAAGCTCTTTTCTCAAGAGAGTAGAAAAGGTGTGTCTTTGATGCTCTGAAAAATGCTTCATACTGAACTGAGACTAACCTATGATTGTTTTCCTGCTTTCCATTCTGATTTTCTATTTATATACCAAACTTAGTAAGAGGTGAAGTGCAGTAATATTGTTTTAATAGGCTTAGGAAATTACTTCCCTCCTCTTCAGTATGTTCATCCTATGAAGATACTTTAAAATTTACATTTGGATGGTAATCGACAATTTTTATGGTATTCTTTATGCTTTGAATTTGACTGAATTTGAGAGATCAATAAGAATTGTCAATGGAATCCAGATCATGTAGTATGTTGCAAACTCTTGAAGTTATTTGATTTTTGTTTTGTTTGGCTTTTAGTGTGGTATCCATTTTGGTTATGCTGATTAATCTTATGCAGCATAAGCTTTTGTTTTTAAGTCTCTCAAAAAGATCGTGGCAATAATTTATAGAGAACACAATAAAAACCCACAATTAAGTTGAATATGACAATTCTTACTGTGTATGGTGCTGTGCAATACACTGACAAAGAAAAACCAAAGAATGATCTTTCCTTGATCCCGGCACTGAAGGCAAAGAAATCTGTCTTATACCCCACTTCTAAGATGGAAGTCAATTTATAATCATTGAAAGGACAAGAAGATATTGTTGAAGAGAACAGATGTGAATATTTCCAACTCTTCTCCCCTTTTGCTTTAGCTTCAAAAATATCCTCGGCCCCTTAGAAAAATGCATCTGGGAAGAAGTTTGTTCATTATGTGACATCAAGTTTCCCATGATCCCTGAGTCAGCTCTGCAAGTCCAAAAGACAAAGATCAAACAGGCTCTAAAAAAAGCTATTGGACATAATGTGGTGCAAATGAATATGCTGATGTGGTCTGATGGAGAGAAGAAGGCTTGCTTTGGATATTGCCAACAAAATTGGAATCATATCGATTACATTTATCTAGCCTGCAGATGCGAATCAAGAAGAATTGATTTTTTAGATTTGGTTCATACCAACAAGAAGTAGCTCTTTGTTAAAACAGAATTGATAGAGGCCTTTTGTAGAGAATGGTTACTTTATCTTAGAGTTCATGATAGAGATATAAAAAAAAAAGATTTGGACAAAGGATATAAAGCAAACATGATAGGGTCCCCATAGACTAAAATTCGATAGATTTGGCTAACCTAGAAGCAATGGAAAGTTTTCAAGAATGAAATTCTGAAGACACTAAGAGAAAGTCTGATAAGAAAGAAAAATAGGAATTGCTTAGGAAGACTGACTTGTTTGCAAAGGGGACTCACTGGCCACTTTAGATTTTAAGAAGACGTGTACCAAATAGAGACAATAGGTAAAGTAAGATAAATATAAAAGTTTGGCTTATTCTAGTAAGGATAAAATCAGGAATATTAAAGTTCAGAACAAATTGAGGTTTACCAGTGAATATAAATGATAATAAAATGCAGTTAAATATATATATATATATATGTATAAACATACACATACATAAATATATGCGTATAAATGTGAGTGTGTGTGTGTGTGTGTGTGTGTGTCTAGATGTGTAAAGAAAGACAAGGATTAGCAAGGTTTGGGATTTCTGGGTATCTTGCATGGCATAATGGTAGCAGATGACAGAAAAAAAAAACAGAACTATTCAAATCTAATTTTATTTATTTTCTTTATCAAAATGAATTACATTTGGACTGAAATGAACAGGAAAAAATGACTGATAGGGAGCTGAATACAAACTAATAAAATTAGAAAGGATCTAACTGCATATAATTAATTCAAAGTTCATATGAACTGTGTGGCAGAGTACTGAAAGAAGATAGACATATGATTACTGAGTGATTACTGCTTTAAGATTATGGAGGAATGCCAAAAGACAAGATATGGATAAATATTTCAGTTTTCAGAAAATTAGAGTGGAATAAGGAAACTAGAGACCAGCAAATCTGACTTCAATTCATGACAAAATGAAAGCATTTATTATTAATAGGAGGGCTAGTGGACAATTACTAAATGAAACAATAATGAAAAGAATCCAGAATAGTTTTATCCAGATCATGACATACCTACATTTCTGATCAGAATTATTGATGTAGCAGATCAGGTAAATGATACATGTAAATAGTTTATCTAGATTTCTTCCAAATATTTGAAGGTGTCTCATGTTATCTAAATGGAAAAATGGAAAGTGTAGCCTGGAGAGGAATGCAGTAAGATGTTTTCACAACTAGTTGATTTGGTTTAATCCAAAGAATAATCATGAATGACATAATGGCAAATTGGAATTAGTGCTCACTATTATACTATTTAATATTCTTTTCCAGGACTTGAATAAAAGCATATATAGTATAGCATGCTTGTCAAATCCACAGCTGATATATATCCGAGAGAGATAGAAAGCATGCTGGATGACAGAGTCAGTTTAGAAAAAAAATTTGAGAGGCTGGAATAGAGGGATGGATTTAACAAGATGAAATTTAACACAAGACTAATGTAGACATTGAAAATATTAAGTACACGATGGGGGAGATGACAGTTTATTTGAAAAAAAATCCTTTTTATGGATCATGGCATTTATATAAGTTATCACTGCTCTAGGTAACTGACAAAAGTGGGTTCTTATTTTATATTAACAGAGTACCTAGTCTAGACTCTAGAACATGGAGGAGATGGTACTTCTATTTCTGTCCCTGTCTGACTCCATCTTCATCACTATTGTTAACTTCTGGACTCTATATTTCATAAAGGGCATTGAAAAGTTTAAGAGCGACTGGATATGCATGATCAGGATGGCAAATGGTGTTGAAATATTACATATGTAAGCTAGATAGAAAAAAATGGAGATGGTCAGCTTGGTGAAAAGATGGAGAGTTGTCATATAGGAAAACAATTAGACTTCTATATGATCTGAGAGGACCTGACTAAGAGAAATTTGTAGAAATTTAGAGAAGCAAATTTAGACTCAATCACAGAATAAATTTCTTTAGTGGATAGTAGTTTTTTTTCTAAAAATAAACCTTTAGGAAAAGTCTGGATGACCACTTGTTGGGAATGTTGTAGAAGGGATACATCAACCCTTGGTGACTAAATTGGATATTTCTTTTAACTTTGAGGTTCTGTGATAGTGAGAAAGAATGAAGAATAAATACTTCCAAAATTGTAATGGGAAAAGAAACATGGAGAGCATAAGGTTTCACCACAACATTGGTTTGCACTGGATGTGGGATGTAAACAATACTTTCCAATATATGTATGACCTGAAAAGGAAGTGAGTTGAGTTACTCATATTTTGGGAGTGAGGGATAATCCATGTCTGGGAGTTTGTTCTGATATCAGTCAAACATTAAAAGATCCAGAAGAAAACTTATTCATTGTGTAGACTTTCTAAGGAAGATTTATTTGAAGACAGGGATTCATCCAAAGGAATGCATTTTTTGAGATTCTTACCAGTGGAAACATTATCTGCTCTGAGGAAATCATGGATCCATCAAAGTAGAAGAGTACTGGAGTGTTTCAGTATTAAGCACTATTCCTTTTATCGTTCTTATACTTCTTACTGTCCTCTCAAGGAAATTTTGGAGGTTATGTAGTCATAGTTTATCCCCTATAGTCATGGATTTTACCTATGAGGAAACTGATAACTAGATAAGAACAATGATGATTGATAATGATGACTAAATAATAATTGTAATTTTAATGATACATTGTAATGCAATAATATATTATAACTATAATAATGGTTAACATTTATATAATGCTTTAAAGTTTGAAAAGCACTATATATATTTCTATATCATTAAAGTGGCTTATAGCTAAATTTGTCTGCTACTTATTTAAGTTTTTATTCTGTCTTATTTTAATGCTATTAATATGAACAATGTTTGGAAATGTATCATTTTATATATATGTATATATATATACATTTATGTGCTTATGAATATAGTTTACAAATATGTGTATGTGTATGTAAATTAAATAATGGAATCTTATATGAGAAATGTCATAGTTGTCCCAGGATAACTGAATTTCATTTTAAAACAGTGAATTTATTTGCCATGCAGAATTTTTCTATTTTGCAAACAGAAATAGAGTGAAAATGGAGACTGAAAAGATTTTTGCATGCATCATCTCCTTAGTCTTCACCATAGGAGACTATAATTGGAATGAAGTCTAGTGCTGTTATATAGATAGTTTAAACTTATTTTAGGAGATAAATAACTATAAACCATTTTTTTGGAGAAGATGGGCAAAAGACCAATTTTTAAAGAGTGTAAAAATGTATGAAGACTGAGAAAAAATATATCATGCAGTATAAATGCATTAAAGGCGAAAGGATTAAGAATCAGGAGATCTCACTTCTAATACTGACCATTGCCAAAAAGTTATTTAATATTTCTGGGTCTTCTTCAAGTATAAAAAAAGTTATATTTGTTGAAGTCTTTTCCAGTTCTAAACATCCTGATTTATATTTCTGCCATCATTAAAATATCTCAACAATATAAATTAAGTATTGAAATTGAAATGTGTGCGATTGTGTATTTCACATTTAAGTATTTCTGCCAATATAAAAAGTACATAATTCATAGTAAAAGTCAAAATACTTATAAGTGAACTATGTAGATCTTTCCCTCCTTCAGTAATCCATAAGTATAATTTCCTTTCTTTACTATTTTTATTTATACAATGAGCCTATTTTTCTTAGGGAAAAAATGTTCAAATGTAATGAAACAAGGGAAGCAAAAAGAAGCGTTTCCTGAATTTCTGTGCTGATGGAGAAATCTTTTCATTTTGCAAAGATGTGCTAAGCTCTGAAAACCATCCAAGTATTCAATCTTCAGATCGCCCTGCACTGCTGACATGCCAGTAGAGTGGGAAAGGGGAATAAATACCGGAATGGGAGTTGTGAGGTCAGTGTTCTCAGAGATGTGGCTAAAATATCTTACCTGGGACCAAAATATATATTTTGAGGGTAGCAGTTGATGGTGACAGAGGAGTCAGTCACATCAAAATATATCTATTCAAGCTGTGAGAAGATATTTGGCCTTTTCTCTCATTGAAGTTTGGGGAGAAGCTATGTGATGGATCTCTTAGTGATCGGATTTGGTATGGGTGGATAAAAACCAAGACAATGCATTAAGGTCACAGTGGGGGAGGAAATACCTGACTCCAGATATTTGGCCCCTGAATCAAAGCCATTTTTGGGGTTTTTTATGTTAAACACGTGCAGGTCTTCTACACATATTTCCACATTTATCATGGAACAAAAGAAAAAAAATATCAAAAAGGAAAAAAATGAGAAGGAAAAAAAGCAAGCAAACAAAAGAAAGGTGAAAATACTATGTTGTGATCCACACTCAATCCCCACAATCCTCTCTCTGCATTAAGATGAAATCATGGATCCATCAAAGTAGGAGAGTACTGGAGTGTTTCAGTCCTTTCCACCACAAGTCTATTGGAATTGACCTGAATGATCTCATTGTTGAAAAGACCATATCTATTAGAGCTGATCATCATATAATCTTCTTGTTGCTGTATATAATGTTCTCCTGGTTCTGCTCACTTCACTCAGCATCAGTTCCTGAAAGTCTCTCTAGACCTTTCTGAAATCAGCCTGCTCATCATTCCTTTTAGAACAATAATATTCCATAATATTCATACACCATAACTTATTCAGCCATTCTTCAATTGATGGGCATCCACTCAGTTTCTAATTCTTGCTACAAAAGGGGCTGCTACAAACATTTTTGCACATGTGTATCCCTTTCACCTTTTTAATGATCTTTTTGGGATACAGACCAGTGGAGACACTATCAAAGCCACTTTTGACCAGTGCTTCTTAAAGATTTGTTTCTGAATCTTTGTCACTAAATCGTATTAAAGTAGGCAAATCACTTTATTGCTGTGGGATTTGGTTTGCTCATATATAAAATGAAGAGTCTAGAATACATAAAGTCTTTTCCTCCTTTTAATACTAGTGGTTTTACGATAGCAAACAATGCACAAATAAGTGAACATACACAGTAGTTCAAGAGTTTTCATTCAGGACGATAAAGGAATTGATGGCATGGAGAAAACTGAGAGTTAAAATTCTACCTACAAGTCATTTTTTAAATCTTTTTATTTTTATCTCAGTAAAATAGTCTTAATCTTTTAGCATATCACCTTTTTTTTTTGCTTAAAAATACAATGGATTTTATGTCAATTCTTTTTTTCCCTTTTTCAGCTAAACTGATCCTCTTTCTATAGAACTTTCAAGTCTCAGCTGGATTTTTGGCATCTGTTGCAAATTTATATTGAGCTGATTCCTCCTAGAAGCCTGGAAGAGAAATCGTGCATTTTTTTTTACCCAAAGCTTGCCTAGTAGGCAGACAGATGTATAGGCTAAGGCTTCCAATCTTGGGAAAATCTACTGTAAGCTCTGCTTTTGAACTAAAATAATTATGGAAACATTGCCTGCAATGAACTCTTGATTATCCATCACCTTCTCTTTGTGGTTCATGGCAGGTTCAATCCACATTTCCATGGGAAACCTTTTTAGTCCCCATGTAACCTGGCGTGAATGGGAGCAATAGAATTTCATATTGAAAGGGACTTTATGGAACATCTGGTCCTGGACTCGTGTGTGTGTGTGTGTGTGTGTGTGTGTGTGTGCATCTATGTGAGGGTCTCCTTTTATAGTTGGATGAAACAGAGAACCTCTATTTGGTAATATTTGTTTTTTATATTCATAATTGAGGAGATGGTAAATTTCACTTATGGGGTAGAGAGAATAAAGACATATTTTTTTTCATCCAAGTTCACAGGACTCTTTAGATCTGTCTACAGACCATACATTAACACAGTTTAACTGATTCCATAAAAATTATCCCTTCTATAAAATGGCTTGGAAATAATCATTCAGTTTTTGCTTAAGAATTATCAGTAAAGCAAAAGAAATTATTTCTCTAGACAGTCCATTTCCATTCTGCTTTGAGAAAGCTGTGCTAGGAAGTTTGTTCTTATATCAAGCCTAACTTTGCTTCTCTGCAACTTTCTCTGCGTTTCTCCTAACGGTGACCTCTGGAGCCCAAGTGGAAGGGAGTGCAATGCAGGTTTAGGGAAATGTGCTATGCAGATTCATGGGAATAGGGCATAAGTTCAGAGAACCCCAAGTAATTTTATTTAACCAGAACATGAATGGGAGTAGTATGTGAAAAGGTAGGTTGAAATCAAACTTTAGAGAACCCTTTTGTCGTTAGAAAAATAAAAAAGATACCAGAGGTTTTGGAGGAGGTGAAAGTTATGGGAAGAATCATGTCTTTGGTATATATGTGAAAGATGTATTTGAGAGGGAAGAGACTGGAAGCAGGCAGGTCAACAAGTAGGCTGCGGCAATAGGTGAGAAAGTAAGAAATAATGAAGACCTGGGCTATCATCCTGGGGATGTGCTTGGAGAGGAGAGGAAGAATGTTAAAGATGTTGTTAAGATGGATCTGACCAGTGATGGCAACCACTGCAGGGTAAGAGTCAAAACTAAGTCTGAATTTATGAGCAAAAAAGGATGATAGCATCCTTAGCAGAAACAGGGAAGTCTGGAAGAGGGATGGCTCGGGGAAAAAAAAAAAGATTTTTGTTTGATCATGGTGAGTTTGAGAGTTCAGCAGGATGTTTAGGAGGAGGTCTCTAGCATACAAATGGTGATGCAAAGATGGATTTCGGGTGAGAAATTAGATTTGTAAGAGCTAGATATTTATTCATAAGTTTTTCCATTTATCTCAAGGTTTTAGATAATTAGAAAGATGTAGGCAGAGGTGTTTTTGTCATGCTGACCTAAGTGGGCTATTCAATTTAATGCATTTAAAAACTTCTTCCACTTTATTATGAATGTTCTAATGCAATTCCTGAATCAACGCATTCATTTAGAAATTATTCTTTAAAAGAGAGTATGATATTTATGTCACTTATAAGCATTCAGATCTAGGAGCAAGATCCAAATAGGTTTAATTTCTCCAAATATTCAACTTTTACCTCTCAAGACAAATAATGGTGCCTTACGAGAGCAGTAGGTACAATAGTTATATTTAGTTCATGCATAGATAAATGAGGAAAGTAGGGATATTCCAGTTAATACACCTATTTTTGATTTTAATATTTTAATACATTGCTATCTTTAATTTAATGATTGTGTATACTCCTGCCACTAGCGGAGATCAAAATATCTCTGATTTAGTATGTACTTTTTTATTGTTCTATGGACAAAGGCTTATCATACCACACTCAACATATCATAAACCTCTACAATTTAACACAGCTATTTTTTTTAAAGAAATCAATCAATCATAAACATGTATTAAGTGCCTACTTCATGGCAGACATAGTGTTAAGACATTTTACTTCATTACCTCGTCTGTATCTGGTACAACCAAGAATTTGGTTTATCAAGTCTGATTTTCTGATAGGCTAGTCAAGACTTGTCATAATGTGTCTCAAAATTGAAGAATCCAGAGTTATTAGTATGCCATGGAAATATTTTTACAAAGTAAAAACAAACAACCCCTGCAGAAAACCAGAAAAAACTCAACAATAACAAAAAGTTATTACCTGATTTCATTTTTAACTTTTCATTGTAAAATATGCCATATAAAGTATTAAAATTAAAGGTCCTCAAATATAAATAATGCCAGTTCATGTAAGTTCAAATACTATAAGTTCATATATAAACACATTTTACGTTTGAATATATATATATATATATATATAAAATGTGTGTAAATATATGTTTGTGCATTTGAATATGTATGTGTATATATACATAAATATTTATTTGTTTATATACACACACAATAATATATCTTTGTTGCAAAATTGAATGTGCTTGATTCTCCAAACTATGGTAACTTATTTTCTTCTACTTGTGCAAAATAATTTTGGGCTCTTTTCATTTTTGAGAATATACTCTTCTTTTCAGCACATACTCAGGTGTTAGTGATAAATATGCCATTAGAACATTTTAGAGACTTATACTGAACACAGAATGGCCTAAAGTGATGTTTTATTTCTTCCAGAATAAGTCTTATTTCCAAAGGTTCAGATCTAATGCATAGAGCTTTATGGGTTTTCCCTGTTTCCCAATTACATCTAATTCCTTTACTCAGGGATGTTCCATCCTTCCAGAAGGATGACAAGTTGCCTTTCTTTTTCTTTTATCCTTTTGAATAATTTGAAATGAAATAAAGTAAAAATAATTAAGCTAATAAGATTTTCTCATCATGAATAAACTACCTTCTACTTTACTTAGCAGAATCAGGGTTCTATACTACTCTACAGAGTTTTCTTAGGAAGACTGTACATGCAAAGTCAAAAGAGACAATTACTGTAATAATTCATAGGAAAGAAAAATAACTCTGGATCAAAGTACAAGATGATTATGGTCTTGAATCATCACATTATTTTATATGGCATTATTTCAACAGTCTCAAGTGTCTCAAATCTTCCCTTTGAAGAATGATAAAGGAAGGTAGAGGTCTTCAAAGGAAAAGCTAGATGTCTTTTTTTTTTTTTTTGTCAGAGGGTTGTATAGAGATTTTTGTTCAGAATGGAGCAAAATAGTTTCTGAGATCTGTTTCTAAGAGAATGCACAGTTTGAGATGAAATAAGAACAGAATATAAATTTACCTAAATTTACCCAGTTCTTTGTTTTGATGAGTATAACAAAGGCAGAAGAAGTCGTGATACTTTTCCTATTTCATCTTTCAATATTCTCCCAAGGGAGCCCTATGCTGCCACCTTATCAGTCTCTAGCTGTGCTTCCGACTTCTCCTGCTAATTTCTGTGTCCAAGACATTATGTGTGCTCTATTTTTGTCCATCCTCATTGGCCAAATGCTACTCACTCTTCCAAAATTCAACCTCTTCCATGAAATTTCCCTTCCTCCTCTGGCTCTCCAATAGTATTCTATATGTTGACCTTTTATAGCATTTATTCTAGATACCCTCATAATATAACCCTAATTAAACACTTGCTTTATTTAACTTAGTCATAAATTATATTGTGTCTTATAATGAGCTTCTAAGATCTTAGAGTCCAGGGAGGTATTTTGTACTTTGGGGTATGTTTTTTCTATCTGTATCTGCATCTCAGAGCTAGCAAGTTGTAGGTATCAAAATAAACAAACAAAAAAAAAAAAAAAAAGGAAAAGAAAAAAGAAAAGAAAAGAAAGCTTCCTGTATTCAATTTGAATTCATCCAAAAGAATGGTGGCTTAGAAGGAAGTCTTGATGATTGTTGCTATTTAGGTGCCTTTAATAACTAAGAGAGGGAGACAACCAAGATTAAATGTAGAAGGCAGGGGAGAATTGGCTTCCTACTTACTCTTTCTCTTCTTGTTTTGCCAGCCACAGAATGGTCTTTTAGGGTTTCCCTACTGTTTTTTGGGAGTTCAGTAATGTGTGCATTTACAAAATTAAAAAAAATCCACAATTTTTCTGCAACCATTCTCCCCCACCGCCCCTTTCTCTCACTGGGAAATTTCACTTGCTTTTTGTTTAATTCAGCAACTACATAAATATGTTGGCATGCTCTACTATTTTAATTCCTACTGTGAAAATATTTTGCAAGCTGCAGTTTTTCAGTACTTATTTTTTTCAAATACATAGATCATAGATTTTTTTCTCCTCCAAGCTGAAGAAGCTCCTAGAGATGATTTAATCCATCTGATTCAATTTACAGATGAGATAACTAAGCCTCAGAGAAGTGAAGGGATTTGCCTTATGGAGCTGGGTCTAGAAACCAGGAATCTTGGCTCCCAGACTTATGTTTTTCCCATTTTTCCCATTGTCTCAAACAACCTTTTTTTTTTTTTTTTTTTTTTTTTTTTTTTTTTTTTTTTTTTAAGTAGTGAGCTTTAGGGACCACTTCTGGTTAGCTTTCGAGTCAGGAAAATCCAAGTTCAAATCTAGCCTCAGGCATTTAACAACTGTGTAACCCTGGCTGCATCATTTTATCTCTGCCTTAATCCACTGGAGAAGGAAAGGGCAAACCCATTCCAGATCTTTGATAAGGAAACATTATGGATAGTATGGTTTGTGGAGTCACAAAGAATTGGATGTGACTGAACAACAATGAAATATAGCTGACGATATCTTTAAAGGAAGACAAGAACAGATAAATGTAAGCTAGCTTGGGATGCACATGATTCAGATTAATGAATATTTGTTAAGGGTCCTCCCGGTGAAGAGAGATGAGTTAGATGCCTACAAAGTTAGCCCTGGTCAGGCTCTCAAGTAATTTAGAATTAGAAGTAACATAGAAAGTCATAAGGAGATATTTGGGCTATAAGATCTTTCCAGGTATATTCTATAAATAATGGTACGAGCAATGGAAGATTTTGTCCTCTGAAAACAAATGCTTCCTCTACTTTATTCAGCCAAAACTTCTAGTGAAAAAAAACCAAAGATAAAAAAAGATGCAATGAAGGTTGCTCTGAGTTCAAATCCAGCCTCAGACACTAATTGGTTGGGTGACCCTAGATAAGTCGCTTAACTTTTTAGCTCAGTTTTCTCAACTTTAAAAAGGTGATAATAACAGCCCCGATATTCCAGGTTGTTGTAAGGATCAAATATTTGTAAAGTGCTTAGCGTGATGCTTGGCACATAGTAGGCGCTATATAAATGCTCATTCCTTTCTCTTATTTTCACTAATAAAACAATGCTATTATTACCCCAGAATGTATATTGGTGTCTCTCTGACATGAAATTAAAACTCCTTTGATCACAGGTACAATCCTCAGTGCTTAGGACAGTAACTAGAACACAGTAGGTTTTTAATCAGTGTTTGATGAGTTGATTTTAATCAAATTGAACTTTGAGATCACAGTATTTCTTTACATAAGTGAGCATACTGAATTCTAATCCATCTCAGTTGATGTTTAAAAATCTAAATTGAGAATTCAGATCTTATTTGCAAAGGACAAAAGCAATATTTTATATTTGCATTAGGAGAAGAATGTTTTTAAAAAGAACATCCTTTCTCTATAGTCACTCTGGGGCATATTTACCTCAGGGACATTCTGGATTTGTATCTGTCAGGACTGATTGACTCAAGAAAAATAGTGTGGACCATTAGCCTGAAGGATGGATGGAGATGTGTTCCTTGGGCCACTGGGGAGATCAATGAGTTGTGTGATCTCCTGGCTACCTTCAGATCACATCTCGTTAATTTATTAAACAGCTTTTTTACTTAGAGTTCAGTTCTGTCCTGAGAATCTTACTATAGGGAGAGGAAAAGAAATGGAATAAAATTATTTAGCAATTTTGAGAATTGAAAAATGCCTTGTCTTTGGTTCTAAAACAACTCTATGAGATGGATGCTATTGTTATTTCCCTTTTAAAGATGAAGAAACTGAATAAAAATATTAAAAAAAAAGATGAAGAAACTGGGGCTGAAGTGACTTACTCAAGAATGGAACTCAGATCTTCTTGAATACAAATCTACAACTATGTCTCCTTTATCATCTGTCTGGAAAACAGAACTTGTTCTTTGGAAACAGGAAGTATATATGTATATGTATATCTATATATCATTAAGTTATTTTTGCCTTCAGAATACACTTCAACTCCTAAAAGATGCAAGACATTTGTTGTTCCATCCTCATTTTAAAAAGAAAGAAACTGGGGTCTTCAATGATTAGATGATTTCTTGAAATCATTTGTTACTATGTATGTTGCAAGTCCCCCTTAGCAAACAAGTATGAGGAACAAAGCTAGGATTCAGATTCATGCAATCTTATTCTAAAGCCAATTCATTTCCCAACATAGAGTACTGTTTCCTGCCCATAGAGTAATATATAACGAGCATGAATTACCATTGCCCACATAATAGCTATTTAAATATTATATTGGGAGGTTGACAGGCAAACATGTGTGAATGTTTATGGTGGGTGTGAATATGTATGTCTCTAGGTATTCATGTGTATGTATGAAGTTCAGTATAAAAAGTCATCGGTCATGTTATATTAATCAGAGAACTCTGGGAAAAGGTAGTATTTCCCTCCCTGCTCACATACCCCCCAAACATTTCCTTTGTTATTTGACTGATATACCTTCTCATAATTAAACAAATCTATACAGACAGCTTGCAAAGAAAATCCATTCACTCCCCTTCTGAGCGTTTCCTAAATGATTGTTTCATGTCTACATACCACATCACTTTTTTCTTGACCTAAGATAGGGGCATTTTGTCATCATACCCTAAAAATGGGTCTTGCACTATTTGGTGAAAATAATTTGTAGTAATTCTGATAAATTAAGGAACAGGTGTTATAAAAATGATTTGATAATCAATGAACAAGTTAAACAAAGTAAGCATAAAGTACTTAAGAGCAGTAAGAATGCATTGATTAACTAAAGGTGCACATTTATAGACTGCACTAGCTTTGTTAAAATGATTAATGCTTTAAGAGGAAATGCCAAATTAATTAATAGCCCAATTTTAAAATAATTACTCCATACTCTTCTTGCAGTATATCATGCTGCTTTGATTTATATGGTAGAAAACCAATTAGTTTAAAAGTTGGGAAGTTAACATTCCTTTTTGAATTAACCCCAAGTAGAGTGTTTAAATCCAAAGAATTTTTTTAGATATATCTTTCTAATTCCACTCACATAGCAATTTATTGGAAATGTAGTAAGCCACCATGTACCATATACAGCAGATTTTACTTGAAATGTTTTGATGTGTTCTAAGATTAGAAGGCTTAAAAAGATCAGGCAACCCATTCTCTATTTTCAACGTAGTTTCATTTAAACTTTCCTATAGATTTGACACCTTTGAAACACATTTGAAAGAAAGGATACAATAAATTCTAAAGATGACATACTCTATGTCACCCTTTATTCCAATGGTCTATTGGAGGAACCTCCCAAGTTGAAATCTGGCTATCATTGAATAGAATATCCCCACACCCCAAAATTTCCCTTTAAAATATTACATTGGAATGAAGTATGGACAGGTAGATGGCAGAATGGATAGAATGCTGGGCTTAGAGTCAGGACTCATCTTCCTGAGTTCAAGCCTCAGACACTTACCAGCTATGTGGTCCTGGGCAAGTCAGTTAACACTGTTCACCTTAGTTTCTTCATCTATGAGTTACAGAAGGACGTGATATCTATCAGTATACATCAGCCAAGAAAATCCTAATGGTATCACAAAGAGTTAGACAGGCCTTAACAACATAATAATGATGACAATAAATGATCTTGCTCCTCATTGAAGAAGGAGAAAATATATTTTGTTCTAGAGCTTAGCATTTCAAGATGATTAGTGAGTGATCTAGGTCACATAGTGGACAGCGTATCAAACAAACTTAGGAAAATTTAAGTTCCAATCCTTTCTCAGATACTAGCTGTGTGATCCTGTGCAGATCACATAATCTACCTTAACCTCAGTTTCCTTATTTTTAAAACAACAACAATAATAATAACAGGGTTGATGTGAGGATTAAATTAGATACTTTATAATACCATGCAATTATTATTATTATTATTGGTATGTAAAAATAAGCTCTTTCAAATGTGTGACTATTGTGTTCTCTACAGCCTGTGATGACATTCCACAAGTCTTATTTTATTGTTCTATAAATTAGTTGAACCCTCTCTCATGCTTCTTATTTCACATATATCAATGCTTCTTACACTGTGGGTTACAACTCCAGATGGGTTCATGGGATTGAATTTAGGTGTTGGGGAAATTGGACAACAATAAAAATTATCACATGTTCTGAAAAGTTTGAATTTTTTCTTAAAGTTTTTTATTTTCAAAATATATACATGGATAATTTTTCAACAATGATCCTTGCAAAACTTTGTGTTCCAAATTCTCCCCTTTCTCTTCCCCCTCACCTAGATGGAAAGTAATCCAAAATATGTTAAATATCTTAAATATATATGTTTACATATATGTAGTATCATCATACTGTACAAGAATAATTAGATTAAAAAGGGAAAAAATGAGAAAGAAAACAAAATGCAAACAAACAATAACAACAAAAAGAGTGTAAATGCTATGTTGTGATATAATCTCAGTTCCCACAGTCTTCTCTCTGAGTGCAGATGGCTCTCTTTATCACAAGATCATGGGAACTAGCCTCAATCATCTCATTGTTGAAAAGAGCCATGTCTATCAGAATTGATCTTTATATTATCTTGTTGTTGCCATGTATGATGAAAGATTTAATTTTTTTATTCTTTTTGCTGAGGCAATTAGAGTTAAGTGACTTGAGCAGCATCACCCAGTTAGGAAGTGTTATGTGTCTAAGATCAGATTTGAACTCAGGTCCTCTGACTTCAGAGCTGGTGCTTTATCCACTGGGTCACCTAGTTGCCCCGATTTAATTCTTTATATAAAAATAAACAAACACATCTATCTTATTAATATGCAAGTTTACCTTCATTTTTGATAAAGTAATCATTGTTAATTAATTAATTGTTAATTAATTAATAATTAATAATAGTATTTAATAATTAACAGATAGTAAAATTGTATGTATATCAAAGAATTTTTAAAATAAATTTCTTTATGGTTTATTATTAGTAAATGTTTAATTTTATACTTATTTTATATACTTTTATATCTGGAGTCACATGAAAATTTCTCAGATAAAACAGTGATCCTAGTGGAAAAAAATTAAGAGATCCAAATATATATGATATAACTGGTTCTGGGACTGACCTAAATATGATAGAGAATTGGATATCATATAAATCATGTATTTCAAACTCCTGACTTTATAGAAACTGAAGTATGTGTGAATAAATAAGCTGTTCGAGGACATTATTATTATTTATTGCTATTCAGTTATTATGACAGAGTCACAATTCAAACCCAGATATTCTGATCTCTGGACTTTACTTTCTAATATTAATGTTGTAGAAGTCTCAGCTCTCTTTTAAAAATAAAATAAAATTCTTGTTTATTATCAGATTTCTTTTAGGCCATCTTAATCTATTTCTCATTCTGGGCCACTGAGCTAGGGCTAATTTATGCAGCTGCATCAAGGCCCAATATCTTAGAACACGAATTAGTTATTTTTCCTATTCTTCTTAAGCAGTAAATTTCCAGTTTGGAACTTCCCTTCCTATTTTTCTACTCTTTATTGTTTCATCAGTCAATGCAATAAATAGTTCCTTGTGTACAAAGATATTGCTAATAAATGATACATACACTCTTTAGTGTACACTGGATATGTACTATACAAGAACTATACAAGATGTGGCAACCTTGAATTATCAAATTTTGATATCAAATATCAAATTTTGAGATATCAAACAAGGGAAGAAGAAAAAAAAGTAGCTCCCCGAGGGAGAAAAGAATATATCTGCAATAAGCTGAATTATAAGGTTGGTTATTGATTTGTTTTTTAATTGAAAGTTTAAGTAAATATTGAAATGACTACTTCTTAGAGCTCACTACCTATTAATCCTAAATTATTTTTTATTACTTTCATTTTTAAATCCCAGGTATTTTTAATGTCCTATTCCATTGAATTTTCCTTTTGACAATGAGAATAATTAAACAAAAACATCTAATATGATGATGACACGGAGGTAGGTTGGTCTTGGTATACAGAGTGAGTATTAAAACCAGAAAGAAGTCAGTTGCCTCAAGTAACTCTCAAAGACAATAAAATGCAAAAACTCTGCTGATCTGCATCGCAAGAGTAAGTTTTCTTTCTAGTGAAGTAGCTTTTACCAATAAAATGAAAGGTATAGTCATGAATAAGGCATCTGACAATGTAGGCAATGTTTTTCATGCTTCTCATTTATTGGAAAAGGAAGATGTGTTTCATTATCTGTTCTCTAAAACTTTTATGGCTTTTCTACTTCCTTAGAGTTTAGTATCCTTTTAATATTAGTTTCATTTATATTTTTATGGTTGTCTACATTGTTCCCTTGGTTCTGCTTATTTCAGTCTACATGTATTCATACAAATAACATTTCTCTCAATTCCTCAGTTCTCACTACACAGAAATATGCCATACATTCATATCCTTTTTTCCTTCCAGCTCTTTCCCAATAGCTTATTATGTCATCCTTTGCTACCACAAATAATGTGGCCATGAATATTTCGTTTCATATTGGAACACTGACTTTTTATTGCATATATTTCATAGCAGGATTTCTGGTCCAATACCCATGGGAAGTTCAGTTATTTAAAAAAAAAAAGATAAATTTTAATAGTTCCAAATTGATACCTAGAACTGTTGAACCCCTGAGATTCACTGTGTATTAGGATATATACATTTTCAAAGCCTTTCTGATAGTGATTGTCTCAATTTGGGGGGTTATTTTTGCAAATTTATATATTATAAAGTAATATTTCAGACCCAGTTTTGATTTTTATTTAACCTACTCTTAATAATTTGAAACATGTTTTACTGTGGTCATTTATAGTTCTCAGTTTTTCTTTTGAAAACTGTTTGATTAGTTTGATTGTTTATCTATTATGGGTATGACTTGTGATCAATTCCTTATATGTATTAGTATCAGATTTTAATGGTGGTATTTGATGGAAATATTTAACAAACCCAGCCCCTTTCCTGACCTCTGAAGAAAATACTTGCTCTTTTGCCAGGCACTCAAGACTCAAATATCTGGCACCAAGTGCTTGTCTGTGTATGTATAATAATAATAATGGTGCCAGATTATACACACCCACACCCACACACATATAGACAAGCTCTTGTATGTGTGCACGTGTGTATATTATATATATATGTGTGTGTGTGTGTGCATATATACACATATGTATAAACTGAAACAGTGATTTTATTTCTGTAGTGAATTGTTAGGAAGCAAATTTCCCCTATTAAAGCAGATCAGTACCTATTCTCAATTTATAATTGAGAAGAATTTCATTTGCCTGGAGGATTAAGAGTATTTTACAACGAGTAAGTGTTGAAAGTCAAACTTTGATTCAACTTTTCTTGTTTTTTTTTTTTTTTTAATTTCCTAACAACTTAATATTCCAAAAAAAAAAAAAAAAAAAAAAAAAGGAATGATCGCCTTTGGAAAAAAAAAAAGAGTTTCTCTTTCTTGGTGGTCTTCAAGATAAAAGTAAATGGGTATGGTATAATTGAGTTCCATTTTGGTATAGTTTGGATCTCACAGGTGCTGAGGTCTTTTCTGATTCTCAACTCTTGTGACTCTATTTACTATATCATATAACTGTTCATTTTTATTTTATCAAAAATTGGATAATTTGTAAAATATGCAACATATGAGTGAAAAAAATCTTAATAGCCATTGACAAAATGTTTCATTATCTTTTTTTGTATAATAACTTTTTATCGACAGAACCCATGCCAGGGTAATTTTTTACAACATTATTCCTTACCTTGACTTCTGTTCTGATTTTTCCCCTCTCTTCCTCCACCTCCTCCCCTAGATGGCAAGCAGTCCTATATATGTTAAATATGTTTTATTATCTCTTTAAGATAAGGAATTTAGAAATGAATATGTGATTTTGTTTTTCTTTAATTTTTAAAATATTCATATTTCAAATATTTTGCACGATCTGTAACTCCTCCTGCCTTTCTGCAAAGTAGTAGAAGATATGAGAAGTACATTTTCAGATACATCAGTGGGAAACAACAGTGAAATAATTAGTATCAATAAAAGTTTCCCCAAAGCATCTGTCTTCATCAATGTGAGTATTCCATTATCTAGCTTTAAATTAATGAATGATCTGATGATCTTAGTACAAGTTTTTTTTTTTTTTATTGCCTTAGTCAAAATTTTTATAAATGATTTAGAGTATTTGAAGTATGAATGTTTATCTTTGGTAACTAACCTTTGATAGAGAATTCATTAAACTATGTGCCAGGTATTATGTTAAGTAATGTAAATACAAAATAAGAAAAGAAATTGGTGTCTTTTGGCAAGGACTTACATTTTAATGGAGAAAGAATCAACTTGGGGATGAGGATGTATCTGGACAAAGGCAAGACAGCCAGTTTTTACCTCTTCCAGAGATGGAGACCTAATAGTGATCTGGAAGAGAAATGACAAATGTGGCTCAGTTCAGAAGATGTGTCAGTTATGGGTAAGAATGTATCAGATCAAATGCATCTTAAATAGTCTTCAAGGTACAGTCTTCTCAGAAATGACTGCTGGCAATGCAGACAGTGTGGAGACAAATTTCTGATGAGATAATTAATGTCTCTAGTCTTTGTCTCAGCCAAACATAAATCCTTCTGTGGAACATGCCGTATTTTCTGATTCTCAAATAGGTATTATTCCCAGTAAGTGCTAAATACCAGCACATTGAGCTATAGCATAATCAGCCTACCATAAAGAATTGTTAGCAGCATGAGATTTCTTGCAAATGACACATATTTTGAAACTGTCATACAGTTATTCAGATCTCTTGAAATAAATGGAAATCTAATCTAAGTTTATCTTATTACAAGGAACTGCTTGTTTTTAAATTTAGCACATTGTTTATTTAATTACCTTTTTGAATTAGTCAATTTATAGCATTCAACCTTCAAAGACTTATGGTTAGTGAAATAGAATAGCAATGTCATTAACTGGATTTGCATGAAAAGCCAAAGAAGTTGTATTATTTCCATGGAAGTTAAAAATAAAATAAATAAAAGTGAAAAAAAGAGAAATAAATAGTCCTCTAGGTTACAATGACTAACCAAAAAGCAATAAGGCAAAGAGAGACATCAAATGCTCATAATCTCCTGTAACTCTTTCAAAGAGAGAATTATTATCTGAGAATGAATGTTCTGAATAGAAATGCCCTAAGCACAGCCTGACCTTCTAATGCAGTGAGAAGAATATGAGTAGTGGATGTGTAGCTGATTTCTTTTAAGAAAGACAGCATGGCTATAAGCAATGATGAATTTGAAGAATAAAAATTGATATGAAAGTGAATCAGAGTGAAGAAGAGCTTAGAACTGAAAGAGCAGTTTACAGTATTGACTAAAATGAAGGTGATGGAGACCTAATTCTAATCTTTTAAAGATGGCAAAAACTTATGTTGAATACTATAGATGTTGACCAAACTATCTTGTTATTTCTATGACCAATGGGCTATTCATTTCTGTGAAATTTACAGACAGATTTCTCTTTCTTTGCAGATACTATTGATCTTTAATAGGATGGATAATGGTGGTACTATTTTGTTCAAGTGAAAGCACACTTTTTGTATTTGATAACAAATAGTTTAATAGTTTTGCAAGAAATTTTGTATAATAATACTTTGATGGTATTTGGCCTTATTGTACATTTTTAATTTTGGAAAGCAAGGGAGTGTATAAATGATTGATGTGTATGTTTGTATGTATGTGAATACACTATGTATTTGAGCTTTTCTTATTTTTTCTTATTTTCTTATTTTTTGATTTTTAATCCATAATTTTGATTAATCTTCATATATGTGGACTACTCATACAACATAAGTCAAAAGTAAGTTTGCCAGTTTAAAACAAAATAAAATGGCATTTATTAAGCATTTATTTGTGTTAGTTTCATTTTTAAACCAGATCTTAATTTCAATTTTTCAATGATTTGGTTCTAAAATTGGTTTTGGATCTCTGATAATATCTCGATAGTAGTAAAAATATTGAAGTTTTTTTGATCTTAATTAGTGTGTTAGGAAGATGAGAAAGGTAAAGGATAACATGGAAATCACGTTATAGTAACACTTTTTCATGTTGATTTATGGAAGAATAAAGCTTTTAAAAATATAAACTACAAAATGCAAACACTAATAGTGTCTCATTTTCAGTCTATCAAAACAAGTATAGTTTGTTGGATAGAGCACTAGCCTCATAGTTAGACTTGAACCCAGGATCTGAGTTCAAATGCTATCCTTGATACTTTTCTAGCTGTTTGGTCTTGGACAAGACACTTAGTTTCTCTGTGCCTCAGAAAAATTACCATGCTTTATTAAGTCATAGGTGTAATAATACCATACCAAGAATCTAATCATTGTTGGTAGAGAGACTTTTGTCTGCTTTCCTTCAAAGACAGAAAAGGCAAAGAAAGCCAAAAGAGTATTGATTCTGGAATCCTTGAATTTTCCTGTTAACTCATTTTGGAACATCTGACCAATCATTCCATCTTTTTGAGTTTCTTTTTCTTTTATTCTAAAGTAAAAGATTTGCATCAAATGACCTTTAAGGTGCTTTTCAGGTTTAAGTCCTATAATACTATTAAGTAATTAAGAATTAGAATATTCTCTTTGTTTATTTTTCTCTTCTTCCATGATCATCTCTACATTATAAGTAAAGCATTTTGTATTCTCACCTTTTTCCTACCTTCCAAAATCTTACTCTCAGAAATAGTCAGCTATTGTGATTAGATTAGATGTTAGTTAGATGTTAACAGGAATATATTAAATCATTGTACTACTTCTAAGTGTATTAGCATTTTAACCCTAGTTTTTCAACTAGAAAAATAAAGACTGCATTTTTGTTTTTTGTAATAAAGAAAGAAAAACAAAGGAGATGTCCATCAATATTGGAATGACTTAAGAAAAGGGACACGATTATGATGCAAAATAACTTTTTCATAAGAAAGAATGAATAAAATGTATTCCAAGAAAAAAAGATAAAACCCAACAGGAACTGATGCAGAATAAACTGAGTAGGAGTAAAAAGGAATACAATGATTACTACAATGTAAATAGGGAAAAAAAAAAAAACCAAATTACAAGACTAAATAAAAGTAAATAAAAAATAATTATGAGCAAACTTATTCTTTGAGAAATTCTGAGAAAATGCATATCTTTCCTTTTTGTAGTTGTGGGGTACTATAGGTATGAAATAGAAATGTGTGGGATAGTTTTGATCAACTGCTTTTTTTCTCTTAATTTAAATTTTTTATTATAAGTGATGAGTTACTGGAGAGGTAAAAGGGTTAGATATATTTATAAATGGCTGTGAAGCAAGGGAAATCAATAATAAGATAAAGATTTTTAAATGAATAAAGAAAAGCTTTACAATTTTAGACACCAGCATAGTTGATAAGAAAATTTTGAGGCAAGATATCTTGAAATAGAAGCGACTGAATGCTTTACCCAGTCTTTATCAAGCCTTGGTAAAGCCATCTCAGGGCATCAAAGAAGGGGTAATATAGACTATACTGACAGAAGTAAGAGATATAAGTTCACCTTAAAAATCATGGGGAAAGGAGATAATTTTGTTATTGGACAAGAAATTAGTAAACCCTGGTTTTTTCATTTTTAGTATGGTTAAAAAACAGTGAATTCTACAAACTATAGGAGAGCAAGTCCAGAGCAATTTTATAATTTATTAAAAGAATGATTGGTTAGAACTCAGAAATGAAAATACTATTTAGCCATTCTGAGCCAGAACAGGCTTTTAAAAATGGTCAAACTAACCTCACTTCCTTTATTTACAGTGTAACTAAACTGGTGAATCAGACACATGGTATAGATATATTATACCCGATTTTCATAAGGCAATTTACAAAGTCTCTCATGAGGGACTTGTGGACAAGATAGGTAATAATGCAGTTAAATGGATTTATAACTAGCAGAATGAAAAGGCCCAAAAGTTACCATTATCTTGGAAGAAGATCACTTGTAGATAACTTTGTCCTTGCACCATTTTAGTTCATCACTTTTTTTTATATGACTTGTGGGTTTATAAACTTTTTTTGCCCACTTGCTTATAATAGATAAATAGAATCAAATGAAATTTTATAGGATAAAAATTTATAGGTTATTCAGCTCTAGAACACAAGCATGATCTTTTATAAATGTTATAAACCTGTTAATGGAACCATACATTTTGATTTACCCCAAGACTAGAATCCTGCTGAGAATGAACTTTATTACCTAATCTCCCCAGATTTATCTTTGTTTTTTTCTTTATTTATATGAGTATTAGAGTTATTTAGTTAAGAAACTAAAAGTTACTATTCTGTGGATCTATTCAGAGAACAAACATTTCAGATTCTGACTAGATAATGAGAGATTGAGCTAAGTCTGCATTTTATGAAATATTACTTGCTCTTGCTATAAATTTAATACCTGACTTAAAATACTAGCCACGTTTTGGGGGAATATTGATATTTTATTTGTAAGAAATCTGGAGGTTTGGTGGCTAGAAAGAATTGGTTCTGAATTCAGAGGACCACTTTCAAATCTAGGATTTTTCATTTATGTGACCTTGGGCAGTTTCCATTCTAGATAGGCAAATGTTTTCAAATAAAAGCTTTCTCTTTGAACCCAAAATATTATACCCGGAACATCTCCATAACCTGAATAATTGTATTTTAAGTGAAAATATCTGTAACACTAAAAATTGTTTTATTGTCAAAGTGTGAAAAGTACTCCCTCATGTGACTTTTAATAACATTTTCACATAAAATTTAGGTAATCATTCTAAGTATCAAGATTTTTAAAGGACATTGCACATCAGTCAGTATTTTATAGGTTAGGAAATGAGGCCTAAAGAAATTAAATAGCTCATCTAAAGTCACAAAGAGAAGGCTTGAACCCAAATGTAATGCTTCTTGACAATTAGAATTGATTGCCTTAGGTGGAAAAAAATTCTCCCTCACTAGAGCAAATGTTTGGTGGATATTTATTGGGATTTTATTTTAAGATATATAAAGAACTAAATATAATCTGTGATCACTTTGAGCTGAGATTCTGTAAATCTGTAATGTTGGGATTATTCAATTAGTGTTCCTTCCATTGAAATTGTTTTCACAACATTTTTGCTTTTTGATGGATTTATGCCTTCCTAGAATGCTTCCTTTGGTTTGACAGATATTTCAAGTTTCCAAATCTACTTCTAGACATGAACATTATTATATATTTTTTCTTCATTTGTTCCTCCATAATCTCATAGGGACAAAGTAATAAACTTGCAAATAGGATTTAGAGTTCCTTGTATTTTTTTTTCTGAATAGTGAATGATACATGTTGCCTAATTATGTATGTAATCATAAAGTAGAAATTGGAGAGCACAAACAAACATATCTATTTCTTTAATACCCATTTCTTTCAAAATGGTACGTTTGTAAGCATAACTCTTTCTTGGTTAAGCCAGTGGATGAAGCACTCTTTTAAGGAAAATCAAAAGCCCATGCAGTGGGAGAGAGAGAATGCAAACAACTATGTGTAAACAAGCTAAGTTCTGGATAAATTGGATATAACCAACAGAAGAATTAGCATTAAGGGGATTGGTAAAAGATTTTTGATGAAGATAGAATTTCATCTGGGACTTGAAGGAAGTCAGGAAGACACATTTGCACACTTCTAACTGGGGAAAAATCTTTTCACTGTAAAATGTCAATGATTTGAACTTTTATTAAGGCAATCCTTATATATGCTGAATTTCTAATAGGTAAATAGTTAAGTGTAAAAAAAAAAACTATTTCTAGCATATGGTCCATTCCACTACCACTGATAAAAATTATTCCGCAATTATGCCACACACATTTAGTGGGGAATATAACTATTCAAATATTTTAAAGATCATTTTGTTGAAGAGGGTTTTTTCTGTTATTTGTTTATTTGTAATACTCCATATTACAGAAAAAAAAGAATAATTGGAGAAGATTAGAGGCAGGTAGACCAGTTCAATAATGAGAGTAACTTATTATTATTAATTAATGAGAGTATTCATTATTAAAAATGAATCTCCAAATGGAATGGAGTTCCTTGGGATGTAAGGGATTTTTTTTTTTTAATATGAGCTTTAAGCAGAACTAGGTTATCTGTTATGGAAATGCTATAGAAGGAATTTCTTCTTTAAGTAGGTTTTGAATTATATGTCTTAGAATGCCTGTACTGTAGAAACCAATATTATTTGTTGGAAGTTTAGGAGAAGAAACATAGAACATAGAATTACAGGACCTAATTACAGATCTTAGGTCTACTACTTACTACTTATGTGACTTTGAAAAAGTCATTTTATCTTTTTGTGTATAATTTTCTTCATCTGTAAAGGGAGGGGGAAAGGAAATGAACTAAATTATCTCTAAGATTGCTTTCAGGTCTATATCTTTGATGTTTCCAACTCTTAAATTTTAGTGATTTCAGCAGAGGTTACAATCATGTTAATGGGGGAAAAACAAATTCACAACCAAAATATAAATAAGGAAACCCCATTATCTGTAAAACAACCATAGACAACAAATCAATATCAAAGTGAAAATTAAATGCTTTAAATGTCTTACCACATAAATTTATAAAGGGGAATTAATTAAATTATAGGAAGATATTTATAGTAATATATAAGATAATAGAATTTAATGTCCTTCTCTCAGTTTTGGAAAACTCAAACATAAAGATAAGCAAAAGGAAAAATATGGTATTGAAAAAAATTGCTAGAGAAACTAACTCTAAAAAACATAGGGTTAAAACCATCCTTAAATAGACCACAATGCAAAAAAAAAAAAAAAAAAACCATAGCAATTGGTTCAAGGAGAACAAAAGAATAAAAAAGGGAGACAACAATAAGTAATAAATAAGCTTAAGATGAAACTATGGAAAGCATTTATCCATAAGAAAAATAATTGAATCCTTAAAACATTCATAAACAAAATAGAAAACAAGAATAAAGAACTGAATATATGCCTGAAATTTCAAAAACCAGAAATTAAAGATTATCAGTCTTTTAAGCAGATATATGCTAAAAAAGAAAAAAAAGAACCACACCTGAAATTCAAAAGAAATTGAGAATTGTTCCTCCAAAATAAATAGCTAAATGAACAGGAACTACCACAGGGGGAAGAATTCATCATTTTGCATTCTTAGGGGAATTCTATCAAGCTTTATAAAGACAACAATATCACACAAATAAATTCCTGCCAAAAATGAGAAAGAAAGCTTCTGTCACTTTTTTTTTTTGAGAGAGAAGTCCTAACATTTAAACTGGGGAAGCAAAAATCAAAGAGCTATTAACCAATATTATTTATGTATACCTATCCAAAAATTCAAAATAAAGTCCTTTCAGAGTATAGTAATTAATACACACAATCATCAATTGTGACATCCTAGGGAGGGAAGGGTGATTCCCGTTAGGAAAACAATAAATATAGTCCATCACATTAAAAATAAAACATCTCCAAATCACATGATTATATAGAAATATAGAAAATATAAACAAATTTTTGACAAAATACAATACTTATTAGTGATAACACTGTGATAGCAATCAGGGAATATAGGATTTTTTATTTATCATTAAAAGAAAAGATAAAACCCAATGTAAACTTCATATGCAATAGAGAACTTACCCAATAGATATAGAAACACATGAACTTACCCAGTAGATATAGGAGCATAACAAGAATGCACACTCTCATTGACATAATTTTATGCAATTCTAGAAAATCTCTCAAGAGTAATTTGCTAACATGAGGAAATTAAAGTTTCAAAGATAGGTAACCAGAAAATAGAACTATGTCTATGTGCTAACGATATGATACTTTACTTTGAAAATCTTAAGGAATCAGAAAAAATACCAATAGAGATTAACTTCAGCAAAACTACAAGCTATAAAATAAACCCACAAAACTCACCAATATTTCCCTATACTAATAACAAAATTGAAGAAGCAGTATATAATAGAAAGTGAAATCTCATTCAGCAAAACTACCAAATGCATAACATGTTTGAGGAATTATCTAAGTATACGTAACACTTATATGAATTCATTTATAAGTATTTCTTAAGGAATTAATTAGTTAATTAATTATCTGGAAATTTAGAAATGATAACATTACAAAAGTTAGTTTACACTTAAAATGCTATACAAATCAAACTGCCAAAGTGATACTTTCTATAAAACAATAACTTCATAATTATTCATTTGGGGAAGCAAAAAATCTATAATCTGAAGGAAAATGATGAAAAAAGTAGGTAGTGAAGAACACTTCTAAACAACACTATTACATTATTAACATTTGTCATCAAAATCATTTTTGTATTGGTATTAAAATAAAACAAGGTAGATTAATGGAATGGATTACATAAGGATGAAAAATAGAACTCAGTAGCCCAATGTTCAATAAACTATAAAATATATATTATTTAGAAACTCTCCATTTTATAAAATATCTAGGAAAACTGTTCTGATAGAAATTAGGCTTAACCTAACATTTGTGCCATTATCTATAATAAATCTAAAGTGAATATACATTTAATGTTAAATATCATAAAATATGAAAGAAAAATATACTTTTCAAAGCCATAGGTAGGAAATATAGTCTTAACCAAAAACAGAATAAAGGTAATAATAATAGATAACTTTGATTTTTAAATTTTATTTTTTTATTATACTTTTTATTTACAAATATATGCATAGGTAATTTTTCAGCACTGACAGTTGCAAATCCTTTTGTTCAAACTTTTTCCCTTCTTACCCCCACCCCTTCCCCCAGATGACCAATATGTTAAAGTATAAGTTAAATAATATATATATATGTGTGTGTGTGTGTGTGTGTGTGTGTGTGTGTGTGTATCCAAACAGTTATTTTGCTGCATAAAAAGAGTCAGAATCTGAAATAGTGTACAATTAGCCTGTGAAGGAAATCAAAAATGCAGGTGGACAAAAATAGAGGGATTGGGAATTCTAGGTAGTGGTTCATAGTCATCTCTCAGAGTACTTTCCCTGGGTATTAGATAACTTTGATTAAGTGAGGTGTAAAATATTTCTCCAAAAGTAAATTTAGTGAATCTAGGATAAGAAGGGAAGCAATAAAATGGTAAAATTGCATTACATTTCCCAAATAAGAGTTTGGTATTAAAGACATATAGATAACTAACATACATATCATCTGTCTATCTGTATGCTTTTCTGTCTCTTAGAAGCCATTTCTTTAGTAGATAAATGGTGAAAGGATGTGAATGATCAGTTATCAAGATAAATGTAACTTAAATGGAAAGAACAGCAAAACATCAAAGCTGTTGCAAAATTATGAAGAAAAGTCATTGCTTAAAAGAAGAGATGAGAAGATACCTCCACCCAACTCCTTTGCAGGAAGTCTTTGTAATATATTTTTGAAATTATGGGAGAGAGTAGAAAGATTACTGGATTTGAAGTATAAAGATTCATAATTAGCTTTACCACCTCATGTTGTATTTGTTACCTAGCTAACCTCTGTGAGTCTTAGTTTTATCTTAAAGTTTCATCATGAATAGAAAAAAAAATCATGTATTGAGCACTGTTCTAAGTGTTTGGGATAGATTTTTTTTTAAACGTACCTTTCTCTTTTTTAAAGGAACTTGCATGTTAATAAAAGCATAATATTCTATGGTGAGTTTGCCTTCAGGGTAAATGGAAAGACCTGGGTAGAGTAGTAATCTAGATGTTAAGTCCCAGGATTTCTGAAATTTCAGCAAGGGGAGTAGATGGTTTGCAAAATCCTTCAACACCAGGGAAGGTTGTGAGGTTCTGTCTTTGTCCACTAGGAAGTTCATGTTGTTCAGAATCTTGTAATTGAAGAGGAAAGCGAAATAATTCTTCACCACAGTACATCTCATGCCAATTATAGTAAAGAATTTCGTTAGAATTCTGGGAACAGTCCAATGTGCATGATGTAGGCAATGACATTAGGTGTTCATATCCAGTTCTATGAAATGAATTTCAACAAGTGTTGCGACTGTCACTTATGACTTAAAAAACAAAACAAAAACCCTTTACATTCAATTTCTGTTTTTAATTGCAAGTAAGTTTTATGTTGAAAGTTCCTAGTTCTTTTAATATTTAGGTTTATGGAAAACTTCATGATTTCAGATTTTAAAATGGTATGGATGGGTCCTGTTCTTTGCTTAATGAAATTTGATATTTAACATCTCTTCCCACCCCCTAGAAATTTACACTGAGTAGGCTACTCAAGTATTCTTCAGTGGTATGCTGGATAGGCTATTCAAGTGTTATTGAGTGACTGCACTAAATTAGTATGTCTCAGTTACTATAAGAAAATCAGATAAAATTTATGGTTCTTGAGATGAGTGGGAATATATAATCATGCCTTAAATTTAAATAACATATTTCTTCCCCAATTTGCAAAGCTCTGAAGAAACCAATCTCATTAAGAATCCTGATTTCTCAATGAAGGACCCTCTTTATTGATGAGGAAAATGAGACCCCTAGAATCTGAGTGATTTGCTTAGTGTCAAATACAAACTCAGAAATAGAACAGAAATTAAAATTAGCATCTATCAATCTGATATTTTTTCTAACAGATTATCATCAATGAAATCTAGTAAGGAAATCCTTATAGAATTTGCCACAAGTTAAATGATGTCATCTTTAAAGTATTTTTTGAAATAAGACTAATCTTAAGAATAAAAGATGAGAAAATTCTTTCTTAAAATTATTAACTAATTTTAGTTAATCCAGTGATTCCATTAGAACAATGGTTTCCTTTAGGTATGAAAGTCCCAATTGAGAAGGTGCCTTCATTCTGTTGGTCAACAACCATTTACTAAGTGCTTACTATGTGTTTGACAAATGAGTTAAATGCTAAGAGGAAGACAAAAGCATCCCCATGCCTTCAGAGTTTACATTTTAATGAAGAAAGCTACGTATCTATGTATGTGTGTGTATATGCATGTATACATATATGTACATACATACATAAATATATGTTTAGTATATTAATGTAGTCTATATTTGGACATGATTTTATATCTATATGTTTCCATTTTTTTTTGGTATTAGGAAAAAATTACTGCCATAAATATCTTAATATAGAAGAGGAAATTTTTTTTCATGTCCATAGCTTCTTTCTTGTTAAGCCTAGTATTAGAGAATAAGCCTGAGTCAAAGGAAACAAACATTTTACTCACTTTATTGCAAAATGCATTTCAAAATGGTCGTTATTGATTGACAGCTCCACCAACAATGTACTAGAGTATCTAACATATTAAACTCCTCTAACACTGACTTTCCTATTTTTTAAAATAATCTTTGCCAAGGTCACTGTAATTATACATTAATTGTGTCAAAATTTTGGTTTCTGATCCTTGGCTAACTTGAACTATTTTCCTCTTGAAGGGAAGCTTCTCTGGAAAGTCAAAGTCAATATATTAAATCCTCAAGATAGAACATAAATGAATCCACATTTTGTCAGGGTATATGTGTGATGCAGAGTTCTGAGGCCTTCGTGTGAGCTACTTAGGATTGCCAACATTGCTGGTGGTACAGGCTTGAATAATTTAGACAAATTGTGATTAGTTTGCATTGAAACCAAGCATTAGAGAAGAGCAACAGAATGGTAAAAATGCCAAAATGTCCTATGTATCTATTCTATTCAGTTTTAATTGAGCAAATTATGTGTTGATGAATGAGAATAAGGTTTTTCCAGGGAATTTTAGTTATTCTTCCACAGCAGATTTTGATTTTTGTCTAGCCATGTGAGAAGGGGAAGAGGGAAACATTGATTAAGCTCCACAATTCCCATATAGGTGAATAAATGCATTTATATGAACAAATCATTGAATTAGAGAATAATACATTGGGAGTGGAGAGAGGAAGACAAAAGAGAATATGTAATGTATTCTTATGTTCATGAGTGAACAGCAAAGGGATGATGTTTTCTATTGTCTCTTAGGGAAGAGAGAGGCTTCAGTTTAATAGGATGCAGCAGCAGAAGAAAAGGAATAAAAATCAAAAATGAAAGGGAAAGTCTTAAGGCAAGAGCATAAAAAGTCCCAATAAAAGCATTCCGATAGGGAAAAAGTATATGCAAAATGAAAATCTCACAATAAGTTAGAGTGGGGAAAGAGTTAGTAGAATAAGAGACAACCTTTTGTGAGATTGTATTATGCCTTCAAGGACCATATTCTGTTCTATGATGAAAGACGTGTGACCTATCCAAGGGGTAATTGACACTCAGAAAAGGTAAGAGTGTGGACACAAAGAGAAAAATCCATGGACAATAAGAAGAATGGCCATGGGGAAATTAGGCAGTTGATTTAGATTACACCAGAGGTGGGGAGGTATGTCTGTTGATCATTAAAAGTGAATAAAAAATTAAAATCAATTAACTATTTGGTTTTGTTGATTTTCTCCTCTTCCTCATTTTCTTTTTTTTTCTTTAAAAATTATTTTTATAACAGATCAGTCTGAGTTAAAATAAGATATAACAATAACATTTTAAAAAAAGTTAAAAAAGAAAATTTCTACTTTACAGCACCATCTATCTCTACATTACTTCCCTCTCTAATAGATACTTGTCAAAGTGAAATGCTACAGGAAAAGAGGGAGGAAGAGGCAACATTTATAATGGAAATAACATAGAAGTTGGTTAGAAGTCATATCCAGGGCTTTGGAAACTAAAATCCCATGAATAACAGGAAGAAAACAAATAACATGAAAATAATAAGTAACATGAAGGAAACAATAAGGATATTTCATGAATAAAATACATACATTAATGATTTTTTTTTAATTTAAATTTTATTTTATTTAATAATAACTTTGTATTGACAGAATCCATGCCAGGGTAATTTTTTACAACATTATCCCTTGCATTCGCTTATGTTTAGTTTTTTCCCCTCCCTCCCTCCACCCCCCCCCAAGATGGCAAGCAGTCCTATATATGTTAAATATGTTGCAGTATATCCTAGATACAATACATATTTGCAGAACCGAACAGTTCTCCTGTTGCACAGGGAGAATTGGATTCAGAAGGTAAAAATAACTCGGGAAGAAAATCAAAAATGCAGATAGTTCACATTTGTTTCCCAGTGTTCCTTCTTTGGGTGTAGCTGGTTCTGTCCATCATTTATCCATTGAAACTCAGTTAGGTCTCTTTGTCATAGAAATCCACTTCCATCAGAATACATCCTCATACAATATCGTTGTCGAAGTGTATAATGATCTCCTGGTTCTGCTCATCTCACTTAGCATCAGTCCATGTAGGTCTCTCCAAGCCTCTCTGTAGTCATCCTGCTGGTCATTCCTTACAGAACAATAATATTCCATAACATTCATATACCACAATTTACCCAGCCATTCTCCAATTGATGGGCATCCATTCATTTTCCAGTTTCTAGCCACTACAAACAGGGCTGCCACAAACATTTTGTCACATACAGGTCCCTTTCCCTTCTTTAGTATTTCTTTGGGGTATAAGCCCAATAGAAACACTGCTGGATCAAAGGGTATGCACAGTTTGATAACTTTTTGGGCATAATTCCAGATTGCTCTCCAGAATGGTCGGATTCATTCACAGTTCCACCAACAATGCATCAGTGTCCCAGTTTTCCCGCATCCCCTCCAACATTCATCATTATTTTTTCCTGTCATCTTAGTCAATCTGACAGGTGTGTAGTGGTATCTCAGAGTTGTCTTAATTTGCATTTCTCTGATAAATAGTGATTTGGAACACTCTTTCATGTGAGTGGTAATAGTTTCAATCTCATCCTCTGAAAATTGTCTGTTCATATCCTTTGACCATTTATCAATTGGAGAATGGCTTGATTTTTTATAAATTTGAGTCAGTTCTCTATATATTTTGGAAATGAGGCCTTTATCAGAACCTTTAATTGTAAAGATGTTTTCCCAGTTTGTTGCTTCCCTACTAATCTTGTTTGCATTCGTTCTGTTTGTACAAAGGCTTTTTAATTTGATATAATCAAAATTTTCTATTTTGTGATCAGTAATGGTCTCTAGTTCATCTTTGGTCACAAATTTCTTTCTCCTCCACAAGTCTGAGAGATAAACTATCCTATGTTCCTCTAATTTATTTATAATCTCATTCTTTATGCCTAGGTCATGGACCCATTTTGATCTTATCTTGGTATATGGTGTTAAGTGTAGGTCCTTGCCTAATTTCTGCCATACTAATTTCCAGTTATCCCAGCAGTTTTTATCAAATAATGAAATCTTATCCCAAAAGTTAGAATATATGGAACAATAAAAAATACATTAATGATCTTAAATAGTATCTTATTTTAAAATATAAATATATCTGCATGAACAGAATTTATATTCATAACAGAAAGTTGTTGAATTTAAAAAACAAAAAATTACATAATTAGGAGACTTTAATATTCCTATCTTAGAACTGGGATATGTAACAAAAATAAACAAAAGAAGATATTATAGAACAGGACAAAATATTGAAAAATTTGGAGGTAAAACATTTATGATTCCTCAATGAACTAGCAATATATATTTCTCAACCTCATATAAAACTTTTTTTTTTTTAAAGATCATGCATTAATTAGGGCAGAAAAACTACAAGACAATGTAAGTAGAAGAAATACTAAACACATTCTTTACTGAGATTAGCACAATAAAAATAATGATCAACTCAGGAAATATAAACAAAAAACCCAGGTTTATTTGACGGCTTTTTTAATGAAAGCCTAAATAATTAATCTGTGACCATTAATCATGGAAATAGTTATCATATGTATGCAATACAGTGATCATTACAACATACTAGAATTTTGTGGAGAATGGAGCTAAAGCAACCTTCAGAAGAAAAATGATATTGCCTCCAAACATATGGTAGCAAAGTAGAATAGAGTGAACAAGAACTGAATATGCAATTAAAAATTTAGACAATCAACAAATAAATAATTCCAAAATAAAAAAGAGGAAATCTTGAAAACCAAAGGAGAAGTAGATAAATTTGAAATGATAAAAATCTTATGATACACATAAAATTAAAAACTAATGCTTTTATAGCTGCCCTGGTCTGCTACTTCACTCCTAAAGTTTATCACCTTTTCCTCATGTTGCTCTCCTTTTGAACCAATTTCAATGCAGTTTGCAACTGATATAAAGATCACAGCATACATCTGTGTATATATATATACATATAACACAACACAAAACAAAACTTGTCTACATACTTTAAAAATCTAATTTGTCTGTTGACAGATTGTTTGAAATGGGGGTGTATATCTAGTTCCCTTAATGTTCTGTTAATATTTTAGACTTTTCATATTGGAGGATAATGGGTCCTATAATTCACTATTTTCTTTGCAAAACAAAACACACAAAATAAAGTATTTTAGTTTTACATAGAATAGTAGCTTTTTCTGGTGTCCATAGTTAACAAAATTAATGTTATTCTCATAATGAATCTATGAACTCATTTACATGGGCAGCCCACAGTGGCAATAAAAATGATACTACTTTCTTAAGAGCAGACATTTTGTGATCCTTGTCATTTTATCCCTGAAGTCCAGCACAAAGCTTTGTGAATAGAAGAAACTTAATAAATGTTCCTAGGATGGAAGTAATCTTCATTTTTAATCAAAAGATAATTAATGGTATTTTGGCTTTTATTACTCACATTGCCTTGAATTCTTATAATCAAGTATTTCTGCCCTTCATCTCTGATTAGAAGGTATTCTTCTCGATACTTATAACATCTGCATATTAGGGAGTAAGTGTCCTTCAAATTCATATGTTTAATTCTAAATTTGGGAATATAAATTGTCTTGACTAAGAGCATGATTGCTGCTAGAACTGGCTCTAAAATGATGTCTCTCTGATGCTTTAAAAATCAAAATTCTGATTAGCATAAGAGTATTTGGACTGATTAATATTATTGGGAGGTGATTTGCAAGTGGACACTGAATTACAAAGGAAGACATGCATAACAATCAACTTGCCCAGATACATTCCTAGGGGAGTCAGGTTCCAAAGGACCTTTTCCTCATTTCAATTTCCTCATTAGTCTGGAGTGAAGGAAGAGTCTGTACTATCACTATTGTACAGCTAAAGAAAGGGCACAGGTGGCCATCAACTTTTGTGTCAGAGGTAAAAAAGTATGAATATTAAAAGTGCAGAATAAAGTGATAAGTGCCAATCATTACAAAAAAGAGAATAACCTAGAAAGATCTTTAAGATTGCTTTCCCTACACATAGCTAAGTAGAATTAAAGACAGTATTAATTGAATTATTTGAGAACATTCAACACTTCTTCCCACCTAGAACACAATTTTATATGACTCTGTGTCTGTGTATTGTGGTTATGTATTATGCATGAAGACTTGATGCTACACTAGGAGACCCATGGTAAGAGAATATAATGTGAGGTAGTGAAGAATGTTGGGTTTAGAATTAGGAAGATCTAGTTTTTAAGTGTGAGAAACTGACAGGAAACTAGGTAATGCAGTGGTTAGAAATCTGGATTCATCTTCCTGGTCCCAGATATTTACTAGTTGTGTGACCATAGGCAAGTCATTTAACCCCATTTGTCTAATATGGAAAAAAAAAAAATCAACTAGAGAAGTAAATGGCAAATTACTATAATATCGTTTTCAAGGAAATTCCAAATGGGGTGATAGAGACTCAGACACAACTGAAAAATGACAAATACTTATGAGTTGTATAATTCTGGGTACCTAAACACTTCAAGATCTAATTTCTTTTCTTGTGACATAGAGGGGAATAATAATATCCATTCCACAGAAGTTCAAATGAAAAATGCATGCAGAGTTCATTGCAACTTAAAAATTCAAAATGTATTTATTAATACATAAAATTATACCTGCAAGTTTTTAGCAGACAATGTCAGAATTGTCAATGTTGAGGGAGACCCTGGGAAAAATATAGTAATTTATTTTTCTAAAGAATGCATAAATGGTAAGAGAAGAAAATTTTAATAACTTAGAATGTTCAAGGAATGATTATACTGGTTAAAAGGACATTAATATTTGAGGTTTAATCAGAAAGTTGTATCAAGACTTGTTAAAAGTATTATTATACCATAATACCATATTACCTTTCCTGCCATAGAAAATGAAAGAGAATAATGATAACTAAATATCAGAAAGCTTAGTTCATTTTTTTAAAACCAGTTTTGTATAATTAGTATATATACTATAATTAGTATAATTTTGTATAATTAGTCATTAGAAACAATAAAATCACTTTTTTTCTTGATCATCTTTCTCCAATTCTCTGCTGCTTTTTTCTTCTATTATTTCTCATTAAATTATGAGTGATCAATTTGATCTAATTTTAAGATTGAGATTTTATTACAAGGAGATCAATATAGTATCATAGGTATGATGTAAGATAGTTGCTAATTTGAAACTATTTTCAGTTAGGAAGATCAATATAGTCTTAGTTTCTTGGGCACTGAGAGTTTCAATAATGTGCTTTTAGTCACACAACTAGTATATTTCAGATACAAGACGTCAGTTCTAGTATTCGTGACTTTAAACTCAGCCAACTAACCACCATATTGTGCTATTTTCAATGATCATGGAAGAAATGTTTTAAATAAAGCAATTTTATGAAACTAGTGAACTAAAAGCAAAGTATGTTCAAATATTTCCCTTTATAGAAGCACATAAACCTCTGGTAGAAGACCTAATTAATGAAGTCTAAAGGAGAGAATTGAAAGTAATATCATTTTGGTGTTTTATCATAATGGTTTGTTAGACCAGATGGAGGATATGTACGATAAGTTGTCAACTGGTAAGTCATTTGTTGGAATGTTCATTCCATTAAAATTTTAGGTGCTGAAAAATGCTTGACTAACTTTTTTTTTTCAGGCAATTTCATTTCTTCAGGAAATAGATATATAATGAGGGAACTAATTAAAAAAAACAAACTTATAATCAATGAATGGGAAAAACTCAGTTTAATAAAATTGATTGAATCTTGGAAAAAGTTAAAATATCATTAAACTAAGAGTGTGTGAAAGATAATTAAATGAATTCTAGTTATAATCATAACTATTCTCTTGAATTATGGACAGAAAATTTGAAATAGTTCAGAAAAAAATGGGCCTAACTCTGACCTGAGAACAAAACCAAATTGTAAATCAAAAATACTACAGCAAAAATGGTTATGGTTAAAGCTATTTTCAGCAGATAGTTAAAGCTATATTCTGGCATTTCTGTAGAACACATAAACCAACTGCTTGGGAAATAATCCATAGCACTGAGGTAAAATAGAGACATATTGTGTGTGGTATTGGTGAGGAGAATAAAGAAGATTAGGTGGGGTTACATGGAGGGAAATTTCTGCTAAATGTAAGAATTTCACAACAATAAGAGTCATAAAAAATGGCATGGGTTGTTCTGGGAATGATTAGGATTGTTGTTTCTGGAGGGGTTAAAGCAAAAATTAATCACCTCAGTGACATTGTGGAGGAAATTCCTATGTTTTTGATAGGTTATACTGAAGGATCGAAGAATCAGCCTTGACAATTAGGACTGATATGATAAGCAAAATTTTATGAAATCAAAAGTACACTTAAGTGCAAAGTGTTTTGGGATATCAAACATAGGCATTAGAGAATTAGAACATTAATATAGAAATTGCAAAATGTTTAATCTTTTGGACATTATCCCACTATGCCTTAATCTATTCTCCTTTTAAAAGAATAAACTAAGAGAGGAGGATTCTGAAAAGATGGTGGAGTAGGCCAGAAAATTCCAAGGTCTTCAGATTTTCCCACAAAAAAGGATAGGAAATAAGATACACAAATATTACAACATGGACTTTATTAGAAAAAAAAAGATAGGGTTAAACATTGATTTCACACCAAGTCAAACTTAAAGGTTCAATAAAAAGGGAAATCTGTACTATATGTCAGCCATATTATTATTGTTTTAGATGCAAGTTTACATGTGTATATGAGAAAGATGTGGGGATGAAATGGGGAAAAAGAATAAAGTAAAAAGCACACAGAAGAAAACAAAAAAACAACCTACAAGGAAATTAAGAAAAGATGCATAGTCATGAATATAATTTCTTCTATTATTATATATGCTTTCTTGAAATGGAAATTTATTGTTACATATTTTGAATCCTCCATGATTTTCTTCTGGGCATATGTTTTGTTTTGTTTCTTTTTCTTTTCCTTTTTTGTCTTTTTCTATTTTTTTCTTATTCTACACTTAGTTTTAAATAAATAAATATTAAAAAAAGAATATAAACAATAAATTATATGATATAGGATTAGAGCAATGTTCAGAGCAATTTGAATCTATTTTCCTTATTTACACAAGAAAAATATATTGGCCAATGGGACTTTTACTCAATATGATTTTTTTTTCCCCCAGGGGGTAGTAACTTTAAATCCTCTTCCAATTCAGATTGCATGAATCAATTTTTGTATTTTATACAGACGTGTGATTTCATCAGTTCAGTTAACTCATGGTATGGAAAATCTTTCTAATGAAACAAGGTACAGATCACTATCTTGTCCATACCTCAATATTAGTGAGGTGAGGGAAAGTTAAGTTTCAGATCTTCGCTCATAGACCTAGTATGTGCCAAAAGGAAAGTCTTGAACTTAGGTTGCTGACTCCAAGCCAGGTCCTCTGTTTACTTTACGGCACTAAGGTTACTCATTTTGCTATGCTCCTTGGAACTTAGGACAAAACTACTAGAAGAAATAGACCCTTGGAATGATCTTTTGAAAGCTCTTTATGTTCTGTTTATTCTAGATTTTGGTAACATAATTTCTGTATTTTATCTCAGAAGGGTATCTAATATATATTATAAATTTTAACTATTGAGTAAGTTTGTTCTTTTTCAGTTCGCTATGAGAATTTGACTCTGACAAAAACTCAAGCTAACCAATAACATAACCCTCACCATATATGTTAATGTACAATCTAAAGAGTCAGAACTAAGAAGATTTTATAGTCTTATAACCTCTTTTCTCTGGATTTTATTTAATCTGTTGTGCCTTTTTGCTTTTGCTTAAATCATAGTATTATTCTACAATGTTTCCTTTAATAAATTGCTAGTAGAAAAACTTTGTATTAAGGAGTGACATATTGGGGAAAGAAGTAAAAGATCCACACCAGTATGTTTTTTACAATCTATCTTTTAAAAAAGTAGAAAAATTTATTTCTACATAACTTGTTTATAGAAGACACTTAAACCATTTAAAATATAAAATGTATTGCTTCATTGCATGGATTGTTTTGCAAAGTAGGATAATAATCATTTTGTTATTAAAAAACAAATGATATGTTTTTGGAACATTCTCAATTTAAAACAAGGTTGTTTTTGAGCAGTTTTGACATGCAGGAGGAAAAGAAATATATTATCTTGAGAGAGGAAAAATTGTTAGAAAAATATATCTTTGATGTTTCTCCTAACTGCTTAAGTTAGTTTTGATATAAAAAAAGGCAAGAACCATTGGCACATGCTCAGAATCCTACTTCTGAATTTCATTAGGTGAATCTGTGATGGCTCAGATAGCAGTTTTTGGGTGTGACTCATGAAAGTGACATTCAGATACTCTTTCACTTCAGTAAACATTTATTACACAATTACGATGTCTACTATTATATTTGGCATCGTAAAGGATATATAAGAAGTTTGTAAAATATATCCTATCTTCACAGAGCTTACTATCTCATTGGTGAAGAATCATACTTTAACATTCCATATATCAACTATTTTAGAGGAAACTTCAGTCCCAATATTTCAACCCAGGGAAATTAATAATAGTACTTTTATTTGTTGAATTCATCACAATATCTGTGATGACCACGTATTTAAAATCAGCCGGAGTCAGGAATTCAGGTTAAGGGAAAAATCTTCAATCTTTATTCTCAGTAGAGGTGAAGAAGGATTGTGATAGCAATATGGGCAGCTGCGACAGGAAGCCAGTTAGCAGAGGGGGATCAGAGGTGAAGGATGGTCAGGGTAGCAATGAGAGCAGCTGTGACAAGACGCCAGCCAGCAGTCTCTCTTTCTGCTTCCCTCTCCACTCCCTTGCCTCCACCCACCAAAAACATCATTTCCTATACAACACATCAGGACTTGCACAATGAGTGGGCAGGGGCCATTCTTTCTCCAAGCATATATATTAATAGATTCCAATTACTATTTAGCCTCACGTGCTTGGGACCTCAGTGCATCAACTCAACCCTCAGCCCATTACAAATAGCCAGAGTTTTTAATTGTAATATGAAGCTTAACTTGTTCAAGGTCATACAAATAGTAAGGAAGTGAGGACAGATTTGAACTCAGTAAAATGGAAGACATCTATATGAGCAAAGAAAAGGAGAAAGACAAAATTCTTGATATTTTAGCACTATACAGTTATAATCTCTTGCTCCTGAATCAAAACTCTTGATATATAGATTCACATATGATCCTTAGGCATTTCTTAATAATCATACACTGAGCATGCCCTCAGTCAAATTATTTTCCCCAGGAACACTTGATAAGGAAGTTAAAATAGGAATATTAAGTTCTCTCTAAGCCCATCAAAATCAATGCAAATATGGAATAGAGAAGGAATTTATTAACTACAATAAAAAATACCAAAAAGAATATGAAAAAGAACAAGCACTTATTAGACTCCTATTAGGTACCAATTACTTTCTTTCTGGAGAAGGAAATGGAAAAGCACTTCAGGACCTTTGCCAAGAAAATCCTAAATGAGGGCACAAAAAGTCAGATGTAATCAAATGACAACATTTCAACTTTCAAGTCATGATATTTTCCATTGGTCAGTGGTTGTGGCAAATATAATTAAAGTACTAACAGTAGAATCTTGCAGCAAAGAGAAATGAAAAGGTATTTGACCCCAAAGAGAAGCAGAAAGTTCAATTCTGCATGATTATATAACAGGTAAAGATTGCTCTATTAGCCACCATCAACCAGGGAAGAATAGTTCTATTGAAGGTCTCTGCAGAGTATGTTGAAAGAAAACTTTCTTAGGTCACTATCAAATACTCTAAAACAGCAATTTCTAACCAATTCATCATTTATATTCAAAATAGAATGATGTAATTTAAAAGACCCATTTACATATCATATTTACAAAGAAGATATTAGAACTAAAGATGTATTGGGAGAGATTCTTTACAGAATTTCTTGCTTCATCTCCTGCCCCCTTACCTGGAAGCAGCATGGTATAGTGGAAAGAGAAAGACATATGGAATCCAAGGATTTGGTTTGAGAGCCACTGATCTTCATTACTAGTGTGACTTTGAACAAGGCATTTGACCTTGCTGAACTAAAGTTTTCTGATTTATAAAATGAGAGATTTGACTAAGCATTTGACATTTTTTCCAGGTCTGAATCAACATCAATCTATAAGATGAAATACATTTGCAAATTTTTTCTGTCTTCAATGTCAATTTCTTATTGTCAATGAGACAAGACTATTGGTGACAATCATTGCGTACCACAAATAATAGCTGTTTCTTCCCTTTCCCTCTGCCTCGGTGATTTGCACAGTTGTACTTTGTTATAGACCTTCAACATTGCAGGCAAAATGGTTGCACCTTAAGCTTCTTCACACTGAAACAATGCAATGTTCATTTCATGGGCCCATGAGATGTGCCTCATGCTTCCATTGCACAATTAATTGATACTAAAGCAATCTTAAGAAAAAAAAAAAAAGGTTTGTGCCTTATAAACTGAAAGGTTTTTCTTCTGCTCCAGCTTGAAGTTCATTGTTACTTACTCCATTGGGAACTGTCTAGCTGGTAAAAAGACTTGAGGAACAGAAAAATTAATCTGGGAATTGTGCTAGTATATTTTGAATGGGACATTGTTCTTGCTGATTTCTTTACCCCCTAAATTTTCAAGCAGAAGCAAATATTTTCTTCTTTCTTTCTTCAACTGATAGTTCAATATATCACTTAATTTTGCACGAGATTTGCCCCATTTTGTGTTCTGTTTGGTTGCATCTCATTCTATAGAAACAAAATGGATAGAACACCACAACAATAGTTTTAAATTCTCAGATAGTCAAAAGAAATTGAGTTACATTGAATATAATCAACCATTACTCATGTTGATATATTTTTAAACAAGAATATACAATGACAAGTCAAGTCATCAATAACAGATTGGGATGTAAGACAGCAATAGAGTTCATCAAATATAATCTATGAAGCCTTTCACTACCAAGTACCTTATCACCATTCATTAGTATGAGTTATAATGCCTATTTACATACTTCTATAAAAAAGAACAGGCTTTCTTGGTTACTGTCACTGGAAATTAATTCTAGACTCAGGTTATTTACTAAAGGAAACACTACATATTATAAATGTTTCCCATTTTGCACCCTCTAGTACTATGCCATTTGCTAATTACTATAGGATGGTGACTATATTCAGAAAATAAAAGCAATAAGATGTATGATCCATTTCCAGAGTTAATATCTTATTGTGGATTGATGATTTTTCTGGTTCCTTCGAAAGCCTTCAAGCAGTAAGACTCCATGATGATAAGTTCCTGTATATTCTGTAGGGAATTGAGTACAGATCAAGCATTAATCTTTTCAATTTCTCTCATACACATTTAGTGTGGATGTATTTATCTGCATATATATGTGTGTATATTTAGTGACTAACAAGATATGTAACATACATATCTGCATGCCAGAGAGAGAAAAAGAGACAGAAAGAAACACAGAGAGAGAGACAGACAAAAACGGAGTGAGACAGACAGACATACAGAGACAGACACACAAACAGAGTTTTTGGAGATTAGGTCTCCTTTTCTTGCTTATTCAGGAAATGCAATACAATTTTAATACTGATCCTCAAGGACCTAAAATTACTTAATTTCTGCTCCAGGCAAATTTATCTCTTCTTGGAAAGGATGATTTCCCTTCCTCCCTCTCTTTTCCCCTAACTCTTGGGGTTTATATTGGTACTGTACTTAGTGTGGATACCCAATTGGCTTCAGGCCTACTGCAGCTCAGAATTCTACCAGACAGCCTCCCAAATAGGAAAGATTATAGATGTGAGCTACCATATCTGCCTTCATACACATTGCTAATATCCCAAGGGACAGTGATATTTAATATCGATAGTTACATATTCATAGAAAGCAAACATCATATTCAAATGATACAAACCTGGAAGGTTTTTTTTTTTTAAAGGTCTTTACATCCAAAAATTATAAACCAAGAATAAAGGAAATGAAATTTAACAAAGATAAATGCAGCAACTACATTTAGGTTCAGAGAGTCAATTTTTTTAAAAACGTAAAAGACGAGAAAGTCATTTTCTTAAGCACAGTACAAAAGGGAGTAACAGCTTTACAGTACGTCCCGTGATGAAAATCTAAGTATTTTCACTGAAGACAAATTTATGACGATTGAACAATGTAATGAGATTTTGTTAGATTTTGTAGTTCCTATTAAGTTTTAGGTTGCAGTTTTAGGGATAAAAGCGTATTGTACAGTTGAAAACACAAAAAAGGCCTGGTATATTCTGCACTGATTAGAGAACAGCAATATATATTATTCACTTCTGGATATAAGATTTTAAGAGGGACACTGATGCAGCCAAGTTAGTGATGAGCTTTAGAAATCATGTTGCTTCAGTAACAGATGAAAGAGTTAGTTTATAATCAGCCTGGAAAAGAGGAAGTGGGTGAGAAGACATATGATTTTGAATTTTTTTGAGAGCCTGATATTGCTGACAGTGGAGTAATAATTCCATGGGTGTAAAATATGCTCCTAGACAATAACAACACTTTTACTTTTACTTCTGTTCTTGTATCTAGCACAGTGATCCATACATATATGGCATTTAATTAAAATTTGCCCAGTAAACTGAAGTTTATAAGGACTCATTATCAGGAAGAATATTCCAATAAGTAGAGCTGTCTGACAATGGCCATAGATATGTATCACTGGGATTGTTTAGTTAGAAACTGCAGGCTTCTTATCAGAAAACTAAGGCATTTTGCTACAGATGGGGTAGTTAAACTTAAGAATTATAAGTTCCAAAGTAAGTCCTACTTTAATATGTGACAGTTGAAAACATCTTAAGATCTGATACTTAAAAACTGGATCAACCAGTCACCTAATCCAGACTTCTCATTTTACAGATGTGGAAACTGATATTAAGGGATTTGTTCAATGTCACAATATTAGTAGTTGGAAAAACTACATTTTGAACCCAAATTGGATTCTAAGGACACTGTTCTTGACACCAGAATTTAGTACTGTTAGTCCATTTAAACTTTTTCATTAATTCTTCATGTGTTATTGACCTCCTAGATTTCAATGCCCAAGCTAATTTCTTTTTTCCATTTAATATCATTTCTCATTAAATTGTTTCTTGTAGTTTACTGCATAAGAATAAATTTTTTTTTCCAGAGCTGAAGTGTATTATTTATACTTCTTGACACTCTGTTTTCTGTGTTTTGAAGTCCTGGGATGTTTTGTTTTATAATTTTTTGCCTTATGGTATTCAGTTTTCATTTTTCACTTGGTTTGTCTGAGAGTTTACTAAATTGTTTCTTTATACATCTTGTCTTCAAGATCAATATGTTGCTTTTATAGAGATTATATTGTCTTTAAATATTTTTTGATTGTTTCTCCTCTTCCTGACTGTCTTTTATTCTTATATATTTGCATTCTCAATTAAAAGTTTTTTTCTTTTGTTTCTTTGGTGAGATTTGTGACTGCAAATTCAAAATTTTCTATTCTGTCAATTATTTCTACTGTGCACACTATAAATTCTGTTGTCACAATTCTAATTTCTCTCTTAAACCTTTTAGAAATGTCATATTGTGTTTTCATGCTCTCTTGAGGAACCACAGGATCTTTTATGTCATCAGATGTTGATTCATTTTCCTTTGTCTTGAGGCTATCTCTCTTCCATTAATAATATCTTCCTTGTCACTTAATCTGTTTTTTTTTCCTCCCCTTAAGGTTTTTAGCTGAATTTTCTTCCTCCTAAGGTCTTTGATGATTTTAGATTTTAATTTATTCTCATCTCCCTTACTTTCTGGCTCCTTCTCATTTCATGGAGATTTCCTTGGGAGTTGGGCTGCAGAACTTTCTAAATCTGTTTCCACTTTGGACAAATTCATCTTTCACTGGACTTAGTTTTTGTCCCCAGAGATTTCTGGGAGGAAAAAAAAAACTCTAGTTGACAGCAGGATATCAGACACCTTTGTTTCAGGCTTGGTAGATGCACCTCCTCCCACCCCCCACCCCCCACCGCCATGTTCCCTCTATTTTATAGCTGATTGACTAAATATTGTTATAGCACAGAGCATTATCAAGATATAATCCCAGCCAGAGTGAGCTTCTGCCTTTTTGATTTTCCATACAATCAGAGCAGGAGGAGGTGGAGGAGTTGAGTTCTATTAAAAACCAATGGGTTAGCAATACAGTTATACTAGAAAGTTATAGTTTGTTGAACAGGAGGCACTGAAGGAGCATATGAAAGAGATGAATTTTTTGCATTATTTTTTCATATTGTTGTCTCATTAGGGTTTTTGGTATCCTGGATGGTAAAAACAGCTGTAATTGTTTTATCTCTTATACAATCTTGATTTTGGAGAGGTCAGTGAAATTATATGGGTTTAAGAAAGTGTCTAGCCCTCTATCTTGATGGCCACAGGACGCATTAAGCCTTTTTAGGTATATATAATGTGCCAGATAATATGGTAAGCATATTAACATACACACACATATTAACATATAAACAAACAAAACCAGTTCCTGCTCCAAGAAGCTTAAAATGTAATGGGGAAGATAATGTGTGTGTGTGTGTGTGTGTGTGTGTGTGTGTGTGTGTGTGTGTGTGTGGAGAAAGAGAGAGAGAGAGAGAAAGAGAGAGAGAGAGAGAGAGAAAGAGAGAGAGAACAGAGTAGATTGGATAGTATAGAGAAAAGGAAACGTCCTAGCAATTGAGGGGACCATGAAAGGTTTACTACAGATGGTGTCATTTGAGTTGAATTTTCAAGGCATCCTAACAGGTAACAGAATACTTTTGGACTTTTGGAATAGTCAAAGGAAGTCATATCATCTCCACTGTAATTTCTTCATCTACAAAATGAGAGATTGGACCAGTTGATCTCAGAAGTTTTTTCAGCTCTTGATCAATATTTCTATAATCCTATGATGTGATGAATTTATTTTTGAGCAAGAAAAGTGATCCCAATCCCATCAGACCTCTAAAGGAATACAAAGTAAAATACTATATTTATCTCTAAACGTCAGACTTCTTGGGCTTATGTACTTGGTGTTATATACCAGATGTAGATTAATTGGCTAGAAACTCAATGTGAAAGAAGTACAAGGGAGGGCTTTTTTCATTGAGAGACAATTATAAAGCTTTAGTTGAAATATTGTGTAAAAGGATATTGATTGGAAACTAAAGTTTTGAAGGTCAGTATTATTGCGAACTAGTTCTTCTGCGATAAAACTCAGACATTTAGACCTTGGTTAATATTTTCATGAAATGGCATTGTAAAGTAACTCCTGTGAGCCTCTATTTATAAAATGAGGTTAATTATACTTATAGTAGCTCCTTCACAGTGTTGTGAAGATCAAATGAGATAATGTATGCAAAGTATTTTATAAACCGGAAAATGTTCTCTGTACCCTTCAGTTATTGCTAATGTATTCTTTACAGGGATTAAAAAGAGCAATGGGGATTCTAAAGTGAGGCAGCTCTCCCTGACGTATCTTTACAATGACCAGCCTCATGCTTCAAAACCATTCTTCCAGGGTCAATAATGAAACTATTGAAGTGTTTTGTAATCCTTGTTGAGGTTTGTTGATGCTGTTTCCAGTGCTGGTACCTGTACCAGTGGCTACTTCTGACAGAGAAATAGTCATTATTTACCCAGTGCCTGCTGTGTGATGGCAATTATGAAAAATGAAACAACAAATAAGGTCAATTAAATCCAAAAAGGAATACAAAGTGTATTTAGGACTGTGTGAATCACTAAGGTGTATATATAAAAAAGTGTAAGACCCTCTTGTTTCTTTTCCAAGATGCTTCTACAGTATACCCTATATAAATATAATGATATAATTATGTATATCATAGATATATCAAATATTATAAGTATATAAAATGATATAAATATAAATCTAAGTTGTCTTGATTTACAGTGTAATTTAATGTTTACAAAGTACTCTTTTTATAACCATGGGAGATAGGAAGTATGAATATAACGTTCACTAATATACAGAAGAGAAAAAAATGTGTCTCAGAGAGGTTGTTTTGCCTGGGTGTTACATATATTAGTAAAGCAGTGATTTGAGAAGATATGTAACGCTTTCTGTACTACATTAGATCCTTTAGATCATAATTGCTTGTTTCCTTGTCTTATCTCCCAAAGGGAATATAAACTCTTAGAGTCTAGTGACCCCAATTTCTTCTTTTTTAAGTCCCTTAGAGCTGCACAATATTGTCCACATAATAAGGATGCAATAATTATATGTTGAAAGAATTATTGTTTAAAATGGATACATTTATATTGTAAAGAATTTGTAAAGGATACATTTGTTCACTGCCTCCCAGTTTTCAAGCACCATGGTAGATGTCTTCAAGAAGCTTACATTTTAAGGTCTAGTTGTACAGTAGCTGCCAAAGTTATTACAGTGTTTGAGAACCTAAAAAGCAGTCCATGGGATATTATAAGTCAATGTAGCTTCATCAGAAACAAATGAGGTTTGACTAATGTTTTCCTTTTTGAAATTAGTTATTGGACCCATAGATTCGAAGAATATTGTAGACACGATGTACCTGAGTCTCTCTAATGTATTTGACATGGTCTCTTGTGCAGGCAAGATGGAGAAATGTGTTCTTTATGGTATTGAAACTTATTGAATCCCTAGATGGAAAAGAAAGAATTGATTAAGGGATCAATATTATTCTAGATGAGAACTATAAGAGTTTTGTCCTTGGCCTTCGACTGACTGACCTGGTCTCATTGTGTTAAATGTCTTTGTCATCTATTTAAATAAAAATCTCTCATTTGTAAGAAAGATCAAACCTTATTTGAGTGGCTCCAAAGACAAAAATAAGTCCCCAAAGTGGAAGCTACAGAGAGTAATAGTTCAGATCAATATAAAGAAAAGCTTCCTAAGAATTAATGCTATATAAAAATCTAATAGAACTCAGGATAAAATAAGTTCCAAATCACTGGAAATCTTCATTTGGATATCTTTGGAGGAGGATGTTATAAAAAAAAAAAAAAGAGTATTGTTTAGTTCTGGATAGCTCCTAAGCAACTCTTTGATTAAAAGGAATAAACAGCTTTCTTTAAATATTGGAAAACATTAATAATGGCAGAATATCTAATGCTATAGAGGAACATAATTTTGATACCAAAAGGTCTTTGTAGTCTAGAACAGGGATTTTTAAGCAGAAGAACAGTGATCACTAAGGAGTCTGTGGAGAGATTTCAGAGCAAATACTAGTTGTGAAATTGGATAGGAAAGAGTATGTCTTTATTTTAACATATATGTATTTGATTTCATGCATTTAATATTGTTGTTCATGTATAAGCTTTACTAAACTTCCAGGGAATTCGATGATAAAAACAAAGGGTTTAGAATTCCTAGTTCAAAGCAAATAGACTGAGTATGATAAAATAGACTTAAAGAGTAATAGGAAAAAAAGTCATATTTGGCTTACAAAGCATTTGCATAAGTATAGCAGGAGAAAGGTATAATTAGACAATAGTTGTTATAAAAAAGAACTGAAGATTTTATAGGAATATAAGCTCAGCATGAGGAAATATTATAATCGGATAGCCAATAAAAGTTAATATAAACTTATGTTGTCTCAATAACAGTACAAAAAATGTTATCTATAACAAGGGAGAGAAAGACCAGGTGGATCTAGTCGTGGTCAGATCATATCTCAATGATTATATTCAGTCTCTGACATCAATTTTTAAGAAGTTCATTAACAAATTTGATTAAATTCATAAGATAGTAATCAAGATAGTGAGGGAACCTGAAACTTTTCTGTATGAAAAATGATTGAGGCAGCTAGAGATTCTTAGTCTGGAGAAGAAGACATAACAGCTTATCACCTTGGCTATGAATGACTATCATATGTAAGGGAAGTAAAATTTATGGTTTACTCTAGAGGTGATAGGATGATAAATTTAGAGCTACAAAATACTATTTAGGATGTGGACACAGCTTCTAAGTTGCTCTTAACTGTATATCATTGTATGATCTATTTCAACCCTCCTCCATTTTACAGATCAAGAAAATGAGGCACAAGGAGTCTAGATCAGTGTATAGCACTGATACATCTCCCAATGATTCTTAAACATTGACTGATTGATTGGATGATTTTTTGAGAGAAATATAAAAATTGGAACAGTAATGCAAAAAGAAAATCAACATTTAAAAATATATATACAGGGGAAAGCAGGACAGTATGGGTACTGTCCTAATAAACTTAATACGAAGAGATTGAAACTGTGATTTAAATGATAAAAGGAATTTCCAATGAGGAGACTCCTTCTTCCAGTGCACATTAACATATTCCTTGTAATTTTAAGTCTAACAAAGTACTTTGGCTTCCTTCAAGAATCAGATTAAATTTAAACTTCTTCAGGATGCCTTTGTCATTTTCACCAGATGACAGTGTCTCTCAGAGTACATTATTTCTACTCTATATAGATCATTACATACCTAGTTACTTACATATAATTTTCTGCATTAGAATGTAATTTTTATAGAGAAAATCTCCACCTTTTTTTCTTTGTTTATCTAACACTGAGCATGCTGCTATTCATATACAAATGCATATTTAATATACATTTATTGAATGACTAGCTTACTGAAGATCACACTGTTATATGTGGCCAAACCAGGAGTCAACTTTAGGTCTATTGATTCAAAGTCCAAACATTCAAATTCAGATCCACTTATTCAAAATCCAATGACCTTTCCCTCTGTACCTTATGGAATCCTAGGGAGTTACAGAGAGATGGATTTTTCTATTTTTTATTAAAGCTTTTTAAAAAATCAATAGCCATCTATTTTCACTCCCTCTCATTCTCCACTGGAAAAAGAAAAGTCAAAATAAATTCCTTATGCATAGTCAAAGAAAACAAATTCCTCTATTGGCCATCTCCAACAATATCTTTGCTTCATTCTCTACTGTGTCAATCACCTCAGTGTCAGGATATATAGCATATTTCACCACTAATCCTCTAGAATCATCAATGAACATTTCATTGATCATAATTCTTACCATTTTCAGTCATTTGTCTTTTGAATGTTGTTGGAATGATGTACATTTTTTTCCCGATTTTTCTCATTTCATTCTTTAACATTTTGTAAAAGTTTTCAAAGTAGTTCATTTTTATAATATTGATACAAAAGTAAAAGATGTTCTGTAGGTTCCGATTATTTCATTTTACATCACTTCAAATAAATGAAATCATCTTTGAAATTATCTGTTTCCTTATTTCTGATAGTATGACAGTATTCTGACATTTACATAAAAATCTAAATTAGTTACCATTTTTTTTTAAACCAAGAGATTGATTAGATGTCTTTATGTAAAAAACAGTATCCTAGAAGTTGAAGCTGGGGAGGTGAAGAAGGAATAAAGTTCACTTTAAAAGACATTAAGTGGAGAATAATTAATTTTGGGGGAATATTAAAGAGGGGTTTCTAGTTTAGATAAAAGTTAAACTAGATGACTTCAGAGATCCCATTGGATTCTGAGATTCTGTTTTTCAAAATGTGCTTCCAATAAATTGGTGATCCAGTATAATGAAGCAATATCAAAGGCCATAGCCTACCAACCTGGAAAGATTTTGAGTTGTATATGTAATAATTAAATGCATGAGAGGAAAACTCAGGCAACTTAAAACATGAAGACTGGTCATTATGTGATGAACTATTGAACAACAAATTAGCGAGCCTATCAATGAAGGACTAAAGATTCAGAATGCATGGATGAGACAAGAGAAGTCTGAAATAAGAAATCAGAAGTTTTACAAGTCTATATCATAATTAGTAGATGACTAATGCAAACAATAAAAACTATTAGAACAGGAGATATCTGTGAGTTAAAATGGTCTCATTAAGAGAAAACAGGCTTTAGAGAATTGGGAAAGTCTGAAAAAAGAAGGCAGAGTGTAGGGTGAGGATCACAGCTAATATGGGGCTAATATAAATGAAAGAAGGAGGTAAAAAAGGGAAAGGATGTATAAGGTGTGTGGGGCCCTAAGTAGCCTGGTTTGACTATGTAGGAGGGGACTAGAAAGTAACAAGTGGGTTTAGGTTAGAATATTAAAGTTATTGAATAACATTTTCTAATGGATAGATTTGATATTGTCTGAACTTGGGAAATCATTCCAAGTTTGTGAGCAGGCATATAAGATGATTAAAGTGACACTTTTAGAATATTTGATTATTTAAACAAAGTAGAAGACTTTATACATTTAATATCAATGTCCTAGACATTGAGTTAGGTGCTTAGGAGACACATACACATGCACACATACAGTCTAAAGCAAACCTAATCCTTAAGGAATTTTCTGTAGGAATATAATAAAGATTATCCATTAATACTTAGAGATTTAATTTTTGTTTTAATTAAATTTTTCCCTAAGTTATCATAGCAAATATTAAAATATACAATTTTGTCTACTTGTTTTCACATGACAATTTTTAGACTTTTATGGAGCTTTTTCTTTAACTCTAGGAAGTATCATCTCTACTAAGAACCGTGGATAAACTTAATTCTCATTATGTTATATCAAGGACTATTAAAAAAAAAAAAAACACCTCCATTAAGATCCCCAGTTTAGTCTTTTTGTAGAAACCAATTCTGTTATTAGTCTGGAAACAGAGAAAAAAAATAAAAAGAAAAAGTACTCTTCAGTAGCTGAAACACTTGATTCTTGAAATACTGCAGTACTTCCTGGAATCTTGAAAAGAAAAGCCTCCATGGTATATATTACTATGGTAAAAAATTACTGCTTATTTTTGCTCAGTGAAGATCAGATTTTAAAATGAAACTACAGTTTTTATTATTTTCCCCATGTGCCAGAATTATAATTTTATTAACGTTATAAGCCATCAAAATAACTCAATTAAGGCTGAAAACATTGTATGACTGCTTGGGATAAAAAGAAAAAAGTCAAACTATTTTTTACCCTCAAGGAACTTATGTTCTACTAGAGAAAATAAGGGGAAATAATATGTAGTTTTAGCATACTTTCAAGTTATTAAAAGTTAATAGTTTTTAATTATTACAGTTTAAAACTGTACTAAGATTTTGGGGCATCCTATATACAGACATATGTAAGTACAAAGTAATTTGAAGGGAAAAGCATGCTAACAACTAGCAGGAGACCAAGAAAGTCTTCATGTAAGAAGGAACAATGAAGCTGAATCTTGAAGAAATCTAGGACTAAACCAGATAATGAAATAGATTCCAGGCATGGAGGATAGATAATGCTAAGATATTGATACAGGAGATTGAATGTAGGTTTGGAAAATAGATCAGTTTTTCTGAAAGAGAGAATGAAGAGTATTAAATGCTAGAGAGTTTTTGGACATTATTCTAGAGGTAACAGCAAGCCATTAAAGTTTTCTTAAGAAGTGGAATGACATGTTTGAACTTGGCTAGAATTGGTTAGACTCATTCTTTGAAAATATCATTTTGTCATTTATTTGGAGAGACGAAATGCTAAAATGCAAGGATGTCATCTAGGATTTCAATAGACTAGGCAAAGAATGATAAGGGCCTGAACTACAGTGATAGTTGTATGAATGAAGAGAAGTTGATATACGCGAGACATGTTGTAGACTGTTTTGAACATGTTCACAAGACTTGGCAATTGATTGAGTATGGATGGTAGATAAAAGTGAGGGTAGAGTCAACGAGGACTCCAAAGTAATATATATATATATATATATATATATATATATATATATGAAGGCTGTAGATTCCTGTAAAAATAAGAAAGTTTAGAAAAAGGATGGGTTCTTGAGGAAGGATAATGGGTCCTGTTTGGGGGCATTCTGAATTTGAAATATTGACTATCCAAATAAGTTCAGAAGTCAGTCAGATTTGTTGGACTAGAATATAGGAAGGAGATAAAAGGGAGAAGATATGAATTTGAGAATCAAATTTCACCTGCAGAGGTGAAAATTGAATTATGAGAACACTGAGAAATTATGGATTAAAAAAAATACCTTAACAACACTCTTCCCCCAATTAAAGAAAAAACAAACAAACAAACTTTTACTCATTAATTCTTTCCTTCAAGAACAAACTAGAAATGGTTTGAGTTTGACATTCTTTGCCTTCAGGTTTCCACGCTGTGGATTTACAAATGAATAGAATTGGACAGGAAGAAAAAAAAAAGTTTATCATCCCACTTCAGGGGTCCATAAACTATCTCAACTGTGTCCAAAATCTATCAAAAAGACTGAATTCACAGTCTAGGAAATGCAATATTTTCTTTACTAAAACTCCAACTTAAAAGGAAAGTCAGCTCTGAGAGTTTTGCAGACCCAAACCGAAGATGGAATAAATTTGGGGTGACATGGCCCAGGGCAGGAAAGAGAGCTAGTAGATAAGTTGAAGAAGTTTGGTAGAGTCAGCACATCACTGGGTGAAAACTGTTATCACCACAGCCAAGGCCCAAAGTCTTTTTTATAGGCCAGGGGATAAATTGCCCTGCTCCAATTGTCTGAGTCAAGACAGCAAATTCTTTTTAGCCCTAGGGTTAGCTAGATCATCAGGATGGCCTTCTGAGCTTCTCATTATGCCTCGGTATTCCAGTAACTCATTATGTGCTTTGCTTATTACTAAGAAGATTTGCCATTAGGTACAATTTGATCTTGCTTTGACTTTATGTCCTTTCTTTTGGCTTTTTTTTTTTTTTTTTTTCATGAGACTGCTTGCTGCTATGGAGCAAGAAGCTAGCTTTTTAAGCTACAGTGAACAACACATTAAAAAAAATCGATGTTAATGATTCTCCATTTCAGGTCAAAATAGGCTGTTTTGAAAACTTAGTTTTAATGTTTAAATTGAAGCTTATTTTCGAAAGCCTTCCCTCTCTGTCTAGCCATTGGTCTTGGTGTAAGCATTTTAAACTCCACAGAATGATGCACAACTATTATAAGATAGCACGAATGTCGTGAGCTAATTTATTGCAAGGACATATCAATGTCATCAAAATTATATAGAAAAGGCAGCATTAGGTTTGGATAATTCTATTTCTGGATGGTGCTACTTTATTTGCATATCATAGAAAAATTTGATTAAATATTTATTTTGTATGAAATAAACCATAAAGATTGAAGCAGCATTTTTCAATAAGAAGTTTCTTATTTGGTTCCACTTAACTTGTTCTGGTAAGTACACCAGACAAGCTGCCTGGACACCAAGATGTATTATACCTAAATATGAATGGAAGTTACATATACAAAATATCAAATTAACACTTTGAAAGGAATGAAGTAGGGTCTTTTGCTATAAGGAAAAAGATGATGGAACAATTGTCTACTCTTGATTAAAGCAGAGATTCTTAATCTGGGCCTGAGATTTTTGTTTCTTTAATATTTCAATAATCATATGTCATTAAAAGTGGCTTTCTGTATAACCTCATATATTTTATTTTATGCATTTAAAAACATTATTATGAGAATAAGTCTATAGCTTGCTTCACTAGGCAAAAGAAATTATGACATAAAAAAGAAAAAGAAAATCTGGTTTAATTTTTTTTAAATAGGACTTGTGATTATGTGGTTTTACTCCCTACTCTTCCATTCAATCCAGGTAGAGTAATACTACAGAACAACTGCTGATAGACCTCCTAATGCAGAACTTAAAAATCATGTGATTGGGTCTAATTATTAATAAATCAATAATAACCTTTAAATGCTATATTAGATTCTGGAGATAGGCAAAAATAAATAATAGGAAAAATATCAATATTCTAACTATAATTTAAGTAATAAAATAATTATGTAACCATAAAAGGAAATACAGTCTATGCATAACATAATTCTAAAAGGAAAGAGGAAAGAGCTCTCTCTACCTATTCATGCAGGTTATAGTCCTTGCTTTAAATTCTGAAGGTAGATGGAATTTCTAAGATATAGAGCTTCTAAGATAAGACAGATCACCTCACATCATTGCGCTTCAGTTTTATCATTTGTAAAATTTATGGAATGGGAAACTGATGTGGAGAGATGGGATTCAAACAGAAGAGCCCTAAGATGCCAGCCAAACTTTTTTTTTTTTTTTTTTTTAGTGGAGCGCTAGATATTTCAGGACTGCTTACCTGATATCACTAATCTTTTTAGGGGATAAATATGAACTGTGACCTTAGTTTTTCTTCCATAGAATTGACAAAAAAGTGATAGATTTAAATGGGGAACCAAATTATTTATTATTTATCAGAATCTTTATTTATTTTATGCCCCCAAAATTCATGAAACACAAACTTTTCAGGGTCTAACCAAGTTGGGAAAATTCCGCATATGATCCTGGAAGAAAGTACATATTTAAGCAACAACTCAAGACATGTTTAGAGAAGCTCTTCAGATTGACTGAGGGGTGATTTAAAAAATAACAAACAAGTAGCCTTTTATGAAGGAGGACTACAATATGTGTCAAAGAGGAATTTCTTATTCTGAAGATGTAATTTGGGTTCCTGAAGTATCTCGGTATTATAAAGAGGAATCTTACAGACTAAAACCTTCCAGGTGACCACAAATAAGGCTGATTCACAGGCTGATTTATGTTCCTCTGGTCTTCACCCTGCCCTATTTGCAGGTTGGTTGCTAAGATGGATAGTCTGAGTGCCACATTGATATATCAAAAGCACTCAGGAGATGAAAGGCAGCCTTCTATCTTATTAGTTGGATTCTCTATGTAAGATTAATAGATCATGGGTAAGAATTACAGAGGGTAAAAAGGCATGGAGGATTTTGTAAACTGCAATAGTAGAGATAATTCAAAGGAATCACCTACAGTAATTGCTTTATCACAGTCTTGTGGTTTTTCTGGATGCCTGGTAACTATTTCCATAGCTGTTGTAGTTAGTGTATTCCCTATACATTCCATCCTTCACTCCATAAATGTCATAAATGTGCATGGCTCTTTCTCTCTCTCCTTTCTCTTAGTTTCAGTAGGGTATAGAAGTGACAGAGAAGGGCAGATGGTTGCCGTGTACAAAGCATCCTTTAAGGCAGAATTGGAATTTTGAAGTCCATTCATGAGTTTTTTTCAAAGGACTTAATCACCAAGTGTTAAATTATAAATACATTTAAAGACAGAAAGAATATAACCTAATGCTTCATGCTCTCCAGCATTTTGCAAGGAAGTCACTATGAAGCAAAATTAGTCTGTCATTGTAATCCATTGGCTAGAACATTGAACAGGGATTGAGGCGATTGTGACCCTTGACCTCTTTAATCATTCTGAACTTCATACTTTTCTGAGTCTCATCCTCAGGGATTGCAACAATTCTCCTGCTTTAGGATTTTCAGCCAGAACTAGTTTTTAAAAGTCATCTTAAAATCATCACGAGGTAAATTCAATTTTTCTAGTAGATCTTTGGTATTTATTTTACTGGACATTATACCACTCTAGTAATAGGAGTTTGAAAACCATTTTCATTTGGTTCACACTATATATGTAGGTACTTATTTGATTTTAGCCTTCTACAGTTTCATAAAATAATAGGATATTAGATCTGAAAGACTCCTTAGAGATCATTTATTCTATTTCCTTCATGAGAAAAATGAGGTCCAGAGGTCAGTAGCCATTGATCACAAAGATAAAAACTAAAAGATGCAGAATTCTATCTCAAAGTCTTTGACTTCAGGTTGCCTGGAGAGTTGGAAAAAAGGACTGGACTTGCATAGATAAGGATCTGAGTTGAAATATTATGTAAGATGTTTACTAGTTGTGTGATACTGAGCAAATCATATAATCTCTTTAGGTTTCCTTTATAAAATGAGAGGAGTATGACTCAATTAATCCTATCTTAATAATCTTATAATTTGAAATTTCCTATTCTTTTTAACATGTATTTATTTATTTAAAACTTAAATACAAAATTAAAAAAAATAAACAAAAAATTTTGTCAGGGGTATAGCAGAACATATAAGAGAGAATCCAAAATATCTACCTATAAATTTCCATCTCAAGAAAGCATAAATAATAATGGAAAACATTGCATTCATAACTATCCATCTTTTCTTTGCTTCTTTATAACTTTTTTTTTTTGTTCTCTACTGTGAACTTTTTTATTTTATTCTTTTTTTCTCCTTTCTTCTTCTCCCTATATCCCCCAGCAAACAGGCTACAATTTTGCACAGAGATGTGTGCATATATATATACATATATATATGTATATATATATATATATATATATATATAATATATATATATATACACACATATGCATCTAATCATATACACACACATATATACATACACATATATTTAAAACAACATTAATATGGCTGATGTATAATGTAAATTTTTCTCTTATGATTGAATTTTTTAAACTTTGACTTTTATCTGAAGTCAATCATTATTCTTTTTGTTCCCTAATAAATTCTACTCCTGATCATTGTTATTTTGTTTGTATACATCTTTTACTTTCTCTCTACTTTACTTCTACCTGTTAACTTGTCTTACCATTACTTAACCTTCTCTGCCTCTAAATGATCTCTCCATTATCCTCTTCTCCCACTAGTTCCTTCCCTTTTTATCTCTTTTCCATTAATTTACCCACCTTATCCCACTATTAATCTCCACATCCTTCTGTATCCCTCTTTATTCTATTTCCTAATCCTCCTTTAAACTCACTATTCTTAAGGGGACAACACAGGCCTTTTTCTATTTGAGATGGCTTCAATAAATTTGGGGAGCTTTAAACCCTTCTGTATATGTATGTATTGTTATCTCTTTAAACCATTACTGATGTGAATAGGATTTTAGAATACTAGCCCTCATCACCATCTAATTCCTTTGGGTCAATCCTTGTTCTTGCACCTCATTCATATAATGAAATTGTTTTTTTTTTTTTTTTCATTTTCCTACATAATTTTAATTTTTAAAATCACATCATATTTAGTCCTACTCCAATCTTTCTTTTGAAATACCCATTTACTAATGACAATCTTAGAATATGACTTATAGTTCCCTATTTAAAGCAGTTTATCCTTATTGAGTCCCTTGAAGTTAGTCTTCGGTGTTGAATATTATATGTCAGATTTCCTATTAAGTTAAGGTTTATTTGCCAAAAAATCCTGAAAGTCTGATGATTCATTGAATATCAAATTTTTGGGTTCAGCATTGTACTGATTTTCTGTATTTTGGGGCTGAAATCCTAGTTGTTTAGATCTTCAATACATAGTATTCAGTATATAGACCTGGGGTCTTTTACTGTAATTACTCATAGGTCTTGTGTGATTCTGACTGACTCCAGCATATTTGATTTGCCTTTTTTTTCAGTTGTTGTTGTTGTTTGTAGGATTTTCTCTTTGATTTGGGAGTTTCAAAATTTAGCAATAATGATCCTGTTGATTTTCCTTGTATGATCTTGCGGGTAGTGATTGGTGAATTTTTTTCTATTTCTACTTTCCCTTCTTTTTCTAACACCTCAATGCAGTTTACTTTATTTCTTGCATTATTATATAGTGATTTTTTTTTTGAGTCATAGCTTTCAGGTAGTTCAATTATTCTTATGTTTTCTCTTCTTGATCTTTTCCCCAGATCTGTTGTGTTTCTTATGAGATATCTTATATTCTCTTCTATTTTTTCCATTCTTTTTATTTTGTTTTATTTCTTGGTCTCATAACGTCACTGGCATCCCCTTGTAGATTTCTAATTTTCAGAAAGTCATTTTCTTCCTTAAGACTCTGGATCTTCTTTTCTGGTTGGATGACTTTCTTTTCTAATTTTCTTGTTTTATTAGATCTTTGAAATTTTCTTTCCTCAATGTCTTTCATTTGATTTTTAAGATCCTTTTTGAGTTCTTCTATTAATTCTTTCAGGCTATTGGAGTCATTTAATATTATTCTTTGGGGAAGGACAGGCTTTTTTATTTTCAATATTCCCCCTGAAGATGAACTCTGCTCTTTCCTATTGCCATAGAAACTTTCTACGGTTGGATTTGTTCTTCTTTCTTGTAGTTTATTTTTATTTTATTTTTATAACAACTTGTTAGTATAATCACCTGGGAGAGACAGAGGGAAGTGGTGTCTCTGGCCACACATCCTTCATCTCTCCCCTCTGACCTGGAATTATCCCCTCCTGTAAGTGTCTGTAGCCAGCAAATGACTGGCCACCTGCTTCTATACTCACCAGACTTGTGCTGGTTTCTTCTCACCCAGGATGATGTTTCAGCAGCATAGCTGGACCTGGCACCCTTTATGATCAGAGATTCATTCATTCATTCACTCATTTATTCATTCATTCATATATTCATTCATTCATTCACTCATTCATTCATATATTCATTCATTAATTCATCTACTCATTTACTTATTTGTTTGTTTCTTTCCTTATTTATTTATTTTTAAGTAAGGACTAATAGTGTAAACACCTCTAATCCTGAGTTTGGGGGGGTGATGCCCTTAGCTTCATTTAAGCTTTCCCTTCTGATCTGGGGCCCCAAACCAAGAGCTTCCTCCTCCTGCAGCATCCCTTCCCTACTACTTCTGCACTCCCAGTGTGCTGGTTCCTTCTCCCCCAGGACCACAGTTCAGCAGCTCAGCTGGGCCTGGTGTTTCTGATCAAAGAGGTTCCCTCAGTCTGCCCAGACCACCCCTCCTCCCCCACTCCTCAAGTGGTCCAAGAGATAAAAGTTCCTATGGTTTCTGCTGAGATCCATCCAAGCCAAGCTCACCCCAAGGGACTCCCACTTAGTGTTTTATGGAGCTAGACCAGAGCTGTTTGCATTTCATATTAGTTAATCCTCAGTCCTGGACTTTTTCTTTGGATCAGCTAAGAGTATTTCAGGAAGAGCACAGTTCTCCTCCACCTTTTATTTATATTTTTAATATTTCTACATTTACCCTGAAGTGCAATTGTATTTTATTTGTGGGGAAAACACAAAAGCTTGGAATTTTCTGACCTAGTCCGCCACCTTCCCACAATACTCCATGAAATTCACTATTTTTTAGGGGACAACAGGCCTTCCTCTATTTCAGATGACTTAAATTTGCTGGATTTTGCAAGTAGGAAATTCCTAAAAGACCACCTCTTTGCTTTACCAACACATCTTTCCTGTTATAATACTTGTCTCTATATTACTGGTTCTGCTTATTTCATTTGAATCAGAACTTATATGCCTTCTCATGCTTCTCTCTACTCATCATATTCATAGATTTTTCATTTTTAAGTATTCCCTTACATTCATGTTCTACAGCTTGTTTAGCTAATTCTTAATTGACAAACCTCTCCCGTGTTTCCATTTTGTTCCTATAAATATTTTTACATATATTGGAAATTTCTTTTAATCTCGAATATCTTTGGGGTATTTGACTGGCAGTGGAATCTCTGGGTCAAAGGTACAAACATTTAAGTCACTTTCTCAATACATTTCCAATTGCCTTTCAGAAAGTTTGGGCCAATTCAGAGTCTTTTTTCTTTCCATACGCGGGATAGAGTGCTGGTGAAAAGGATACTTTTTTTTTGGTGGGGGAAGAAATACAAAATGGCGAAGAGTAGACAGGTCTTTCTCTGAGCTCTTCCTGGGGTCCCTCAAATCAGCACCATATCAAGCCTCTGAGCTGATTTTGCAATGACAGAACTCACAAATATTTGGAGTGTAACAAATTTCCAGTAAAAAATATTTTGGAAGAGCTTCAGAAAAAAGTCTGTTTCAATTGGGCCAGGGTGGAGAAAGGAGGGGAGTTTAAGCAGCCAAGTGCAGGGCAGTGTGGCGTCCAAGTTCTGGGGAATTTAAGGAGATGCTCTTACCCAAAATATAGCAGCATTGGCTACTCTGTCTTGTTTAGAAGCCAGTGGATTAGCAAGTTAACTGTGAGACAGCCAATACAACAGCAAAAGGCAAATAGTGAACTTCTGAACACCATAACTAATGGGACTTGGCCATGCTCACCCAGGACCAGGGCAACATAAAGCTGATGACACCTGTAGTGGAATCTTTGGATAATCTCCTCTTTGCCCTAAGCTCAGGCCTCAACCTCTAAAAATATGATCAGAGCTTTGACCATAAATAGTTTTTATGTAAATGGGGAAGAACAGATCTTAAACCTGAATATAGCATGATTCTAATAAGTTCATGTATAAGGAAGAGTGGGAAAAAATTCCAGTTTCCTCCAGGTTTTGCAGAGGTTGGGGATAGTGGGCATTATGGAACATAATATTTATAGTCAAATCAGGTGATATGTTTAATTTCAAAATCTCATTCTATCTTTGTCCTCTCTCTCTCTCTCTCTCTCTCTCTCTCTCTCTCTCACACACACACACACACACACACACACACACACACACATTTATGTGCCATTTTTGGTCCAATCATATTACATAGTACGGATAGAGATATAATGAACAAAATGATTTCTACATGTCAAAAGTTTATATTCTAATGGGAAAGACAGCAAGTATATATGTTAAGTTTACAGAGGGCAGATATAAAGAGGATGATAAACATAAATAGAAGTTAAATTATAAGGCATCTTGGGAAGGAGGGCACTGGAAGTTTGGAGGATCTGCATAAACTTCATGTAGAAAGCAAGTGATGCTTGAGCTGCATTTTAAATGAAAAAGGGGTTCTATGAGTCAAAGTTGAGGAGGCATCTAGGCATGGGAGCATAGGCAATAAAGGGCACAGAGATCTGTACTATGTGTGAGGAACAGATTGACTGGATTACAGAAAATGGAAGGAGGAGTAAAGTCTACTGAGGTTGGAATTAGAGGTTCTGAAAGACTTTGAAAGCTATATATATATATATATATATATATATATATATATATATATATATATATATATATTGTATTCCACAGGCAAAAAGGATGAAAGCGTTCACTCTGGGTTGCAAAAGTAGTAGAGATAATTGAAAAACTGATACAAAAACAAAATAAATCAACAAATTGCTTTAAAAAAAAGAAAGTAAAGAAATGATTCCTTCACAACCTGCTAATTACTTTGATCCAGCAAGTGTTTCCATAAGAATAAAAATCACTCAGAATTGAGGAAGCTAGGGGCTAGTTTGATAAGATAAATTGCTTTTTAATTAAAGGACCTGGGTTAGAATTCTGGCTCTCCTAAAAATCTTTGGAAAATCACATAGTGCCTAGCTTCTTTATAAAACTAGAAGACTGACATAAATCACCTTTAAAGTACTATTTAATTTAACTTCTATGATTGTTAAATAATACTGGAAGTATTTCCTAGAATATCAGAAACACTTTCTAGCAGCAAAATCCAGGTTGCCTTCTGTTTTTAAGATACATTAAATAAAATATTGAATAGTAGTACATTATTTCAGTTTGCCTTCATTCTACTAGTGATGGAAGTTAGACCAGATCTGATGCTTTAAAAACTGATCATAATCCAAAAATTAACATATTGATTCCAGTTATTAACAAAAGCAAATAAAAGTTCTTATTAATAATTGCCTTTGGTGTTTGTAATAATTCATGTGAAAATTTTATGACCACCGGTGATCAAGCCAACTCAGATTTGAATATATCTCTATCAATATATTTGGATTATTTTAATGTATTAATATATTTTGTTACTAAAATTAAAGCAATTTCTGCTTTGTCAGCATCTTAAGGATAGTAGTGAGCCAAGACATGTAGATTAATGAAAAAGTGATGAGGGGAGGAAGGATGGCATAGGATAAAATGGGATATAGAAAGGGGTTTAAATTAACAGGAGTTAGATAAGGTATGTAGATTAATGGGAATGGGTTAAAGAAGGAAGAAAGTATGTGTGTGGGGAGGGGGAGAGCAAAGAAGATAAGGGAGAGAACCCTGGATGGGGTGAGGGTAAGTAATTGCATGGTAAGTTAAGGAGTAGAATTAAAATAGAAGATTAGCAGAGATAAGAAATGAGACACACAAAAATTACAGCAAGGAGTAAAATTTATTCCAAAAAATAGGACTAGTAATCCTTAATTTTAGACAAAGTCAAACTTGAAGATCCAATTAAGAGAGAAATCTACATTATTTGTCAGCCATATTAATATTGTTTTAGATTCATGTCTATATATCTGTAAATGCATATGTATGTTATATTAATCAGTATATGTGGGTATGTATGCATGTAGGTATATGTAATATGGTGTATGTTTAGATACATGCATGTCTATATATACGTATATAGTTATATTAACATATACACATATAAATATATATTTTTAATGGTAGCCTGTTTGGAGGAGGTTGGAGAAGGTGCAATGAGAAAAAAGAATAAAGTAAAAAGTGGACAGCAGAAGACAAAAGAAAAATCTACAAGGAAGCAAAGATGGATAATCATGAATTTAATCTCTTCTATTATTATATATGTTTCTTTGAAATTGAAATTTATTTTTATATATTTTGATTCCTTCCTGGCATTCTGCTGTGCATATGATTATATATTTTTCCTTTTCTGTATTTCTTTTTTCTATTCTGTTTTTCTTATTTTGTATTTTGTATTTAATTCAAGAAAAAACAAAAGAAAAATAAAAGAATGGTAAATAATAATATAATATAATAATAAATAAATATTTAAAAATATTAAAGGAAACTAGGAGATAAAAGAAGGACCTGACAGACTTTTATCTCCTATCAGACCTCCCATTTAAAAGGAAACTGTTTTTCTTCACATTTGATTTTTAAAATTTTTTTTAATCAAAAGTTCTTTTTTTGCCAATTTACCAACTAAATTATTCAATAGGAATAGGATCGTCTTTTACATTAAGATTCAAGTACTTATATTGAATTTTCACAAAATGCATAGCTTTCAAGTAAAGCTTTCAATTTTATATTACTACTATTATAAATCATTACTATTACTATTATTATATTAAGTAGAGGATTTTATAACTGCATACTGATTGTTAGAAAATTTACCTCTGCTAATAATATATTCTTTTTACTGAGAATGTAGATTTTCCTTTAAGATTTCCATGTTCTTTTCACTAGTCATTGACACTATCAAGTAGTTCAACATCAGGAATTGATATGATTTTACCACTTTTTTGTCTGAGTCTTCAATAGATTCAATTGAAGTACATATAAAAGTCGTTAACAGATTCCATCTCAATAGAAGTTGCTTTTCAGGATGATGGCCATGAACAATGAGTTGGAAATACTACTACTTCAATGGCTCTTAGATCAAGGTTCTAGGTTGTTTCCATAGTATCTGAGAGAAAAAAAGTAAATTAAATAACTGCTTGGGTTCTATGGGAAGACTAAGTAAGGACTGCCATTTTAATAGCTGACAAAAATTTGGATTCCATGGGTTTTGTCTTATGATGGAATAATGAATCATTTAGTCACTGGAGTATAAAATATCGACCATCAGAGACTGAAGTGATGATGGGAAACCCAGCAGGAGAGTAAAGAACTCAGCTACAGGAGAGTAGTGATGTCCACAGGACCAGTTAGCTGATGGGACAACTTCAGCAGCTGTATTTCTGATACAGATGAGTTAAGGAGAAGCATTGCTTTGTACATGGCCTGAAGTAAAGGCTGGGTGCCTACTGATTGAAAGAGAACTGTCTTCCAGGAAGGTTCCAGCTGTATCCTTTGGGCAGCATATAGAGAGAGTTAAACTTTTCAGAAGGGTCTGATTGTCCTCTGCTTTGCCTTTTGATTTAAGAGGGAAAATCAGAAATGGAGAAAGACAGGACTTACAGCCATTTTTCAAGGAATATACAGAATTCAATTGAATGGCGTATTATTTGGACTTATCTGAATTTTTCAGAGATCCCATCTTGGAAGTTTTCTGTGAACTTTGTTTTGCTATAACTGGATCTTTAGAGCTGACTGGACGAGCCTGTTAAGTGAAGAGTTGTCTTGATTACCTCTACCTCCTAAAAAGTTAATCTCAGAAGCTTTTCAGTTTTTTGACTTAAAGGGAACCACTTGTCACTATAACAGGGCACTTTCTCAGTACTCTTTTATGCTGATTATGAATTAAAAGAGTTTGTCATTATTCTAGAGCAGGAGGAATAAGTTTCCCAGTAGGTGAGAGAAAACTAAAAAAGGCTTAGTTAGTAGAGAAGTGTGTGACAGACTATTCATCACGGAATTAAGGACATAAATACCTGCAGTGAAGAGTTGGGAATTGTCCTGAATATATGTTCAGCCTTATTCATATATCTGTCTACTAGATTTCGATGAGTGTATCACACATGGATATTGTGTTAATTGGTGAGAGATTGTGACTCAGGTTTCTGTGGTCTCTAATGTAGCAATTACTCATTCATGCTAAAACATTTGCTTTATATTGAGTAACTGATACTATAATTATCATTGCTTTTCAATTTATTAAGAGATGTTTTATGTTTGAATTAATACTGCCCTAAAATTGTGGCTGACTTTGTGTAAATGGGACTACTAGAACTCAGAAATTATAGTACAGAGTAGAAGGAGTGTATTCTTCTGTCTGCATATCCCTTTATCCCCAAGTTATTCCTAAGGCCCTGAGAGATTTCAAGATATAATTGTGTGATTGTTGTTTTTCTCTGGAAATCCAGAGCTACCTGTTCAAGTGTAGATCATCATGAGGAAAGACAGCCCACAGAGCAGGAAAGTAGCTATGTATGACTTATGTGAATATATGATTATCCCATAAAAGAAAATACTCTTATTTCATAAAAACATAAGTTTTTCAAACATATATTAAATGTATATATTAATTATATTAATTTTCCTTTTAGCTGAATTAACAGAAGCTAAAAATATTCTCAAAGAACTTTAATGATGATGGTGCTAATTGATATATCAAGTTATTCATTGGCTCACAAGCTAATGTGATTATGCAAATCAAAAGTGAGCTATATTTAAATATGTCTACCAAGTCTTTATGTTTCATCTCATGCATTAGTACCAATCCTACATTTTTTTTTGATTTTGGTGTAGCAGTGAGAAACTGTTTAAGTAGGTCACTCATAATTGAATTTGGTATACTGTGTTTATTTTCCTTGTTCTACTTGTCAGAAAACAACTTGGTTGATCATAAGATTAAGATGACATATTATTTAAATGTATATCCATTTTCTATTTTGATCAATACTATATAGGCTCTATAACATGATACTAACCAAGTTTGTTTAATAAAGGTTTATTAGAATGTTTACTATAGGATATCATTTTGCAGGTAGGAGAAGTTTATGCTGGGAGAGAATCAAGCATATTTATCAGTTAAAAAAAATAAATGGAATTAGAATTGGAATAGGAAACATATTCAGGAATAATTACAAGAATATTAGAAATCTATCTATTATAAACATGCACAGGATGGGCTAGATATATCATTCCATTCCCTATGCATAACCATGAATATAATTCAATGCTTCAGTGAATTTGTGATTTCATCAATGTTGGTATTCCTTCAAAGAAGTTTAAAATTCATTTATGCCTTGAAGAGATGTAATGTGAAAGAGAGATTAGAGTATTTCAATGGATAGAAGACACAGAGTGAAATTGATGTAGGAAAAAAAATTATTAAAACTAGAGCTTTCCAAAAGAGGAATGGGCTGTCTCAGAACTTGGTGGGTTCCTATTCACTATAAGTCTTTAAGCAAAGACGGGGTGCTTATTTATTTCTTATGCTATAAAGTCTTTTTCAGATATGAGTTATATTAGATGGCCACCGTGGACTTGACTCTGTGTTTCTTATCTGCTACTGCTACTGGATACTTCAAAATTCTGGTGATCTTTCTGAAGGTCTTTTAATATCACTAGTGTATCCCATGGATCATTGTTTTGTTATATCTTAATTGTATTAAATATTTAGTTTACTTCATTTTTGGTCATATTTTTGTTTCTCAGCATCTTATAAATACTTTCTTCTGCATAGTTCATCATTGGTAAGACAGCACAGTCTACTTGCACCCTTTTGCATATATCTCCATCACTTTTTGAATGACCTGCAATTCCTAAAGAAACTTCCCTCTAAAGGAGCTCACATTCTAATGAGAAAGATACCATGTAAATAACTAGGTACATCCTGGAGATAGAGGTTTATACTTCACGGGATAGGAATTTTCTTTGTCTATTTGTTGGCAGCTTCATTTTATGTAAAAACAAAAAGCATCATTCTTTAAAATTAAATGATTCATAAATCAAAGCAACTCCAGATTGGAAGGTACCTTTGAGGTCATGTAGATCAGCCATAGAAATAGAAATGGTGGCCACTAGCCCAAGCATAAGGATCCTCATGGACTACATATTAATTTTAAAGTATAATATTACCTATGTGTTATTGTATTTTATTTATTTTGTTAAATATATCCAAATTACATTTTCATTCATGGACTTTGTTTTTTGACACTTATGATCTAGATCAACTTTGACCAGAACAAGAAACTCTCAAATATCCAGCAAGGGGTCATCTAATTTTTAATTGAAGACTTTCAGTGATAGGAAACCTACTACCTTCTGAAGCAAACTATTTTAATTTGACCTAAGAATGATTAGTAGGAAGTTTATCTTTGCATCAAGTTTCAATGTCCCTTTTTATAACTTCCTAGATCTGATCCCATACTTTCTTTCTGGGGCCAGGCAGAATAGTTCAATTTTCCCTCTATATAATAGACCTTCATATATTGAAAATAAGAATTATATCCCTAAAAAAATCTTAGCTTTTTTAGTTATTACATTAATAGTTATTTAAAAATTTACCCTCTTGTGGTATGGTATATCCTATGTGGTATGATCTCAAGATGCCTTACAATTCTGGTTGTCTTCTGCTCTCTAGTTTATCAATATCTTTTTAAAACGTGTGGTACACATAACTGAATATACTGATCCAAATGCATGCTGAGCAGGATCAAGTATTTATTCTTTCTTCAATAATATTTTCATATTACTTTAATATAACTAACTGAATCTTATAGCTTTTTCTTACAAAAGTTTCTGGCTTGGTAGTGAAGGTATTACTTTACCAACTTTAGAGATGAGGAAATTGAGAATAAATAGCTTAAGTAGAGTACCTGGAACTTGAGCTCAGGCCTTTTGAAAAGTTCACTATTTTATGTGTTATACATAAAATATATAATTGTATCTATAATATAAAATGTAAAATTATATGTATAACATAAAATGTATAATTGCATGTATAACATAAAATGTAAAATTTTATGTGTTATACATATTTTTTATGTTTATGTGTTTCTGCCTGGTGAAGTGCAAGATGGTACCCTTCTCCAAAAGGGGATAGTAGTAGAATCTCATTGTCCTATCACTTAAAGCAGATAAAGAAAAGTAAGATTGATAATACTAGTAATACTAGTTTTCAAAGTGAGAAGTAGTTTGGCTATCAGTGTGGCCCACAGGAAAATGGGTCATATGAACTACCTTTGTCAGGTGTATGTTTGTGGTACATAGTGATATATTTCAAGTGTCCCTTTGTGGGTTATATAATACACAACAAATATGTTACAAAGGACTACGTATTTAAAATAACTGTATAGCCATCCCCCCAAACGCATGTGGTGACCTTGCAAACTTGATGAATCAGGAAAGAATTGGACTCCATAAGCGTGTTGCGGCCCTCGGAGGCTTCTCTCTTGCTTGCTTGTGAAAAAGCCATTCTTCACAAGTTCCCTAGTCCACATCTCTACATAATGCAGGGGGGTGATTATTGCAGTATGATATGACCCAGTTAGACAAGAGCATTTAAAAAACATATTTATCTTTGAAAAGCAAAAGAGGAGACTAATAAAAGAAGCACACAGTAAGGCCCAGAGGCCAACAGGGAAATGTAAATTTCTAAAAAGTAGGCATTGTATTGTCTGTGATGAAAGATCTGAAGGCATCCTAAAGTAGAGCAGCATTTCCCAATTACATTAGAGCTCCCGACCACATGAGAACAGTTATTTCATCCATCAGCATATAGTTCAAACATGGTTCCAGAAAGCCTGCATGCATAATTCTGATTTACAAAGTGCATTTCTTTATGTCACGAAATAGCTAAAAGTTATTGATAGTATGATTATTCATTTTGCATGAATAGCATTTCCATTTGTCCTCTTGCAGAAAAAGTTCAAAGAATATTAAAACATGTCATGATATAAGATGTATTTTGATTCAAATGTAAATTCATTGAATACTCTGAAATACTAAACTGATTGATTCTTTTTAGTCAAAGTAAAATTTTAAAGTATTTATTCATCTGAGCCACCCAATCTGTGTAATACAATGAAACACTATTTTTCATTTATGAAGGTATTAAAATATTTTATATATTAAATTGTCATTCCTTTATTGGTTAGTAGTTTTCACAGGCCATGTACCTTAAAATTTCTGAGACTTCATAGAGTTACAGATTCATTGCCTGAGAGTTACCCATACCAATAAAATTAAAGGTACAGACTAAATCCTTAAGTAATAATAAACCAGTACAAGAAAATAAAATTGAAATTCTGTTGTCTTAAGTATCTTTTATATATCATTTTCCTAACAAGTAGAATAATTTATTTTATGACAGCGACATTGTAACAGCTTTGAATAACAACTCAGAACTGTGCAATCTCCATTAGTGATTCCAGGACACACATTCTGATACAGAATTTATGGGCTCATGGCACAGAATGAAGGATATATATTAGCATATAACCAATGTAGGGATTTGTTTTACTTAACTATGCATATTTGTTCTGAGAGCTTTGTAATTGTTCCTTTTCTTTCTTTCTTTTTTCCCAATAGTTAAGGGAGGTGAGATTTCATTTGTTAGGGAAAAAAAAATCAAGTATATGCTTTCAAGTTTATGTTCATTTCTAGGTAAAACTGTCACCCCATTAGTTCTAGAGAGTGTTCCCTATCCTCTACCATTTTCCCTAATAAGAAAGTGGTACTGCTGTGATGTCCTATGTTTTTGGGACACTTATGTTATCTTGCAGCAGTGGTAGATTAAGATGGATTAAACATATTTACCTATCATTTTCATGCTTTACTTACTATTTTTGTCCACTAATATCTTCAGCTTTCAGTTGTCTTTCTAACGCATTGCAACCCTTCTCTTAGCCTCCCAATTGATAGCTCTCAAATGTAAATTGATATAATCAGATGGGAATATCACCAAGATTCCCCAACTTTATAAAAGTGTCTGCATTTTTTTTTGTTGGAGTTATACATTTCAAGATGAGAAAGGCTTTACATTTTTTCCAGTGAAGTGTTAAAAAAGAAATAGCACTATTATATCTTCATCTTCATAAGTTGTCACTATGCCCTCTTCCAGAAAAAAACACAGAATTTCTTTCCAGAGTAGAGCAAAGTAACCTTTTGAGAGAGTATTACACGAAGGCATTTCAAAAGACTAATAATGGTATCCCCAATGAGCAGATGCTAATGGCAAAGAGCACAGCTTACAGTATTTTGAAATAGTAAGCAAAGCTCCTGGGAGAATTTAAAAAACAAACAAATTACACCTAGTCCACAAAATACACATCAAGGGTTTTTGACTTAAAAAAATAGAAAAAAGAATGCATGTTGTTATATTCCTCATGAGCATCTTTATCTGAAAAAAACTGCAATTAATCAACACGGTCTGTGATGTCTTTTCCAACTTTGGGTCACTGATTTTATGATGCTAAACAGAAAATATGTTAATTTATTGATTTTACATTTTTCCTTTGAGAAACTCTTAAAATAAATGTAATCACAAATCCCCTAAATATAAGGTTCTACTCACTTCACTTATTATCAGGTCATGTAAATCTCCCCAGATCTCTCTGAAATCATGCTGCTGATTATTTCTTACAGAAAAATAATATTCCATAACATTCATATACCATAACTTATTTAGCCATTTCCCAGCTGGTGGGCATCAGTTTATAGTTACATGCTATGTGACCTATTTTAAATGAATGCCATTGACAGAATATCAGAAGAAAATCGGATCCATCATCCTTTCAGAAAGTGTAATGTAGTTTTAAAGTGTTCTTCATTAGTAGAGATTTGGATAAAGTAAATAAATTGGTAAAGAAATATTCATTTGAAAATTTAAACAAAATTGACTAAAGTGTGGAGGCCTAGCCTAACTGACCAAGGAGTGAGGTACAGTAAGCCTTTCAGAAGAGGATGCATTTCAGGGATAATTACACATTTCCCACCAGATCTCCTTGTCTTCTGGCCTGGAGTTTCAGTTTCAGGGATGTCTAGTAGAGTGGTAATCTTTAATTGTTGTTGATGTTTTTATTCTTTGGCCTAATGATCCATTTATAGTGAAAAGAACACTGAATTTGGAATTCAAAGATCTGAGTTCAAATTCTGTTCTGCCATTTGTTAGCTTTTGGTCTCAGTTTCAACTGATATAAAATGAAACTAGTATCCCTTAGTGAGCTTTCCAGTTCTATTCTATGATTCTGTGAAAGACATTGAAGCTTTCCAATGGAAAGTGAGTTTTTTTCTTTTTAAAAAATTTAATTAAAAAATTTAAAACAATAGCTTTTTATTTTCAAAACACATACAAAGATAGTTTTCAACATTCACCCTTGCAAAACCTTGTGTCTCTTTCCTTTACCCCTCTCTCGTTCCCTAGACAGTAAGTCATCTGATACGTTAAAGATGCAATTCTTCTATACATATTTCCACAATTATCCCGTTGCACAAGAAAAATCAGATCAAAAGGGAAAAATGAGAAAAAAACAAGTAAACAACAACAAAAAGATGAAAGTATTATATTATGATCCACACTTAGTCCCTATAGTCTTCTCTTTGGGTGCAGATGGCATTCTACATCACAAGACCATTGGGAATGGCCTGAATCACCTTGCTGTTGTAAAGAACCACGGCCCTCAGAACTGATTTTCCCATAATTTTTCTGTTGCTGTGTACAATGTTCTCCTAGTTCTACTCACTACTCATAGCATCATTCACGTAAGATCATCCTACTTATTGTTTCTTATAGAATGATAACTTTCCATAACATTAATCTACAATAACTTATTCAGCCATTCTCCAGTTGATGAGCATTCACTCAATTTCCAGTTTCTTGCCTCCATAAAAAGAGCTGCCACAAATATTTTTGAGCATATGGGCCCTATTCCCTTTTTTATAATATCTTTGGGATACAGACTCTGTAGAGACACTGCTGGATCCAAGAATATGCCTAGATTGACATCCCTTTGAGCAAAATTCCAAATTGCTCTACAGAATGATTGGATTAGTTCACAACTCCACCAACAATGTATTAGTATCCGAGTTTGACCATATTCCTTCCTACATTTATCATTATCTTTTCCTGTCATCTTAGTTAGTTTTAGAGGTATGCAGTGGGACCTCAGAATTGTCTTAATTTGCATTTCTCTGGTCAATAGTCATTTAAAACATTTTCTTCTAATGAGTAAAAATGGTTTTAATTTCTTCATCTGAGAATTGTCTGTTCAAATCATCTGACCATTTATCACTTGGGGAATGGCTTGTATTTTTATAAATTTGAGTCAATTCTCTATATATTTTAGAAATGAAGTCTTTAGCAGAACTCTTAGATGTAAAGATTTCCCCCGCCCCAGTTTTCTGCTTCCCTTCTAATGTTATCTGCATTGGTTTTGTTTGTACAAAACCTTTTAAGTTTAATATAAACAAAATTAACCAGTTTGCATTTCATACTGTATTCTAGTTTTTCTTTGGCCACAAATTCCTTCCTTCTCCAGAGATCTGAGATGTAGACTATCCTTTGTTTTTTCCAATTTGCTTTTCATAACACCCTTTATGTCTAAATCATGAACCCATTTCAGTCTTACCTTATGTTAGGTATTATTCAATGTCTCATTTCTGTCATACTATTTTCCAATTTCCCCAGCAATTTATGTCAAATAGTCTTATCCCAGAATCTGAGGTCAAACACTAAATTACTATAGTCATTGACTATTGTGTTTTGTGAGCCTAGCCTATTCCACTGATTGACTATTCTATTTCTTAGCAAGTACCAAATGGTTTTGATGATCACTGCTTTATAATACATATAGTTTTAGATCAGGTACAACTAGAACACCTTCATTTGCATTTTTTCCACTAATTCCCTTGAAATTTTTGATGTTTTGTTCTTCCAGATAAACTTTATTATTTTTTTCTAGTTCTCTAAAGTAATTTCTTAGTAGTTTGATCATTATTTCACTGAATAAGTAAACTAATTTAGGTAGTATCATCATTTTAATTATATTATTAGCTTGGCCTACCCAAGAGTACTTGATATTCTTCCAACTGTTTAAATCTGACTTTATTTGTGTGGAAAGTGGTTTGTAATTGTGTTCATATAGTACATGACTTTGCCTTGCAGATAGACTCCCAAATATTTTGTATTATCCACAGTTATTTTAAATGGAATTTCTCTTTGTAACACTTGCTGCTTGATTTTGATGATAACATATAAAAATGCTGATGATTTAAATGGATATATTTTGTATCTTTCAATTTTACTAAAATTGTAAATTTTTTCTAGTAGTTTTTTAGTTAATTCTCTAATATTCTCTAAATATACCTTCATATCTTCTGCAAAGAGTGATAATTTGGTTTTCTTATTATGTACTCTAATTACTTTAATTTCTTTTTCTTCTCTTATTGCCAAATCTAATATTTCTAATACAATATTGAATAGTAATGGTGATAGTTGGCAACCTTGTTTCATCCCTGATCTTACTGGGAATAGTTCTAGTTTATCCCCATTAAACCTGTTATTTGCTGATGGTTTTAAATAGAAACTACTGATCACTTTATGGAAAACTTCATTTATTCCTATACTCTCTAGAGTTTTCAGTAGGAATGGGTGTTGGATTTTGTCAAATGCTTTTTCTGCATTTTTTGCATATGTTGAATAGTCATATAGTTTTTGTTAGTTTGGTAATTGACATAGTCTAATTATGTTACCAGTTTTCCTAATATTGAACCAGCCTTAATTTGCTAGTATAAATCCTATTTGGTCATGATATATTATCCTGGGGATGACTTGCTGTAATCTCTTTGCTAATGTTTTATTTAAGATTTTGTCATCAAAATTAATTGACTAAATTAATCTAAAATTTTATTTCTCTGTTTTGACCCTACCTGGTTGAGGTAGCACCATATTTGTGTTATAAAATGAATTTAGTAGTACTCCTTTATTTTTCCAAGTAGTTTGCAAAGTATTAGAATTAATTTTTCTTTAAATGTTTGTTAGAATTCACTTGTAAATCAATCTGATCCTGGAGTTAATTAATACCTTGTTAAATTTCTTTTTCTAAAATGGGACTATTTAATTTATTTCCCCCTCTGTTAATCTGGACAATCTATTTTTTGTAAATATTCATATATTTCATTTAGATTATAAAATTTTTTGGCATATAGTTGGGTAAAATAGCTTCTAATTACTGCTTTATTTCCTTTTCTTTGGCAGAAAGTTCATTATTTTCATTTTTGATACTAGCAATTTGATTTTCTTCTTTCCTTTTTCTAATCTAATTAACTAGAAATTTATCTATTCTGTTGTTTTTTTTTTTCATAAAACCAATTCTTAGTTTTGTTTATTGGCTCAATAGTTTTCTTGCTTTTAATTTTATTGATCATCCTTTTTATTTTTAGAATTTCAAATTTGGTATTTAATTGAGGAGTTTTAATTTGTTCTCTTCCTGCTTTTTTTTTTTTAGTTGCATATCCAATTCGTTAATTATCTCTTTCTTTTTTATATCCAAGTAAGCATCTAGAGATACAATGTTTCCCCTAAGTACTGCTTTGTCTACATCCCAGAAATTTTGGTATGTTGTCTCATTATTGTCATTCTCTTGGATGAAATTATTGGTTATTTCATCCACTTATTCTTTAGTATTAGATTATTTAGTTTCCAATTAATTTTTCACCTATTTTACCTGGCCTCTTATTACATGTAAGTTTTATTGCATCATGATCTGAAAAAGATGCATTTACTATTTCTGTCTTTTGACATTTGAATTGGAGGTTTTTATATCCTAATACATGGTAGATTTTTGTGTAGATTCCATGTAGGTTCCATGTACTGCTGAGAAAAATGTACATTCCTTGCTATATCCATTCAGTTTTTTCCATAGGTCTATCATATGTAACTCTTCTAAAATTCTATTTCCCTCCTTAATTCCTTTTTTTTTTTTAATTTTATGGTTTGATTTATCTAATTCTGATAGAGAAAGGTTAAAATCCCCAACCAGTATAGTTTTTCTGTCTATTTCTTCTTGCTGCTTTCTTAACTTCTCTAGGAACTAAGATGCTCTACCACTTGGTGCATATGTTTGGTATTGATCAGTGTGACTTTAGAGGCAGGGAATGTTTCATTTTGGTCTTTGTACTCCCATTGCTTAGCATAGCGCCTGCTACATAGCATTCCTTAAAATGCTTGTTGAATTGAATTGAAGATGAAAGCAAGGATGTTAACTACCAGCATAGGTGTCTAAGAGGAGAAGAGCTAAGCCCCAAAGAAAGATTCTCTTTCACTTCAGGTTTCAGATGTGTATATATGTATGTATGCTTCTCATATTCGCGTTTGCAAGTAAATTGCAAATGGGGTAGAATATGGGACTTGCAATCAGGAAGTTCTGAGTGCAAATCCTGCCTCATATATTTACTATTTGTCAACTTCTTAACTTATCTCAACTTCATTTACCTCATTTGTAAAATGGGGATAATACCAGAATCTACCTCTCAATGTTGTCAAAATCAAAAGATAATAAAATTTTACCAAATTGTGTGGTCTATGCTAAGGTTGTGTATGTGACCTTTTGAGCTACCAAAAAGATCTATTTCTTACAGATAGAATTGTACAGTTTCTAGTGTGCTAAAGATTGGCTTTATTACAAACTGTGTGTATCCCTAGCTACCTTACCATTTTCAAGGATAAAAGCAGTAGGAATGAATTGAAGACCTAATGACCTCAAAATAATTAAACTGATGCTTCTCATTTTTAAAGGGGCCTCCTCAAACTGTCTTTCCACAATGGCACATAAAAGCAATTTTTATTAATACCATCACAATCTAATAGCATTTTGATCCTGGGATAAAAGGATAATTCATAAAATATCTGATTCTGAAGGATACTGATTCATTCCTGACACTAGTTTGAGAAAAGTATCTCAAAGCATTTTGGGGAATAGAAAAAATAGATTGAACCATATAATTGATGAAAACTAGAGTTGGAACAGAATTCAGAAGCTTTTTTTTTAACCTCTTCTGTACCTGTTATATTTTCCTTTATAAAATATTCAAAAAGTAATCATTCAACAATCACTTAGGAACTTCACTTACAGAGACAGGCTATTTCACTTAAAAATAGCTGGAATTATGAGGAAGATTTTATTCTGAGGAAAACAGAATCAACTTTTCTCTACCTTTTTCATCTACAGATCTCTAGGCCAGAGAACAGGCCTTTTCCACATGTTACTTATTCCATGCCAGCTTTTACTTAAATGAATGACTAAGAAACTATTTAGGTGAATGTTTAAAAAGGCTGCTTTACTTTAAAAAAAATAAAACAAAGGGGTGACATTTGGTAAGAGAAATATATTAAAATGCTGAGAGTTCATTTTTATCACAAGAATGCCGGTGGAAAATGAGAAAGAGACATACTTGCTTTTAATTACATTTTGCTCGTGTTAAAAACATTTACCAACTGAGCTAATTAAATTAAGCACAATTTTCAGCAGAGCTGTGATAGCTTGACAAGTAAGGGTTCACAGTGCAAGCTGCAGACATTTATTCAAAGAAACAACTTGGTGCATGTAATGGGAAGAGCATTGGGTCTACATTCACAAGGTCTGGGTTGACGCCCAGGTTCTGTCATTGACTTGCTGCATGAACTTCAGAACTTTGGTTCTCACATCTTTGAAATAGAAATAATAGGACATGATGGGAAAAGTGTCAACTTCAAAGATTTAAAGTAAGGGAGATTGGAAGATGTTTTGTAAGTTATAGAATCCTTCAACTTCAAAAGATAAATGATTTCATTGGTATAGATAGACTTTAACAATGAGCATGGCTGTCCTTGCTCTGTCTACCCCACCTACAAATTCAGCATGTTTGTATACAAACTTCTGTTGTCCAACTGAATTTAGCCATCTTAGCTAGCTATCAGACCATTTTTAATTAAAGCTTTTTATTTTCAAAGCACATGCATGGACAACTTTTTAACACCGATCCTTGCAAAGCATTGTGTTCCAGTTTCCCCCTTTGCCCCCACTCCCTCCCCTAGATGGCATGTAATCCAATATATGTTAAATATAATAAAATATATATTAAGTCCAATATGTGTGAATATATTTATGTAATTATCTTGTTGCACAAGAAATATCAGGACAAAAAGGAAAGAAAATGAATAAGAAAGTAAAATACAAATGAACAACAACAAAAAGAGTGAGAATGCTATGTTGTGATCCACAGTTCTCTCTCTGGGAGTAGATGGCTGCCTTCATCATAAGATCATTGGAACTGGTCTCAATCATCTTTTTGTTGAAAAGAGTCATATCCATCAGAATTGATCATCATATAGTATTGTTGTTGAAGTATAAAATGATCTCCTGGTACTGCTCACTTCCCTCAGCATCAGTTCATACAAGTCTCTCCAGGCCTCTCTGAAACCATCTTGCTGGTTGTTTCTTATAGAACAATAATATTACATAAAATTCATAGACCATAACTTTTTCAGCTATTCTCCAATTGATGGGCATCTGCTCAGTTTCCAGTTCCTGGCCACCACAAAAGGGGATGCCCCAAGCATTTTTGCACACGTGGGTCCCTTTCCCTCCTTTAAGATTTCTTTGGGATATAAGCCCAGTAGAAACACTGCTGGGTCAAAGGGTGTGCACAGTTTGATAGCCCTTTGAACATAGTTCCTGCTCTCCAGAATGGTTGGATTAGTTCACAACTCCACCAACAATGTATGTGTTCCAGTTTTCCCACATCCAACATTTGTAATTATTTTTTCCTGTTACCTTAGCCAGTCTGAGAGGTGTGTAGTGCTACCTCAGAGTTGCATTTCTCTGATAAATAGTGATTTAGAAAAAATCTAAATCTAGTTCTTTTCATAGGACTAGAAATTGTTTTAATTTCTTCATCTGAAAAATTTTCATATCCTTTACCATTTATCAATTGAATTCTTATAAATTTGAGTCAATTCTCTATATATTTTAGAAATGAGGTCTTTATCAGAACCTTTGAATGTAAAATTTTCCCCAGTTTATTGCTTCCTTTGTAATCTTGTCTGTATTAGTTTTGTTTGTACAAAAAGTTTTTAACTTAATATAATCAAAATTATCTATTTTGCTTTTAGTATTGCAAAATACTCCAGTTCTTCTTTGGCCACAAATTCCTTCCTTATCCATAGATCTTAGAGCTAAATTCTCTTTTTTCTTCTAATTTTCTTATAATATCATTATGTCTAAATCATGAATCCATTTCAACCGTATCTTGGTATA